>NC_048298.1:147270739-147570739 GCF_013100865.1 Trachemys scripta elegans | reverse complement strand
CTGTCTCAAGACAGGACAAAGGGGGGAGAAGGAAAGGAATGAGAGAAAAATAGGCAGTGCAGAGAGAAACCGTGAAATGGAGAGGAGAGGGAAAGGGGCAAAGAGACAGCAAGAGAGAGAAATGACTAGCCTCAGACTAAATACATTAAAAGAACAGATTTTCATTCCACCTGGTCACGCAAGTCTCTTGTGGGCTTGATAAGAAAATAAACCTGTCATGGACATGGACTGACTATGTATCGAGGCAATGTGTGGGGAAAAAAGCTTTGCTAACCCTCCCAAGCAAAACTCCACCGAGTAACCTGCGGGGGATTCTCCTATAGTCGTCCCACAGTTAAGAACAGGAAGTAGGCACTGCTGAGCCCCAGTGAGATCCCTGTACTCAGTGACTGTAATGTTGGGGTGCACTGTCTGAAGCCTTAAGAATGGCAGAGCCAGATCTATAAGGACTATTTTCCACAAGGAGCACACGCGTGCCACAACATTCTTCAGGCAAGTCTCCATGCTAGCCAGCTGCATTTTGCATATGATGTAGGTACGCAGGCAGAATTTACATGTGTTATTCTGACTGCCATTATGATCCTGTCACAAATCCTCTCCTTATTGTTGCTTGTTTTAATGATCATGGACCAGGTGTTTGGAACTGCACATCCAATTGCAATCAATGAAAAACATTTTCATCCAGGGCACCAAGAAACCTGGGGCCAGCCCTGGTTGCATTTAGATTTGCACCGTGCCCTGGACACAGAGTTCCCAGTAAATTCTTAATACACAAGCCAGTAGGGTAACTAATCAGACCTGCCACCCACCCTTCACCAACTCTCTCCACCAGAACTCAGGGTCTGCTGATATTCCCAGGCTACCTTCAGTCTGACCCATTTCCTCTCTTGGCACAACGCGTCACCTGGCTCTCTAAAGCCCAGCATCTCAGGCATAAAAACCAATTCTTTTTGGATCTTCAGTGGTTTGGTCATGGAATATTCAAAGCTTGAATTCAAACGCCACTGAAGCTATTATAACTATCCAAACAGAGAGAGAGAAGTGGGGGAAAGGAGAAGTAGTTTTCTGGCTGTGGAACTCTTTATAGCAGTCGTGAACACTGTGAAGTTACAGAGAACACTGTTCCATTCCCCTCCTCCAGGCAAAGTTACAGAAATATGCTGGCTGCCTTGTGCCACTCTGAGAACTGGGGTAGCTACAGCATTTCCAGGACTATGTGGATGCTTATATTCAACATGACTCATAACGGATGAGAAGGCCCTCAGTGAGACTTTAAAGGCAACAAGTGCGCTTCTGTGCAACACACTGTTTGTTTAGTTATGTGATAAACTCACTACTGCCTTACTGAACAAAATATGTTAAAATGCTTTTGAAAAGGATTAGAGACTGACAGTATATGAATAAGATCAGCATCACCAATTATGCTAGCTAGGATAACAAAACCCTACGCTACTGGTCTTGGTGTTTCAGGACGCAGGCTGATTTCTAACTGAGTGGAGTGTAAAAATATCGCCTGCTATATATTCCATATTTCAATGTGGTATGAGGGTTTTCCACCTGCCACTGATTCATCTGTCACTGGCCACCGCAGAGACAGGATATGAGACTAGATAAACAATATATAACCTGTTTGAATTGTTTCCCGAGTACCTAGGTCCTCTCACTACTCACAAACACTACAAGTTATGGGGACTGCTCTGTCTGATATGTGTGTGTGCACTGGGTGAGAGGTGTAACAATGTGCCCCTTTAACAGTCGGTATCCTGAGAAACGAGCCGGGCTAGAGGTTAGCCTAGTGCACCAGCTGTTAGAATGCACCGCAGAGCCCTGGAGCTCAGTTAATAAAAGGGCATTTATTCTGTGCGTCTCTGTGTGCTTACTCCACAGCACACCACAGAGGGCAATTCTTGATATCCACAAGAATTGCTCCCTTGTAGTATATTGTGGACGTAACTCCACGCATGCAGCTATTGGGTTAATGCTCTTTTATTAGCCAGTACATTATTATTACTATTATTTAATATAATAGGGCCTAGGAGCCAAACAAGAATAGGCCCTCATTGCGCTAGGCCCTGTAGAAACACAGAATAAGAAATAGTCCCTGTTGGATTGCTCACGTTAATGCTGGACCACTAGATGAACCTCCAGCAGTGATGGGGTCTCAGGTTAGGGTAATCTTAGAGGGATACTTTCTGTTTTAAGTGCTTATATGGCTCCCATTGCCATAGGATCTGAGCGCCTCACAGTTGCTAATGTTTTATCCTCACAACACCCCCACGAGGTAGGGAAGTGCTATCATCCCCATTTTACAGACTGAGAGCTGAGACCCAGTGGCTCAGATCCTCAAAGGTATTTAAGCTCCTGACTTCCTCTGAAGCAAGTGGATGTTAGGAGCCTAAAAATACTTGTGAGGCTCTGGGCCAAAGTGACTTTCCTAAGGTCACAGAGGAATTCTGTGGCACAGCAGAGAATTGAGCTAGGGTCTCCCAGCTCCCAGAACAGGGCCCTAACCACTGAGCCCTCTTCTTTCCTACACCTCTGACCCAACTTTCACATCGAGATTAAGCAAGAAGCTTTCCTTTGCAAAACGTTTATCTCCTCCACCACTGCAAATTTCCCTTAGAAATACTTCCAGACAGACTTCATCCTCCCAAAGCACATGGGTACTTATCTCAAGGGTCATGCTCCAAGCTTCTCTGCTGGAAAACATGTGCTCCTCCCTCAGAACCCAGGACAGTGGCCCAGTTCTTACATTTCTCTTCAGATACCTGGGCTATTCGCAGGCCTGCTCTGGTATTTCCCCTTTCTTCCCAGATCAGAGGAGGCGAGAGAAGGGAGAGGGGGAAATGCAACGCAGCAACAACCTCTTTGGTTATTTTAGGAGAAAATTGGACCTACTAAACAGAAGCGCATTCCAGTGAAGCTCAAACAAACTGAAGGGAATTGCTCTTTCTTTCATTCCCACCCACCTGAATCCTTTTATCTTTTCCTGTCTTTGAATCAGCAGATAGAGTGGGGATGTGTATCACCAAATGCATGTGCACCAGTCTGAACGTGTGTGTGTATGTGTCAGTGTGCAATTGTCTGCAGGCACCTGAGTGTGCGTACCATCAAATGTGCATGCGTTCATACAAGTTAAAGTCTGCAAGGGGCTGCACATAAGCTACCACATGCATCTGTGTGTTTGAGTGTGCACGAGTGTGTGAGTGTATGTGCCATCGAGGGGTGCATGATGTATGGATTTCACATGTGAGGCTGTTGTGTGTGCGCGCGCTAGAGTGCAGACATGTGAGTGTGAGCGTACCTGCCTTTTGAAGCTCAGGTGGGATGTGTGTGACGTGCAGATGTGCGTGGGGTGTAGATGGGCAAATGTGCATGCATGCCAGTGTCAATTTGTGGCTCTCCAGGAAGAGCTGCTTGGCCTTGTGCACTACCTCTGAGGCCTGAAGAACAAGGCGAGACACTTGCATTTGCATTCTCCTAGCTGCCCCACAACACCCCTCTGCTCCAGCCGAGGCACGGGATTAGGCACCAGAGGGATGTGTCAGGCAGGTTTTTATTCATGGCCAAGGCTTTGTTTCCCAGGTGCCTGAGGGCTTCGGCGGAAGGCGCTACAAGTCTGCAGGCTCTCTCCTTCTCTAGCCCCTGGCTCAGCCCTCCTTGTGCCTGCAGATGTATAATTGACATCACCGGAGGCTTCGCTGACTGAACACAACTGGCCAGGAGACACAACAGGAACAGGCACTGAGTCCACTTGCCCACAGTTGAGGCAGCAGAGGGGCCAGTGCAGGCCCAGCAGAACACACTGACAGCTTTCAGACTAGGGAATAGGGAAGAGCTTTTCCCCACCGAATGGAGGGGAACTTCACCCCATCCACAACACCTAGTGAAGAGGCTCTATCTAGGCAGCCCAAGATTTGTCTCCTCGACTCTTTAGCCAAGCCATTCCTGTCTACCTAACTACACAAAACTCTTCTAACAGTCCCTTTGGTCAAAGGTCCCAGCTGTGGCCACTGGCTTCCTTTTCAACATATGCCTCTCAATTAGGCTGCTTTGCGCTCCCTCGTACTGTGTATTGTGATGGTTATTGAGGCTGACATAGAGCAGTCTCCAGGAGGATGCTTCCCTTTCTCCTTCTCTGCTGCATTGCTACTAAAAGGCGCAGGCAACCAACAAAAAAATGATGGTCACAAGGGAAGATCAATCATTAGCGCAGCACACATCATGTTTCTGCACACCTCAGCCTCACACAGCAATGGATGAATACCCCCGATACACGCATCTCCCTCCCCCTCCCCCAACACTCTTATATACACTCAGTCTCACAAACACTTACTCTCTGACACACCGCCTCACTCTTTCATGTTCTCTCTCCCATACACACTCTATAACACTGCAACACTCCCACTCTCTCTCGCTCGCATACACACACACCACCTCTTTACTCACAATCCTTCTTTGGTAGGCAAATGTTATTTTGCAGCAGCTACTGCAGAAGTCTATCCTTTTTTAATCAGTCCCCTCCTGGCTTCAACATGCACCCACCACGGGAAAGCTGGAATTGGTGAGCCCTGAGAGCACGCGGCCACTCGTACTGTGCTGTCCATACAGGGCGCTGGCAGAGTGAAACAAACACAGAGTGCATCCTTTGATTTTCTCTTAAAAAATATTAGTGCTGGCAAAAGCTGCTGCACTTTAGAGACTCCAGGCGGAATCCTGGCCCCAGGGAGGTAAATGGAAGTTCTGCCATTGACTTCAGTGGAGCCAGCATTTCACTCCGTAACTTACAGTGTCCTCACACCGCCAGACACGTCCCTCATCCCTGATGTAGAGAGATCACTTCTAAGGGCTAGAGGAGAATTCAGCCACCAGGACCCTTTTGCTCCTTGACCTCTTTCCTGAGAACGCCATCAAGGATACCAATTAGTACCAGTTGTGCTGGGAGATTAGTGCCAACTTTGTGAGGCAGAGGCATGTCCAGGGGGAATGGTAGAGACCTACCAACTCCTTTCACAGTACAATGCACAGTCCATAATCACTGAAAAATTGACAGTTCTTCCCAGCCAAATCCACAGAGCCATATTGACAAAGAAATTACAGAACAGCCTGGTCACTAAATTACCCAGTAGCTATGAGGCCAGCATTCTGAATTGCTTTGTTATTATTTCCCTAATACGGCCTGTTAAAGCATCGGGCATGGCAGGGTGTTTTGCAATAAAAACTGTGTGATTAGATAGTAACTGCCTTGTGATAACAGAGTAGAGATTTGTAACCGGTGTAGAGAGAGGCATTCTCTCTCCTAGAGCAGAATCTGAACAGAAGAGCTAAAAACTGCAAGTTACATAAGATCCCATCATCCCCCCTGGCAGGGAAACCACACAAGGGGATACATTCTCCCCCCATTGTTCAGTCAAAGGTGGGCGGGGTTGCTGCTGCCACACCCTGCAGAATAGGATTGGACCCTTAGCCCCCCAGACCTCCCCGCCACGAAACTCATACATCCGGGGAGATCAGCAGAGGCCTGTGCAACTCTGGCCCCCTTCCTTAGCAATGCGGCTCCAATACTGTCTCAGTGTCAGAGACCCCTCTGTCTGCAATAGCCCTTAGGACTGCCCAGTAGCTCTGGGGGGGGGGTCAGGAATGGCAGTAGGGGAGTGATGCACATCCACTCCCAGCTGCCCTCTCCCCCCATGCAGATCCTTGGACCTGCAGAGGGCCCTCCAGGGACTCCAAGGGAACAGAGAGTGCTGTGGAAAAGGCTGAGACCGGTGCATGGAAGGGGAAGACCTGGGCACAGGAGTGGAAGGGGGTGGGGGAGACATCATCAGTCCCATAGAAATTAACCTTTGTAAAAACACCTTTGACTATAATTACCAGGTAGTGTGCAGGGCCATGTAATCACCATATAGTTATGGGAAATTGGCCATGTAATTTGTTGCGTGGTGAAGTTAAAAGGATACTTGTCAGGTAATTACTAAGTAAAGTAAGGACTACGTGCAAGGGTCTAACGTAGGTGAGTAACGACACGCAGAGGCCAGTCACCAAGGAATTTACAGGTCAAGAGGGAGAAGCAACTGACAAATTTTGTTAATCTCTTCCTCACCATCGCCACAAACACTGCACTGAGATTATGGTTGGAACATCTGCATGCCTCTCCATACGGATTGTTTCCAAAGCTCTCAAATGCATCCCCTACCATATCTATTCATGAATGTCTCTGAATGGGTTACATTTCCATGTGTACATGCACATCTGTATACAGGTTGTGGCCAGGGCGTTCACGTGAGTCTTGTGCATTTGTGTACCGACTGTGCCCAGAACATGAGTGAGTCTCTCTATCATGTCTCTTTCCTGCACGAGCCTGGTGTGTCTGCACATGTTGCATGCATGTCTCTGTTCAGTTCACACCTACAGAATCTGCATACATCCTGTGAATGTCTCTGAATGAATGACGCCTAGCGGGTTGGACTGTTTCAGAGATCCCCTAAATGCCACGCCTTTAACACATAGCCCAAGTGTAGTCTATATTCCAGATTTATCAGATCAAACTTTGTATAAGACCTTTTCACTTTTAAATAGCTTCAATCTTTCATGGCCAACACCCTTTACCTGGTATTTCTCTTCTGACCACTGTTGATTTGAACTCTCACATGTTACAGAAGCAGCATTTTGATTTTTTCCCCCTTGTTAACTAAACAGGTAGGCCTGGAGCACGCAGTCATTTGCAGTTATTTCATATGCAGCTCTGGGATAGCGCTGACCTTTTCTGTTTATTTACAGTCTGTTCACATGTGTCCAACAAAATGTAGCCCCTAGTGCCTCAAATGCTGGGGTTTTAATTTGTCTTGCTGTTACATGCCCTGCGATGACAATGTGCATTGAATATCTTCTTCATGTCTGGGGAGGTTTGGGGTAAAGCTGTATGGACAGACATGCAGACTTCCTACTCCCAGCTGGATATGGGCCTGAACCAACCCGCAAAATCCAGATAGCCAAACTTTACGACTGCTAATGTTTATCATCAGCTAAATCCAAATCCCAGAACCCAACACCCCTGAACTTTGCAGAATGTGGCAGCTCAATGTTCTTCCTCCACTCCTAACAGCAGTAATTCCTGCTTCTCCCAGAGGCAGGTTTATGTCATTCATTCACTGAAGACACCACAGCAGGAGAGCTCAGAAC
This sequence comes from Trachemys scripta elegans, assembly GCF_013100865.1. Lineage (NCBI taxonomy): Eukaryota > Metazoa > Chordata > Testudines > Emydidae > Trachemys > Trachemys scripta. The sequence continues at coordinate 147,563,557 of NC_048298.1, read as the reverse complement.
TAGAAGTGGCCAGATTATTCACTACATATAGTTTATATTGTAGATTTTGCTCTCTTTTTTCAGTTGGTCTGTGAACAAATCACTATTTTTATGCATTTATTTATTATGGAACATTGTTCAATTAATATTACATGAGCAAATTTCAGCCAGAAAACTTGTAAAGGAGCTTTCATTCGATTAAAGAATTGTGAATATTCATGATCGCTAACTGGCCATCTAAATCACATGCTATTTTTTTCTGTTCAGTGATTGGATAACTTCCCTTTTATAAATTATTTCTGTTTCTGCTCCACATTAATTTATTTTCTTGAATATAGAATCTTGACAACAGAAATTCTCTTTCCGTGGTCATTCGAACAACACTTCACTTGCACTAGTGATTGTAAAAAGCCAAACAACCACAAAAGGACACAAGAAGAGTCAAGTGGTTTCAGAATCCATGAAAATGCAGGCAAAGTGAGTGTGAGTACTCACAACTGTGAAAAACACCTAAGAGTGTTCCATGAAGTCCACTCACCCATTGCAACAATAACCCTTCATGAAAACAGGGATGTTGCTGCACTTCATGAAACCTTAACCAGATTCACACTGTTTTCCCAGTTCCAAATATATCCACATCATACCCCAAATCACCACCACATTTAGCACTAATTGTCCCCACCCGCTTGTTGGAAGTTCCAGCATAGAAGCCAAGAGTTGAAAGGGCCATGGAGAAAAAACTTCCATATCACACCTTGACAGTTGAGACACATTGAAAAGAAGTTTGGTCTACCATAATCCACCACTGCCGGGTGGGCAGATAGAGATTTCAGTCTCCAGGCCTACTTTCATTTTCAGTTCAGGTACTCAAGTCCAACTTTATCAAAACTAATTCTATGGGCCGAAGTATTTCACACTGATTGGCAAAGGGTGAACATTTGCTGAACAGCACACAGCTCAACCATATCTAGTGAGCCAGATGTTTCTGAGTATCAGGTGGAAAATATCCAGCCACCCAATATTCAGGCATGTGCACCCCAGAAGGTACAGGTTGGGTGGGGGGAGCCCAACCAAGTCTCATTGCCTTTGGGGCACAATAGTTTAGTCTCCTAGGGGGCTGTAATACTTTGGTCTATGTTTGGTTGTTGCATTTAGTGGGCAGATGCTGGGTGGTGGCCTGTGAGATACAGGAGGTCAGACTAGATGATCTGCCCTTAAACTCTTGGACACATGGTAGCATCCCAGTCAATCAGTGGCAATATGCAGGTTATCGGCCCTGTGGCTTAGGTGATCAGACATTTTGCCACCATTTGTCCACAGTTTGGATGCTGACTGGAGGCAATTGGCTGTTTTCCTCTCAGTGCTTTATGGAAGAGATGAGGAGAAAGAAACTAATCTCACCATTCATGCAATACCAATCTTCAAAGAGTGGGCCTGATTCTCCCCTCTCTCTCACCAGCGTAAATCAGTATAATTCCACTGCAGTCAATGCAGTATATCAGTGTCAAACCAGTACAAGAGGAAAGCCAGGCCCAGTATCTTAATTACTCTTCACTATGGTGAGGGAGACCAACTACAAACAAGCTAATGCATTGGCACCAGAGGCAGGAAGGAAGGAAAGGTGATGGAGAAGGTGGGAAAGGTTTAGCCAGACTCATATCCCACTGTGCTACACCTAGTGGAGTCTGGCTATCAATCCAGAAGGGTAGGAGCGCTTTTACAAGTGTAAATGTCTCCACAGGGTACAAGGCAGTGGAGATTCAGACCATCCGCTTCTGTTCCCATTTCCTGTGCTTTAGTGTGTGTGCTACCAGGCATATGGATAGCAGCGGTACACAATGGATACCCCCCCACTCCGAATCCACTTGTTGTGCTAATGGTTGGTGGTGCTGCTCTTTTGGAGAGCCAGTTGCTACACTACTTCAGCTAGGGAATGCGAATCAAATTCCCCTCATTTGAATGTGCAACTAAATGCAAAAGGAAATGATCAGGCACCCTTTCCTCAAGCAGGGAAATTACATGATGTTAATGCGAGTTAGCTCAGGGTTGACTTTACACAAGTAAAAGTCAGAGAATTTTAAAAAATGATGGTTCCCACAGCAACCTTAACTCACCTATGCTGCACATGTCTAATAAGGCAGAGTTAACAGCGTACACACGAATGTAAAATACTACTCAAGCAAATCTCAGCCATCACATTGCATTAATATTGATTTGTTTCATTCAATAATAGATTGTCCCACCACTGCTTTTGAGAGAGAAGCTTTTTATGAAACTACTGTTTTAAAGTTAAGGCTTAAAAAGAAAAAGAAAAAGCCAACATATTTTATTAATGTCTGATGTTGTAGAGAAAAGACATTGCTTCTTCATCAGAAGAAACCGACAAGTGATCAGGTAGAGTTCAGTCAATGGTTTAACAATATAACAGAAATAGCAGTTACAGAGTTTTTAATTAAAAATATGAAATCTAAGTAGGATGACAGATAGAAGAGATATGAATAGTCCTATAGAAAAGAGGCTTTAATACTAGATATTGAAGTGTCCTCCTTCACACTCTCTGCTTCCCCTAATTTCCACCACAGAACCAGACCCTTCATTGGGTGTAAACCAGCAGGGTTGATTTATACCAGCTGAGGATCTGGTCCATTTAGTGCTGCAATGGTTTCAGCACTGGAATAGCAGGTGTTGTTACAGATAAGAAACTGTGAAGCTTGGCAGAGCCAGGTGGAGTTCGGTGGCAGGAGGTGCTACAAGTTCGGACTGAAGGCCCAGACCCACATAAGGACATAGGCATTTCAATGCTGAGCATCATGGCACCTAACCTTTAGGCACCTAAAAAAATCACAGGAACAACATTGCGATCCACAAAGCCTGTGTGAGGTGCTGAGGCTCCCTAGACAATGAATAGGGAAAGAGAAGACCCTTGGACTGGGATCCACAAAGCCAGCTCGTTAGGTGGGGAGACGCGTAAGGTAGGCAATGGGAGATACTGACAAGAGGGGTATGTGGTAAACCACTCCCCTCTCACAGAGATGGGCACTAAGTCCAGGATACAGGGAGACAGATACACCTATCTCTAATTGTGATCCACAAACAGAAACCTGTCTCCTGGAGTCAGGAGGCTTAGGTTCCTGTGGGGGAATGAGTTATGGACCTGCCCCACTCCACAAAACAGCTGGAGGAAGTAGTGGTAGTGTTACCCACTACAAAACATTTAGCCCAGTGGGTAATGCACTCAGCTGGGATGTGAGAGAGCCTGGTTCAATTCCCACTTCGGGCAGGACAGGAGAAAGGCTTTGCACAGGGGTTTCCCACCTCTCTGGAGCGTGCTCTACCCACTGAGCTCTGGGCTATTCTGATATGAGGCTTCCTTGGTCTCTCCTGTTGAAGTCGTTCCACCGTGGATAAATGATGAAAGAGTGGTTGGAGCTGGGGAACTGGACGCAGGGTTTTCCACCTCTCAGGTGGGTGCCCTAACCACTGGGCTACAAAGCCATTCTCACTCTCTCGTGGCCTAGTGACAATTTCAGTATTTATCCCCCGTGGAACAGATTCAAGAGGAGAGGCTAAAGGAGCTACACCCTTAGCCCAGCGGTTGCAGCACTCTCCTGAGAGGCGAGAAACCTCTGTTCAAATCCTTTCTCCCCCTCTTCCCGAGGGGGAATTGAATCTGGGTCTTCCCACATGAGCGCTCTAATCCCCTCCTCTGGCTGGATTTTGAATGGGACCCGATGCAGGAGGCACGCCCAGAGCATGGATACCAGATAGGGCCCACACACACAACTCAAGCAGCCAAATGCCTATCTGCCCCTGGTTCGTGAATCATTCTGGGGCATAGGTGGGAGATAGGTGCCTACAGTGAGGCAGCAGTGCTCATGCTCAGAGGCAGCAATATAGGCACCTAGGGAACTTTGGGCTTGAAAACTTAGGGTATGGGAAAACACCTGCGGCTAGCCCATGTCAGCTGAGTTGGGCTTGTAGGGCTTGGGCTATGGGACTATAAAATTGCCTCGAGGCCTGCAGAGCCTGGGCTCCAGGCCAAGCCCAAATATCTACCCTGCAATTTATAGCCCTGCAGCTTGAGCCCTGCAAGCCCAAGTCAGCTGACATGGGCCAGCCACAGGAGTTTAATTGCAGTGCAGACACACCGCTAGGCACTGAGTGAGTTTAAGTGTCTGCAGGGTTCAACAGGAGCTTTGTGGACTGCAGTGGCACATAAAACTTAGTAGAGGGATTAGGCTCTTATGTACCTTTGTCAATCAGGGCTGAAATACCAGGGCAGAGCTGTGCCACGATCCAGACCCAAAGTAGCAGGAAGTGTTGCAGGTCAGGGTTGAATCCTGGTGTAAATAGATTGCATTGCCAGCTGATGTAAATCCTGACCTGCAGCACTTGACCCACAGCTGGTAAAAACTGCGTGGAAATGGACAATGCCATGTGGAGATCCCAGGGCTGGAATAGTTGCAGGGCAGGTGTGACATGCCTTAGCAGAGTTGTGTGAGGATCCCAGGACTGGAACAGCAGAGTTGCTGCAGGGCGGGACTGAGGGGCAGTGTTAGAGCTGTGTGTGGCGAGTGAAGAACTGGTATTGCAGGCGGGCTGCAAGTCAGGATTGTGGTATTTTGCTAGAGTTATGCACAGGAAGCCCGCATGGCACCTTTTTGTAATAGGCCTGGCCCTTAGTAATGCTGCCAATCTCTCCCTTTCAAAAGCACCAACATAGAGCACATCAGGTACATCCTAGATAGCCACCAACATCATCACCACAGCTCCTAAGAGCCGTACTGTTTAGCTGCCCCATGCACAGATCTCAAACTGACTTCCATGGCACGTCTGCCAGTGGAGTAGCTGCAGGGTCAGGCCCATAAGGCTATGCCTACACTGCCTCTGAGAGCGAGCCTCTTAGCCCGAGTACACTGACCAGTGTGGACATTGCAGCTTGGGCGGCAGTTCAGGCTCTCAAGCCCATCCGCTCCATGGGTCCGAGCTCAGGGGGACTAGCCACAGTCTCCTCCGGAGCCACAACATCCACATTAGCTCGAGGAAAGCTAGCCACGCATCTGTCAGGCCAGGCAGGGAGGATCTCTCCCAGATGCAGTGTAGCCATACCCTATCGGGCAGCGCTGCCTTATACCAAAGAGAGTGAGCGTCAGCAATTCAAGTCGGCATGTTGGGGGGAGTTTATGATATTGTTTAGCCAGCAGGACTATTCCACCCGCACCCTCGCCCCCTTCCAAAGCACAAATGAATTAGCATCAGAGAAAAATAAACCAACCCACAGCCTCAACTATGTCACTTTAAAAAAAAAAAAAAAAGATAAATAAATATAAACAAATCCTTTCATTTGGTTCCAAAGTCCTTGTAAAACAAGCTGCCCCTCCCCCCCCGCTTAAACTTTACAGCTCATTTAAATTAACTTGCTAAGCATTTGAGCCACTGGATGGTTTGAGGCACTATCTGGTCCATCGGCGGAGCCTTGGCTGGTCACATGACAGCTCTCATTAGCGAGAGGCAGCGACTCAGCTGTGCTGGCTTTGATAAGCCCAGCTCGATTCTCACAAGTACACCGCAAAGCAATTAAAATAGCAAAGGGCCCTTTTTTCCTCACCAGCCTTTTTCTTCCTCCTCCGATGCTGAATAAAAATGATTTGATAAATTATTCTTTTCAGAGCTAAACACTCAGGGAATGGAAGGGGGGAAAAAGCCGCACAGGGAAGAAAAAGTCGCTCTGGAGGACTCGTTATTAGCATGAATTCCCAGCTTCCCAGCAATCAGGACAAATCCTGGTAATTGCAGGTGCGGGATGGAGGAGTTTGAAGCTAATGTCCGATGGGGTCCATCTTGTGGCAAGTCACTGGACCTGCTCCACTTAAGCCAGGGATGGTGGGGAGTGTTAGTAGCATTAAACCAACTTTGCATTCCCCATATTTTGAGGCTATGCAGGGTCCTGCTTGCCCCTGCCCAATGTGAGTTAAAGCAGCCTCAAGGTTGCTCTAACTTAAATCCTACTTCCCATGGCTTCTGAGAAGCAGAGTATGCTGTAGTTCAATGCCATCTAGTAACTCCTTTGCCAGGAACAGGGCCAGCGTAGAATCCCACACCACCCAGGAAGTCCCTTTGCACAGAGGATATTCTCTGGGGGGGGGGAGGGGGCATTTACATAAACTTTAAGGGCCCTTTAGGCTGCCAGAGTGGCATAAAAGGGCCTGAGTGTAACTGAAAGTCATGCCAGTGAAGTACCCAGCTGTAAATGGGTAGCTCCCCAACCTACTCTCAATACAGCACATGCCACAGGTTAGCATCCTAGGTTCACCCCTGTTCTTGGTGTCTGCCTTTGTTCTTTGTTACAAAATTTAACATCCCCGGATACACCATCTCTAACGGAATGCTCAGCTCACAGCAGCTGGGAGATTTGGTTGGAACAGATCAGGAGGCTCTGAACACAGCCCAGAGCCTGGGCCAGTGGAGCTATTGACAGACATGTGCCTCTCAGTAACTGTGTTCAGTGACTGCGCCGGCTGCATCTGGGAGACCTCGACAGAGTCATCCATCCTAGTGAGACACTCCATCTTTCCTCACTTTGTTGGTGGCAATGAAATGGGCCCAGTGCCCACCTTGGTTACTTACTGCTACGTCTTGTGTCTTTACCGTTGGCCACATGTGCCAGTTATGGTAATGGGGTTGGAAAAGAGTAGGGTGGGCACATACACACTCAAGGGGATTAAATTGGCTGCACCTCCCTGCCCCAACCCACATTTGTTCCTTGAAAAATTCTGCTCCCTTTCCCCCATGTCAGAGACCCCACTGATCTGAGTTAGGGTGGTTAAGGGGTTAAAATGTGGGGTGCAGGCAGAGCTGTAAGGGGATATGTCAAGAAACAAAGCAAAAGCTTCACATTCCCTGTTCTCTCCACGCTTGAGAAATTTATGAGATGCTTTCCCACTTGGAAAAAAAATTGCCTCCAGGGAAAAATAAATAATAACAATACTCTGCTAGAGCTTTCTATCTGAGGATCTCAGATTGCTTTGCAGACATTAATGAATTAAGCCTCGCAGCCTCCCAGTGATGTAGGTCACTGTTTCGGTCTCCATTTTATAACCAGGGAAACGGAGGTGCAGAGAAGGGAAGTGACCCATCCACAGCAGAGCCAGGAATAGAACCCAGAAAAGACTGTTGGGAGGAGTTTTCATAGAGCTTAACCTGGAAGCGAACTGGGAGAGGCTAAGAAATAAACAGAGGGGAGACCAACCGGGGAAGCAGGGAAGGCCTGGAGAGATGGGGGGAGCTGGAAGGGAGTGGGTGTTGCACACTTTAGAGGCTTATCTTATTCTTCTAAGTTGCTCAACCCCCTGTTCCCAACTCTCTACCTGAAATGGGACCTTTGCTCCAGCAGTGGCCACCCAGAGAGAGGAGCCACCTATTGGAGAGAGGAGCCTTTGGTGAAGGAGGCATCCGCAACTGGTGATGCCAGGAGATGCTGACAATTCCTGGGTGCAGTATGTGAGGAGAAGGGTGCAGGGTTTAAAAGTGGCAGCTCTCTCCTTCACCTGGGAGGTTATTTTTCATGCAGAGTGAGTGTAACCCTCCAATGCGTCTTCCAGCCAGTGACATCCAGGAAATGTTTTATGGATGAGGCTTCATCACCTGTTGGCATGGGGAGTAGAAGGCACAGGAGCCGGTGATGGATGGCCCCTCGGAATCTGCACAGTGTCCTCTGTGCCTGTTCCCTCCCCTTCCCTCTCCTCCTTATCGTGCATCATTCAAATAGCATCCATCTGCCACTGCCAGGAAACTCCCAGTTCCCAGCCTCTCCCTCTCTTGGCTTTTGAGATGTCCCCACCCATTCCCCCCTTACTGGGAGTGTCTCCATAAGGAAGAGATGCCATCATCAGATGGGAGTAACCTCCCTGCGTGTGGGGGAGAGAACAGGTCCTGCTCGTTCTCTGCTCAGCGATCACACAGCCCTCTCTGAGTACCAAAGATATATGAAAGGAAAAGGGAACTGGATACTTATCAATGGGATTTTTGCTCACCACTGTGGGGTGCAAGTTATCACAATATTAGTAGTGGGAAAGCAACTGTCTTCCGGGTCTTATTAGCAACAGCACCGTCATGGAATGGAATTAGGCACACCCCATGTGATCAGTTCCCTGCAGTGACAGAGGGCCAGTGGTGGGCCCATATTTTCTTGCTGTGCTTCTTCCTGGGGCTCATGTTCTTTTCACCAGCTCTCTGTTTCTCTCTCCCGGGCATTTCTAGGGCACCCCTCAGCATAGTTTCTAGGCCCCTTTGTGAGGGGAACACTTTGAGGAGTCTGTTTAGTTAGTAAGGGAGCCATATGGATTTGGAGTTAAATACAAACAGCTCTTCCTTCCTTTCAGATGGGCCACTGAGACTTGACTCAAGATATTCCCAGTACTATAATCCATAGGGGCCGATTTATTATTTTTCCCCGGGAGTGCTCTACCCCCTCTCCTCCTGAGGCCACACCCTCATTCCACCTCTTCCTGCCCCCTCCCCAAGGTCCTGCCATCACTCTGCCTCCTTCCCCCAAGGTCCCCAACCTCGGTCCGCCCTCTCCCTGAGGCCCCCACTCACCCTCTCTCGCTGGTCTCCACCCTCTCCCAAGCCCCTCCCTGAGCCGCCAAACAGCTGTGACTGGTGGGTGCTGAGCACCCACTATTTGTTTTCCTGTGGGTGCTCCAGCCCCGGAGCACACATGGAGTCGGCGCCTATGCTATAATCATTCAGCAGCTATGGGTTTAATGACCTTTGCAAGCCCTGAACCAAGAAGGATTTGAGCACAAAGGCCCTAGAGGAAACATGTTCAGCAGGGCTAGGCCAGTAACTTCACAAATATTGATCACATGCAGTACCAGAAATGCTTTATGCTTTGCTGAAACTTTAAGTGCTGTGGATTCAGGATCAGAAATGTAACTCAGGTTAACACCTGATATGAATTGGCAGGTTTCACCGTAATGCCCAGCAACTGTTCTCTTTACTGAACCACTACGCAAATCAGCACGATTGCCAGTCTCTGCTAAGAAGAACCGGAGGCTTAAAATAGAGTGTGTGGGGGAGGGAGGGGCAGAAGAGGGAGTACTGCAGGTCAGGACTGAGGGGCATTGGCAGAGCTGTGTGGGGAGCTCAGGACTGGGATAGCTGGGGACTGCAGGGAAGGACTGAGGGGCATTGGCAGAGCTGTGTGGGGAGCTCAGGACTGGGATAGTGGGGAGGTGGCTGCAGGGCAGGAGTGAGGGGCATTGGCAGAGCTGTGTGGGGAGCTCAGGACTGGGATAGCAGGGGCTGCAGGGAAGGACTGAGGGGCATTGGCAGAGCTGTGTGGGGTGCCGAGGACTGGGACAGAACAGGGGGCCGGATGCAGGACAGGAGTGAGGGGCATTGGCAGAACTGTGTATGGTGAACCATGCACAGCTGCTGCCTCTGGCCAGCACTGTCATGCCATAATATTCACCAACATTTAAAGTCACCCATGTTTAAAACATACTCACTCCTGCATCATATACAGGCCAATTTACCAAACTCAGCCTAGTGCAGCTCTTGGGGGGGGAAAGGGTGTTTGATCTGCACAGCAAACCTGATACTTCAGCCCACCAACTTCATCATGATAGCGATTGCAGTGTTTCTGAAAGAGCTCCAAGGCTAAGCCAGCCCCCTCCCCACTCCCGGAAGGAGAGGTGGGGTATCAGGAGAGCAGATGGCTCTGGTGGGCCATGAAATGCTACAAATGAAATTAAACGGCTGCAGAGATGGTGGGGATGTGTCCTAGAGATGGATACATGCTCTCTGAGCAGATTCCCTGCATTTGTCAGTGTTAAACAGCAAAAGGCACAGGGAGATTAGAGTGAGAGAGGAGAAATAAAGGAGAGAGAAGATATGGAGCAAGCAAAGGAGGAATGAGAGGGAGAGAAGACGGGTGGGAGACAGAAAAGGAGGGGGAATCAATTAAAAAAAGAGAAGTTGGAGGGAAAAGTGAGGGGTGCTTTATGGGGGAGTCAGTGGAGATGCCCAATTTAACACCGCCTGCCCTGAGAGGAAGGAAAGCTGTCCCTGCCTTCTTCCCTGGCTCATCCGGGGCTGCTCGGCCGTGTAAGCCCAGAGCGGGAGCCCTTTCCAGCTCGCCGTGCATTAATTTATTCATTTCATTATTCAATTATTTAAAATGGTGCCTATGTTCCATCCATTTCACACAAATGGGGTGGGGGAGGCTCTCTCCCTCTGGTCTCTTTATAACACGAACCACAGCCTCAGAGGAAAGCATGAGTATGTGCAGCATCAGCAGGGCAGACCAGCTACAAAAGTGAGAACTGCCGGGGGGGGGGAGGGGGAGAGGGGAAGGAGCATCAATTCCTTTACTCTCCCTCCAGCTCTCCCTACGCCAGGTCCCTCCAACTCCCACCCCAAAGATCCTGCTGACCTCACTTCCATCCTATTGCACAATAATGAAAATCATGGATGCTATTGCTGTTAGTGCTATTGCCACCAAGGGGGGTGAAGTGGGATGTTGACACTGTTCATATATCTGTAGGACTGGCTGAAGTTGGAGGGAAACAGAGAGCCCTGAAACTTGGCAAAAGCAGTTCTTCCTTCAAACTGGGCTGTCCCCTGCAGGCCAACCACTTTCATCTCACGGGAAATACAGGACTACCCCTTGGCCCTTTATTAAAAACATGCCATTCCTAGAACATCACAACCGAGCAGTGTCCTCAAACATAACAGGTCACAGGAGCATTATTGTCACTGCTGTGCTGCACCATGGCTGTAGGTGACTGGTGTTTTTATAATGGGTGAGTCTGAGATCCTCTTCCTTTCCCTTTGCCTACCAGCCTTTCAAGTGGGTAATTAGCTATAGTTAGACAGCGTCTCCCTCTGGCTAGGGAACCAGTGAGATGTTCTCTGTTTCTTTTTGTGGCAGGGGATCACTACTGGTTTCTTGAATGAGGGCCCTCCAAGAAAGGACGACTCTGGGAGCTGCAGGGGGTGGAGTTGATGAATCAGGAGGTGGTGCTCTTCCTACAAAGTCAGTACCGAACTCAGTGCCTCAGTAGGGTGGGGTGCTCAGGGCATGCCAACTTGAAACCAAAGGTGAAGAAAGATTCCAGGGCACCTTGCATATTAGGCGGTCAGACTTGAAGTCCTGGCAAGTGATTACAATCTGTCTCTGTAAAATCCCCCCTTATTAAAACTGAAAATGGGATTCTTCTTCCCCAAAGCAGTTGTGTAGTATCGCTGCGTGCTGTTAAGCAGAAATCACTTTCCACATCAGAGGTGGCTACGTGTCCCTGTCAGCTGAACTGATTCCTGAGTGACATGTAGTCCTAGCTCGTTTTACGGCTATGGTTACACTTGCAGATGTAGAGCGCCGGGAGTTAAACCAGCCCTCGGAGACAGCAGCAGGGAAAGCGCTGCCGTGTGTTCACATTGTCAGCTGCAGGCGCAGTGGCATGGCCACATTAGCAGCTCTTGCAACGCCACAGAGATCAGTGCATTGTGGTAGCTATCCCAGTGTGCAAGTGGTTGCAGCGTGCAGCAAGTAGCTGCAGCGTGCTTTTCAAATGGGGAGGTGGAGTGTGACAGGGAGTGTATTGTGTGTATGTGGGGGGTGAGACAGTGTGTTTTGGGGGGCAGTGTTTCAGCATGCTGTCCTGTAAGTTTAGACAGCAGCAGGAGGAAGGGGGAAACCCCGACATCAGCCCCCACCCTCCGCCTCTCTCTCTCACATACACATGCACAAATGCCTGCCTCTGCAGCGGGAGCATTCCACAGTAATGGTTTGCTTTGTCCCGGAGCAGATAAGCATGCGGGCTGTCAGAAACAGAGCTTTGAAAGGGGATATCCGCATGCCTGCAGTCCAGTTCAAAACAATGACAAGAGAGTCCACTTGACTTCAGGGGATTATAGGACATTTCTGGAGGCCAATCACAGCATAGTAATGCAACACATCGTCCACACTGACATCCCAGCATTTCAGCCAGGGTGCAGCAAGCTCTATGCTTCTCGTGGAGGCGGAGTACCGGGTTGCTCCAGCCGCGGAGTCCAGGAGCTCTACGTGCCTTGCCAGTGTGGACAGCTCAGGAGTTAGGGCGCCCAGGCCTGATTTAATGCGCTCTAACATGCAAGTGTAGCCAAGATATTTTACACATTACATGAAATAGGTATTACTGTGCCCAGCCCTCTGCTTCCAGTTAGCAGTCATTGTTTGCCACAGCTTTGAAAACAGCCACTCCCCTGCTTTCTTGCTATTTTACCTTCCCTCTGTGATATGTGGACTGTTCCTAGGGCTCACCAGCCCCACTGTGAGTTGCCTCATTACTGGGAGCTGATGAGCAGTGGAATTGAGCTGTGTTCATTGACACTGCCAGTGTGAGACTGGCCTTGTGTGTTAAGCTTCTTGTCATTAGAACCAGTGGGTGGATCAGGCTCCAGATTCACTGTGTCTTTTGCTATCAGGAAGGAGGGAGGCAGCTGGAGGAAGTTTTTATAGGACATCAAGCAAAGATTATTTTTGGCGTTGGAGGGCAGGGGCTTTATCTGTCTGAATTCAATTTCTCTGCCCCTTTAATAACAACTAAATTTTTGTTCGTCCCTCAAGAGAGATTTCTCAGGATGAACATTTCAGTCATGTTTCCATTCAGGCACTTCTGTTTGGATTCTGCACAGTCAGAAGTTACCAGCACTAAAGAATCACAACAAATGAAGAAGAAGAAGAATGTTTGGGGAATGCATCCCTTTCTTCTGCTTCAACAGCTCAGCTGTCAGCTCCCTATACTCAGGGCCGGCACAACCCATTAGGTGACCTAGGCGGATGCCTAGGGCGCTACAATTTGGGGGGCGGCGGCCGCGGCGGTATTTCGGCAGCAGGACCTTCCGCCGCCTCTGTGGGGGGCGGCATTTTGGGGCGGGACCTTCCGCCGCCTAGGGCGGCAGAAAAGCTGGCGCCGCTCCTGCCTACACTTCATTCTCCACAGCCCTGTCCAGCCTGCTACTACTATATGTCCCCAGTGTGATTCTACCCTTTCCCTTGGGGAGACAGTCCCACAGCCAGGTGCATCTCACTGGCAGGAACCCTTGCCAGATAATCATCTTCCTTTTCACTTTCATTTAATCCCTTTACTCCTGCTTATAACTAAAGCCAGGCCAATAATTCATCATGGAATCATTTATTAATTCCACCTCTTCCAATTTGTGAATTGTCCATTAACAGTTTGCGAAGGTCTCAAACTCATTCCCTCTTCAAAACCATCTATGCCTGGACACAGCCCAGCCCTTTGAAGTCAGTGGGACTATTCCAGTACTTAAAGTTAAGCCTGAGTTTAAGCACTTTGCTGAATTGGGGACTGCCTCAAAGAATCATTTTTTTCTGAAATCATTTTTTGGGCTGCAGCTTGTTTGGGAGCTGTCTGATGTGCTTATTTAATATACTTTGATTGGAGACATGGGAAATATGGTCCGTCTGTATTTCCTGGATTGGATGGAATTAAGTCTTGGAGTCCAGTTTCCCATGCAACACTAACAACTCAAAATTTGTTATCCCGGTACAGTGTTGCCAGTGCCAAGCATTCAAAAATCATCAACCAGGCCCCCAAAATTCCTGAGATTGGCTTAAAAATCATGAGATCTTTTAAAAATAATAAAGTTGGGATTCTCTTTATTTGCCTTCTGGTTTCAGAGCTTCTAGGATACATTCTCTTCACATTTGAAAGCTTTTCTCCACAACCAACAGGGCTAGAAACAATTTATTACTGTAAAGTGAGATTTTTTTGGTTTCAGCAGCTCGGGCTTTAAGAAAAATACTAAAGATCATCAGGCTCATGATACAACTGCCAGAGTTGGCAACACTACTGAGCGAGAGTGTGTAATATTGACTTACATTCACAGCTTCCACCAAAGTTCTAGCCAGGAAACTTGTTTGTTGAGATGTTCACAAAGAACTCACTCAAAAGGGGTGGGAACAGCATCAAAGCCAAATCATTTAAAAATCCAGTTGCGTATTCTAGGAATGATTTGTGCAATAATCACCCAGCTCTGATCATCCCCCCCGTGGCCAGCACCCTAAACAATGCCTTTCCCTCCTTGTTGTTTTTATGCCCTTCTGACAGATAAATACATATGCTGTCCTATTAGCCCAGCCCTACAGATTCAACACTTTCCATCTTTCCTTCTCAATCAGCCCTACCACTCACACTGGTAATTTTGGAGGCTCTTCTCTGAACTCCATCTGATTTGCCAGGATCTGTTCTGGTGCCCAGGGCTGGACTCCCAATTCCATCAAAACTTGCCCTGCTACTGCCCTGGCTGCTCGCTCCTTCTGTTCTGAACACAGCTGCCGCAGTCTTCAACTCCAAGGGTGATGTCTGGGCTCCCTCTGCTGGTTAGATGGTTTAGCACAGGCAGGGCCACAAAACTCCTATGGCTGTTCCCAGCTGATGTCTGTACAAAACTGATTACATGGGGAAAGGTTTCTTTTAAAGTGTAGGGGCTGCTGCCACACGCCCTAGACAATCCTGCCCACAGAAATTCCAGGTGAGAGAGCTATATCTGACCCCCCCGTCAGTAACAGGAGGCTACCTAGTAATTTCTAGACTGGGTGCACACACAAACACACACTGACCGTACTCCATGAATTCAAATGATACCCATACCCAGTCGAGTTGATGACCCTACCCAAGTAGAACAGATGGTTTCATGCTCTTGATTCTTCCTAGTGAAACCATCTTGCTCATTCCTTGTTGGATTTTAAGCAGCTTTGTCATGCTTCCTTTGCTGAGAGTCCACTGGCCCTAACAAGGGGAGAGGTAGCAATTTCTGGAGTGGTCCCAGTCTGCCCTGACCTTTCTCTAAAAAAAACAATGCCTGCTATGTGATCTTCCACACATCTCCCAGCAGGTCACTAGGCAGAAAATTTGGCCTGTTTTCCACAAAGGCCTGCAGTGTTTAGGAAGGGGATTCTTCCTTGCCCAGAGCTGGCTCCCTTCCCTCCTATCCATCTTCGGTACTTATATAGGCCTCATTCCTGTAGTATGTGAGCACCTCACAGTCTTTACTGTATTTATCCTATTGCACCTCTGTGAGGTAGGATACTATTGTTATCCCCATTACAGAGACAGGAAACCCGAGGCACATAGCGACTAAGAGGCGTGTCCAAAGTCAAAGAGGAAGTACGTGGCAGAGCAGGGAATTAAACCAAGGTCTCCCGATTTCTAGGTTAGTGCCCTAGCCACTGGATCATCCTTTCTACCTACACTGCACAGCTCCTGAGCTCTCTTGAGGCAGAGCACTGCAGAGGCTAATGGGGAGCTCCATACTACTGCCTTTCAGTATGAATAGGGGTTGGCTATATCCCCTCGTGGATAGCTCTAGGTTGTCCCACCTGGGACAAACCTATATGTTGTTGCTTTACCAACCTCTGCCAGAGTAGGGGGTGAGGAACGACCACCACACCAGTGCAGTGCTCTGGTTCCATCCATCTCCTTTCAGTATGTCTAGTGAAACCAGTGCTTGTGCTCAGGTGCAGTGGGCACCAGGATTCCAGCTGCCTCCTGAGCAGGCGAGCTAGAGGGTGAGGGAGAGGGCTTAAGTAGGCCCAGACGTGTCCCTAAATACTTATCAAATGGCCATGTCTGGACAGACACTCAGGCTCGTCCCCTGCCGGTCTGACAGGTCTCATCAGGGCCAAAGAACCCAGCAGCCTCCGCCCTTTCCTCACTGAAAAAGGCGCAAACAATTGGGGATCACTGCTGTGAACAGATCAGCCTGTCAGGCGAGGGAACTGAGAAAGACAAAGTGGGTGAGGTAATATCTGTGGAGCTTGAAAGAGAACCTCTCTCACCAAGAGACGTTGGTCCAATAAAAGATATTACCTCACCCACCTTGCTCCCTCTATCCCCATCTTCCTCAGAAATGGGGTTCCCACCCACAGAGCAGCACTGACTGGAGCAGTTTAATCCCTAGTTTGCAGTGAGACTGAGCACAGAAGAGCTCTACGCATGGAGCTGGCTGCTGTGGGCCACTGACTAAACATGCACCGTCCTTCCTGGTTACCCCAGACAGCTGATCACACCTGTAAGATATTCCTGTGCTTGAGTCACACGCTAACTCAGACTGGCGGTACTTGTGTCACTTGTTATCAACCACAGCCCCAACGCATGGCTGGGCAGGCAGCAGGCTGCTGCCTGGGTGGCCACTTGGAGGCACCTAGTTCTGGCACCAGGACAGCAGTGTCTAAGAAGGTGTGTATGCACGTGTGGCTGGGACTATATTGTCCTCTAGTGGCTGCAGTCCAGAGAGGATAGAAATCCTACTATTACTACTTACTGCTAAAGGGGATTCTTCTATATTTCAAATTGTACAAGCCTGTATTGTCAAAGGGGAAATTCCTGGGTTCTATCTTCAATGCCGGGTGGACGCAATTCAGCTGTTGGCTATGGTTTAATGCACAGACCCGTTAACGCTCATCTAGGAGGGAAAGGCAGGGCTGGGTTTACTTTTTGTAGGCCCGGCGTCAAACATATTTGTGAGCCCTCATAATACCCAGGCTTAAAAATCAGGCCCAAGCCCGCCTTGAACCCAAATCGGCATTTTTTAGCAGAAAAAAAGTTGGGGCCGGACAATTTCTCCCAGCCCCTGTGTTAATCCACCCTCCTGAGTGCTTCGTAGCTCTGGGGGGAAATAAATTCTGCTTTGTTTGGAAGATGCTGGCTCTGCGTCTCTGCAAACATGTGTTGTCACTGGCTCCAGCAGGGGAATGCTCCAAACTCTCCTGAACCCATGTCATTAACACAATTGCAGCCCCCTGGTTCAAAGCCTCAAGATCCAGCCAGAAAATGGCTGGGCCAGGTGGTTGCACCTGGGTTGTCCAAGGAGTGCACTGGAGAGGGGCCACAATGGTCGCTGCTTGCTCACAGCCATGGCCTCAGCCAATCCAGGTCTGTAACACACCAGGTGACAGCGATTCAGGACCGTGCAGGTGGAAGGAGCAGAGGGACCAGTTGCTCTGGCTCGGAGCAGGGTGGATATTTCCTTGTGAATTGAGGATAGGGCAAGACAAAGACCTTTGTGCAGAGATGGGCCAGCCAGTTCTGGAGAGTGTCTGTGTGCGTCTGGTCCCGGCTTGAGGGAATCAGACCCGCTCTGTACATGTGACAAACTGAATTAATGAATCACCGCGTTAGCGTCACGGATCAGCCACACCAGTGTCATTGCTCCTTCTCCTTGCATGCTTACTTTCTGCGATTTAGGAGCATGCTCGGGGACTCATATTTCTTGGGAGGCAGCGCAATCTAGTCGTAGCAAACGGGAGTGACTCAGAGTCAGGACTCCTGGGTTCTCTCACCAGCTCTGGGAGGGGGATGGGGTCTAGTAGGGTGGGGTGGGGTGGGTTGGGTTCGGGGGAGGGAGGGCTGGGATCAGGACTCCTAGGTTCTATCCCCAGCTCTGGGAGGGGAATGGGGGCTAGTGGTTACAATGGGGGGGGCTGGGAGTCCCCTCCATTGACTTTGACAGCTGAACATCTCTCCCCCCCAAGTCTGCTCAGCTCCCCACAAAGCCACCCCACTGCTCAGAAACCCCATTGCCCCATCCCCTGCTTTCCAGGGTGATGGATCTGAAGAGCGAGGGAATACATCTCCCTTCAGCCCCTCCCCACTGCATGTCCCCCTTTCCCTGCCCAGGTAAGAGGAAAGGTCCTGAGCCAGGGAGTAGCCAGGCCCTATTGGTGGGAGTGGGAGCCCCAGGAAGCTTGGGCAGAGCTACACATGGAACAGGCTGCACCTGCCGGACATCACAGCTGGTGCTGCTATGTGGGGGGTTTGTAAGGGAGCAGCTGTGTCTGGGCAGGAAACCAGTGCAAGGGAGAGCCACTAATGGAGCTGGCTGGGAAACCCACAAGCGCTTATCTGCAGAACTAGAGACTGGACTGGGCAGGGCACCCCCAGCCAGGCACTAGGCCTTGTGACCATCTGCCGGAAGAGGGGGCAACCACCAACTTACCCAGCCCACCCCTTACGCAGAGCTGCAGGGAGAGGTGGGCCCCGCCCCTGGTAACCCCGAAACTGACGGTCACCAGCAGCCTGGAGTGGAGCGGCCAGCAGCAGCTGAGGGCTCCTCTTCGCCCAGCCGCCGGTGATGGGGGCGGAGAGGAGCAAGCGAGGGAGGGACAGAGGGTGGAGAAGAGCCAGCAGCTCAAGGCGTAGCACAAATGGAGTGGGCCGGGCGGGGTTAGCATCTCACAAAGCGAGGAAGCCAAACAAGCCAACGCCTACTCCAGAAACAACTTGCACATGGCCCAGTCATGTGCTATACAAAATGCAAGACAGTAATTACTCCCCAGCCCCAATTGCCATTCGGCACATACTTACTATGCATTGCCTGGTGAGAAATGATGCTTCCCTCTGGCTCCTCTTTCCAATCCTGCTCCCTCCCCTTGCCTCCCAGCCCACCGCTTTGCTGTTAGAGCCAGTTCATTCAAACAGCCAGGAACAGGAATGACATGATACAAGGAATGCGCTATCACATGCCCACTGGCCTGCGTGGACAGGGATGGCTTTTGAAGGGAGGGAGGAACGTCTAGGGCTAGACTGTGGCAGTTAGCCGTCCTGGTGCCCTCATCCTTCCTCTCTCCACACACTGGCGCAAGGAACTGGAGCAATCTGTGTCCCAATGTGTCAAAACAGGGGATTGGGAGTCAGAACTCCTGGGTGCTATTCAGGTTGCCAGGTGTCTGGTTTTTGACTGGAATGGCCAGTTGTAAAGGGACCCTGGCGGCTCCGGTCAGCACTGCTGACCAGGCCATTAAAAGTCCGGTTGGCGGCGCAGGCAGGCTCCCAGGAAGTTGCCGGCATCTCCCTCTGGCTCCTAGGCGGAGGGACAGCCACGGGGGCTCTGCGCACTGCCCCCGCCCCCAGCGCCAGCTCAGCAGATCCTATTAGCCAGGAACTGTGGCCAATGAGAGCTGACGGGGTGGTGCCTGCAGGCATGGGCAGCACCGAGAGCCATGTGGTCACACCGCCACTTAGGAGCCGGAGGGAGATGCCAGCAGCTTTCTGGGAGCCGCTTGAGGTAAGCCCCACCTGGAGCCTGCTCCACATACCCCCTCCTGCACCCCAACCCCCTGCCTCAGCCCTGAGCCCCCTCCTGCACTCTGAACCCGAGCCCCATCCCAGAATGAGTGGGGGGCATGGCCTTGGAAAAGGGACAGAACAGGGGATGGGGCAAGGGTGTCTGGTTTTCTGCAAATAGAAAGTTGGCAACCCTATCCACATGATGTGGTTTAAAGAAGCTGAACATTTTCTTTCTTTTCTGTTTTAAAAAATCTATGATCACAGATCCATTTTGCTGATGCATTAGACTAGATTGCCATGACCACCGGACATAGCACATCCTGTCAATATGACCAGGAAAGAACTGCCCAGAGAGTATCTAATTTAACACAGTTTTACTGGGAGCTCTGGAGGGAGACAGAAGAGGAAGCCATATGGATCCTTAGCAAAATATGCAAAAAGCTTCTACAGAGATGCCTTCCTTCCCTACTCCCAATAGAATAAACAACAGAATAAGAGGATGGCATCCTAATAGCTAGAGAGCAAAAGAATATTGCTTATTTATATTCTCAGAGGGCCTGATTCTGTTCTCCTTTACACCAGAGCAACTCCACTGGCCTTTCCGTCCCACTCACTTGCATCTTGGACCAGTGGGAGACTTACGAATTCTAATTTGGTACCATTTTACACTCACTCTGCACAGATGTATACAACTACACAACATACAAGGAAGGAGAGAATCAGGCTATTAACATCAGCATAGTTACAACAGTGTGACAAGAAAGCCCTGGAAACCTTCATCTCTCAACTCCCACAAAAAGACAAAGAAAGCAAAACACCCCTTCCCTACCCTCTCCCTCCCCAGCATAGTTACATACAGCTCTCTAAATACAGTGGTTCACAGGCTGTGTGAAAGTTGCCTGATTTCAAGAAATAGGCTCTCTCCTGGAAGTATGGTTGCCAGGCATCCGGCTTTCAACCAGAAGGCCTGGTCGAAAAGGGACCCTAGCATCACCTGTCAGCACAGCTGACTAAGCTGTTAAAAGTCTGGTTGGCCACAGTGGGGCAGGCAGGCTCTGTGCCTGGCTCCATGCAACTTCAAGGAAGCAGTGGCATGTCCCTCCGGCTCCTAGGGGAGGGACGGGCAGGGGGCTCTGTGCACTGCCTCCGCCTACAGGTGCCATCCCAAGCGCTGGCTCGGCAGCTCTCATAGGAGCCAGAGCGACATGCCGGCCGCTTCCCGGGAGTCGCGCGGAATTCCTCCGTCCCTGGAAAATGCCAGGGCCACCTGAGGTCAGAGCTGCCCAGCCCCTGCACCCAAGCCCCCTCCTATGCCCCAACCCCTTTTGCTGTTTGGAACCCTCTTCCGCATCCCAACCCCCTGGCCCAGTCCTGAGCTCCCTCCCATTCACCGAACCCCTCATCCCCAGTCCCACCCTAGAGCCCACACCCCCAGCCAGAGCCCTCACCCCCTACCACACCCCAACCACCTGCTCCAGCCCAGAACCGCCTCCCACATCCTGAACCCCTCATTTCTGGCCCCAACCTGGAGCCAGCACCCCCTCCCACACCCCAACCCTCTGACCCAGCCTTGAGTCCCCTCCCACACTCCATACCCCTCAGCCCCACCCCCCAGCCTGGAGCCCCCCTCCTGCACCCCAAATCCCTCAGCCCCACCCCACAGCCCGCAGCCCCAGCCAGAGCCCTCACCCCCTCCCACAGCCCAAGCCCAGAGCCTCCTCCCACATGCCAAACCCCTCACCCCAGCCCAGAGCCCCCTCCTGCACCCCAAGCTTCTCATCCCCAGCCCCACCCCAGAGTCCACCCCCCGAGCTGGAACCAACACCCCCTACCACACCCCAACCCCATGCCCCAGCCCTGTGAAAATGAGCGAGTGAGTGAGGGTGGGGTAGAGCGAGCAATGGCGAGGGGGGGGTGGAGTGAGTGCAAGCAGGGCCTTGGAGAAGGGGCGGGGCAGGGGTGTTTAGTTTTCTGCAATTAAAAAGTTGGCAATCCTAACTGTGACATTGGGCAAGTCACCTCCCTGCTTTGTGCCTCAGTTTCCCCTTCTGTAAAACAGCAGGAAATGACAGTTACTTTCTCTGGGGTGGGGGACTGTGATAGAGGAGTTTGATCATTCATTTATTTCCTGGAGTCTTCTCAAGGGCAAGTGGTGATTATTTTAAAGGAAAAGAAGAAAAATTCATCCTGAATTTCTGTGTCCATCGGGATGGGACTCTGGGCACATGTAAGGGAAGAATTAGAACTGGGTAATGTATGGCTTTAGGCCTCATTTCTGAAATAACCAGACTCCCTGGAATCACAGGCTCCTTTCTCAGTAAGGTCAATACCGCCCATGACCTTCTGGGATAGATATAGCAGGGTGGATGCCGCACTGCACGGGTGCCAGTGTAGGGACACAGAGGAAGCAGTGTGCACCGAACTGGCTCTGTATCTGGGTGTAGGAACCCTTAGACAGTCCTGTGGTGCCTTGATCCCAGGGTAACTGGTGCAAAAGGGCTGTAGCGCAATGACTCATAGACTCATAGACTTTAAGGTCAGAAGGGACCATTATGATCATCTAGTCTGACCTCCCGCATGATGCAGGCCACAAAAGCTGACCCACCCCCTTTCCCTTAACTCAGCTGTTGAAGTCCCCAAATCCTGTGATTTGAAGACTTCAAGTCGCAGAGAATCCTCCAGCTAGCGACCCCTGCCCCATGCTGCGGAGGAAGGCAAAAAACCTCCAGGGCCTCTGCCAATCTATCCTGGAGGAAAATTCCTTCCCAACCCCAAATATGGCGATCAGTAGAACCCCGAGCATGCAGGCAAGATTCTCCAGCCAGACCCTCATTGACCATTGATACTATTTACCAGCGATGGCACGTTGTTGACTAATTGACTAAAATCACGTTATCCCATCAAACCATTCCTTCCATAAACTTATCTAGCTTAATCTTAAAGCCAGAGAGGTCTTTTGCCCCCACTGTTTCCCTCGGAAGGCTGTTCCAAAATTTCACCCCTCTGATGGTTAGAAACCTTCGTCTAATTTCAAGCCTAAACTTCCCCAGGGCCAGTTTATATCCATTTGTTCTCGTGTCCACATTAGTACTGAGCTGAAATAATTCCTCTCCCTCCCTGGTATTTATCCCTCTGATATATTTAAAGAGAGCAATCATATCCCCCCTCAGCCTTCTTTTGGTTAGGGTAAACAAACCGAGCTCCTCGAGTCTCCTTTCATACGACAGGTTTTTCATTCCCCTGATCATCCTAGTGGCCCTTCTCTGTACCTGTCCCAGTTTGAGTTCATCCTTTTTAAACATGGGAGACCAGAACTGCACACAGTACTCCAAATGAGGTCTCACCTTACACTTTTCACTATTAAATTTCATCCTATTTCTATTACTCCAATTTACAAGGTCATCCAAGTCTCCCTGCAGGATATCCCGATCCTTCTCCGAATTGGCAATACCTCCCAACTTTGTGTCATCCGCAAACTTTATCAGCCCACTCCTACATTTGGTTCCAAGGTCATTAATAAATAGAT
Source organism: Trachemys scripta elegans (assembly GCF_013100865.1). Classification (NCBI taxonomy): domain Eukaryota; kingdom Metazoa; phylum Chordata; order Testudines; family Emydidae; genus Trachemys; species Trachemys scripta. The sequence goes on along the minus strand of NC_048298.1, from coordinate 147,540,973 downwards.
TAAATAAAATTGGACCCAAAACTGAACCTGGAGGAACTCCACTGGTGACCTCCCTCCAACCTGACAGTTCACCTTTCAGTATGACCCGCTGCAGTCTCCCCTTTAACCAGTTCTTTATCCACCTTTGGATTTTCATATCGATCCCCATCTTTTCCAATTTAACCAATAATTCCTCGTGCGGTACCGTATCAAACGCTTTACTGAAATCGAGGCATATTAGGTCCACTGCATTTCCCTTATCTAAAAAGTCTGTTACTTTCTCAAAGAAGGAGATCAGGTTGGTTTGGAACGATCTGCCTTTCATAAAACCATGTTGTAATTTGTCGCAATTGCCATTGACCTCAAGGTCCTTAACTACTTTCTCCTTCAAAATTTTTTCCAAGACCTTGCATATTACAGATGTTAAACTAACAGGCCTGTAGTTACCCGGGTCACTTTTTTTCCCTTTCTTGAAAATAGGAACCACATTAGCTATTCTCCAGTCCAACGGTACCACCCCTGAGTTTATCGATTCATTAAAAACTATCGCTAACGGGCTTGCAATTTCTCGCGCCAGTTCCTTCAGTATTCTCGGATGAAGATCATCCAGTCCGCCTGATATAGTCCCGTTAAGCTGTTCAAGTTTGGCTTCTACCTCGGATACGGTAATGTCAATCCCCACTCCTTTATTCCCCTCCGTCACGCTGCCACTATTCCTAAGCCCTTCATTAGCCTCATTAAAGACCGATGCAAAATATTCATTTAGATATTGTGCCATGCCTAGATTATCCTTAATCTCCACTCCATCTACAGTCTTCAGCGGTCCCACTTCTTCTTTGTTTTCTTCCTATTTATAGGTCTATAAAACCTCTTACTATTGGTTTTAATTCCCCTCGCAAGGTCCAACTCTACACGGCTTTTGGCCCATTAAATGCCCATTGACTGTGTGGGTTTCAGATGAAACCTTAAAATGCACAAGGTCCAGTTCTTTGCATAGATGGTCACAGAACCCTTTTCATAAGATTTGCCTCTTTGTAATTGGCTAATGTTTCTTTCTACCCTAGAGGAGGTTACATCTGCAGCCATGCTGCGCGTAAAGTGCTTTAGGATTAGGATCCTTTAGGATGAACGGAGGTATAACAAATGTATATGATATGATCTGAACAGCCGGGATTTCTTTGTGAGGGGGCGAGCAGCAAACTCCAGGGTACAAACCAACAAAGCGTAATCCCTTCACCCATCCACCCTCCTTTCAAAGCCTCTTTATTCTGACACTCTCAGCTTCTCAGTGGCCTTATGAGCTGCAATTTTCTATGTGGTCAGCAGATGGCAGAGGCATCCCACTTTATATTCCCAAGCTCTAGTTACTGGGAAAGGGGTCCACATTGGTGCCATATAACACACAGCGGAAGAGAACTCTCTCTCAACCCCCACCCCCCCACCCCCAAACCCACCATGTTTGGACTCTGCACAACAAAACACTATTTTTTTTTAAAGTGTGGGGGAGTAAATAATGACATTTCATGTATAAACCCATAACCCAGGAGCCTGTGTGTGACAGAAGGTTCTGGCTTTGCAGAGCAAACATAATGATTTTCTCATTTTCCCTTCATTTGTGTGTGGGCTGGAGTCATAAACAGCCGCTCTGGAATATTTCAAGGAACTAACAGGCTTTCTTTGCCCTTTTATCTCTTGTGGTGAAAGAAATGGGTTTTTCGCTCCACATGGTGCCTCACATGAGCTGGGCAATGAACACTACAGGTATCAGCTAGTGGCAAAGGATCCCCTTAGACTTTTGCTTCTTCCAGTCACGCCCATCAGCATTTTCTCTCTCTTGGCTCAGGGGAATGTCCTTGAAATGCCCTTGAGAGGCAGAGGGGCTGCAATATGTGGCAATGTCCACAAAGGCAAACAGCATGCACAATACACAATCTGTTCATTTCCCAAGGTATTAGCAGACTCATGGACTGAGATCCAGCCATTCACCCCTCTGAGGCCACTGCAGAACTGTTCCCCCCCCCCCCCCCCCCCACACACACAAACACACACTGCATTCTTCTGCACTCTGTGTTGTTTAGTATCGAATGTCCTGGGCAACTGGGCTCTCCAAACCTCTCATGGGAGATCATTGACCCAAGTGGAGGAGACCAGAACCCTGCCATCCAGGTCAGGGGGTTCAGCTTAGAGAGAAGAGAAGAGAAGAGAAGAGAAGAGAAGAGTGAGGGGGGATTTGATAGCAGCCTTCAACTATCTGAAGGGGGGTTCCAAAGAGGGTGGAGCTCGGCTGTTCTCAGTGGTGGCAGATGATAGAACAAGGAGCAACAGTCTCAAGTTGCAGTGGGGAAGATCTAGGTTGGATATTAGGAAATACTATTTCACTAGGAGGGTGGTGAAGCACTGGAATGGGTTACCTAGGGAGGTGGTGGAATCTCCATCCTTAGAGGTTTTTAAGGACTAGCTTGACAAAGCCCTGGCTGAGATGATTTAGTTTGGGTTGGTCTTGCTTTGAGCAGGGACAAGATGATCTCCTGAGGCCTCTTCCAACCCTAATCTTCTATGGTTCTATGAAAATCCCCCAACTGAGGAGAGGAAACCCACTGAGCCAAGGGTGTGATTTGGGAATCTCTCTTGCCACTCAGGGCTGGGTCTAACTTTTTTGCCGCCCCAAGCAAAAAAAAAAAAAGCACCACTCCGCCATAACAAACTTGCTCCCCCGAGCGCCGCTCTGCCCCGCCAAACTGGGCCACCCAGAGGATTCAGGGGGCCTGGGGCAAAGCAATTTTGGGGGCCCCTTCCATAAAAAAGTTGCAATACTATAGAATACTATATTCTTGTGGGGGCCCCTGCGGGGTCTGGGGCAAATTGCCCCACTTGCCCCCCCCTCTGGGCAGCCCTGCCACCGAAACAACCTCCCACCCCGAGCGCCGCCCTGCCCTGCCGAAACAACCCTCCCCCAGTGCTGCCCTGCCCCGCCGAAACAACCTCCCCAAGCGCCACACCACTGAAACAAAAAAAAAAAACCCTCAAGCACTGCCCTGCCACCTGAAGATTGGCCGCCCCTTACAAGGTGCCGCCCCAAGCACGTGCTTGGTCAGCTGGTGCCTGGAGCTGGCCTTGTTGCCACCCCACTGCCTGCTCTGGGAGGGTGGGGGAGTGAGGTATGCTCTTGCAGCCCAGAGAATTTAGTGCTGGTCTAGGGAGCCTCCCAAATCAGTGAGGAGAGGAGTCACTACAGGTTCAGGGAGCCCTGAAGGGACAAGATGGCTTGATGGAAATCCACATTAGCCCTGGAAGCTGTTTCTGGGCTTCATGGGGTGAGCTATATGGGGACAGGTTATGAAGGGATGGAGAGGAGATGCAGTTTGAACTGATGAGCCACTGTTGCCCAATCGGTGAGCAGCAATCATGGCACGGAAGTGACCAGGGTACTTATGTCTCAAGAATGAGCCTATTGCACATGAGTATGGGCGGGGGGGGGGGGGGGGGAAGGCACCTCATCTCATTGGTATTTAAGGAGGGGAGATGTCTCTGGCAGAGGATTGATGAGAGAGGAAGAGGAGGCTCCCAAGCAGCAAAGGGGAGCTAAGTCTGTAACCCCCTCAGAGGTTCTCCATGACGACCTGTCTCATTAGTAAGGATAAAAGCAGGGATTGGCAGTGTTTCAAGCCCCGCTCCCGCTGAGTGATCCCACAGGGCAAGGGAGAGAGGTGCCCTTGAGACAGGATTTTTATCTGAGAGATTTTCAACAGTGGCAAAAGAAGGAAAGAAAATCAAAACGCTCCACCCCCTTTCCCTGTCACCAACCTCCCTTCCTGCCCTGCTGTACAATTGCCCTCTGGAAAGGGCTGCTCTGTCTAAAGACACTCCTGAAAGCCCCGTGGCTGTGAACGGTCTGGCGTGTAGGGGAGTGCAAGACAATCCAGAGAAAGAGAGTAATAAGGAACAAGAAAGGGGGAAAAGAAATGCAGGGAGGTACATCCTGCCTTTCCAACATCTCCCATATTCAGGGACAGCTACCAGGGATCCCCCTACCGCCCAGCCCCTTGCTTCTGTTCCAGGGATGGGGATTTTCCAACGAGAAAGACCATATGGATGGCGGGAAGTTACAGTCTAGCTGTGGTCTCAGTTTGTTTAGCTCTAAGGGAAAAACACAGACCTTGCAATGCTAGCAGCATCAGCCTTCTCAGCCTTTCAGTCCTGATGCAGAGGGTGTCCCTGACTTGGGTCCTTCAGGCCAGGTTGGTCGGGGGGATGGTTTTGATCTCCAAAGAAACTTATGCTTATGTGGTACATACCTGGTCTCAGCTACTTATCTGTCTGCAGGTTAGTTTAAACATGGGATGGGAGGATTCATTGCTCAACGGAAAGGGAAATAATCACCGCACAGACGAACTGGGTACACAGAGGACACATACTGTGGAAACTCCACACACACAGCCCTTCCCTTCTCTCCTGGACTGCAACACTCCCTACTATTCCAGCCCTGGGCTCCCTGCACAGCTCTGCCAATGCCCCTCACTCCTGCCCTGTCGCACTTGCTGCTCACTATTTCACACCAGGCACCCTCCTGAGGTAGAGAATACCAGTCTTTCAATAAGGAGTCTAATTTTATGACATTTTTGCGATGGAGCTAATGTGGTTGAAGTAAGACCCACCTAACTTATTTTCACTCGTGACTTCAATCAGGATTTCGAGTCAGGCTTCCGAAGGTGAAACCTAAGTCCAGCCTGGGCCATCAAGGTGCTGGATCCAGGGGCACAAACAGAAAGAAGAGGATGATTGTCTATCAATCACACCAGGTACCCTGGTTACAGACTTTGTGCTTGCATCTGCAACCAGAAGAACACGTGTCCTGTGGTGAGCTGCATCAGAAGAGCCAATTGCAAGAGAGGGAAAGCCACTCCAGACTCTGAGCCAGCAGTTGGCTGGCTTCCTGCTGCAGAAAGCGGTTACAGTCACAGGGCACCAAAGCAATGTGCACATGCAGCCACACACATCACCAAGATGCCAGATAATGGAAAGGAATAAAATCCATTTGCATATCCTGTGCAGCACAAACACTTGAACCAACACACACACACACACACCAGAGACACTTCAGCAAACACAACCAAGCATCACACACATTTATGAATACACAATTGAGCACCTCCTACATGCCCATTCATGCAGTCAGCACTTTGTGATTCTGCTCTCCCCTTCCATGAAGATGAATCGTGCAAGTGGATTCCTCCCATCAGGTGACTTTGCAGCTCAGACCATGGGGGAGGAGGGGATAAAAACCTCCTGACACAAAGAACTGGTTCTCTATGCTGCTCAGACTTCAGGGGGCAAGATTTCTAGGCATAAGCAAGGGATCCGCAGCTACTTAGCCTAGGTCAGCCCTAAAGGACATATAGAGGTTGCTTATTATAGAAGCTTCTATTACTTTTTGAAACTTAAGATGGTAACTGAGTTGTGTGTATATGGTTACCTGCTTTAACATTGTAAAAAACGCTTATTTCCTTTTCCTATTTAATAAATCTGTATATAGTTTATTATAGGATTGGCTACAAGCATTGTCTTTGGTGTGAGATCTAAGGTGCAAATGAGCTGGGGTAAGTGACTGGTCCATTGGGACTGGGAATAACCTGAATATTACTGTGATTCTTGGTATAAGGGAACATCTATCAAAAGGCAGGCGCACTAGGGTGGTGAGATAGATGGGAGTACCTGAGGGGCAGGGCCGGCTCCAGGGTTTTTGCCGCCCCAAGCAGTGCAAAAAAAAAAAAAAGCCACGATCACGATCAGCTCTACCGCCGCCGCTTCAGTCTTCAGTGGCAATTCGGTGGCTGGTCCTTTGCTCCGAGAGGGAGTGAGGGACCTGCTGCCGAATTGCCGCCGAAGTGCCGGACATGCCGCCCCTCTCCGTTGGCCGCCCCAAGCACCTGCTTGCTGGGCTGGTGCCTGGAGCCGGCCATGCTGAGGGGACTGTCTATCAGACTCCATGTTAAGGCAGTTATAGTGTCTGAGGAGTTTACACTTCATTATTGGTTGGTGAAATCTAACGTATCCAATTCACAACCAATTTGGGGCTCGTGCCCTGCTTCCTAACAGTCTGCCCTGAGGTTGGTACTCCCTCCCTTGAGTCACTGCAGGCACAGACACTGGCTTCCTCCTTGCCTGGGGATGCTCAACCCCTGCTCTGCCCCAGGCCCCACCCCACTATACCCCTTCCCCCAAGGCCCCACCTCTTCCCACCCAGTTCCGCTTCCTCCCCCGAGCGCACCCCATCCCTGTTCCTCCCTTTCCTCCCCACTGCCTCCTGCATGCTGCAGAACAGTTGATTGCGGTAGGCAGGAGGCACTGGGAGGGAGGAGGAGGAGTTTATTGGGGGGGCCACAAGTGGGCAGGAGGCGTTGGGAGGGAGGGGAAGAGCTGGCTGCCGGTGGGTGATTAGCACCCACTAATTTTTGTCCTTGGGTGCTCCAGGGTTGGAGCACCCACAGAGTCGGGCCTATGCCTGCAGGCAGCTTGACAGTCACAAGCGCACCCATGGGAACTCAGCCACACACAGCATCATCAATGTGTGTGACTCAGCCATGAGCCACACACAGCATCAGATGTTAACAAAGTTGTACGCGCACACAGGAAGGCAGAGGCACATAAGACAAACACGCCCTTGTGTACCACATGCAGCCCTACACACGCACATAGCAACACCACATGAGAACACAGCCACTCGCACGCAGGCAAAGAGCAGAGTGCAGACTGGTCACTAAGCTATCCAGCAGGGGGCCTGCAAAGGTGTAACACAGGATCTACATTGACCCAGCACTAATCACCAAGCACAGTCACTCCCGTGTGTGCTTGTGGCTGCATTACACAGATGAGAAAATGCAGATGCTTCCTCCCTACAATAGCTCAAGCAGCCAGGTAGCTACTCCCTTGCTACTGGGGGTTTGACTTGCCCTACAGCCCATCTATTATATGTGTTTTGCACACTGCATTGTTACACTGGCAACCTCGAGAGTAAGGGGAGAGGAGCAGAAGGGCAGATGAGAAAGAAGTGAGGAGGAATGGAGAGCCACATGCTAGTTGGTGCAAATTGGCTTAGGTCTATTGAAGTCAATGGAGCTTTGCCACTGTACTCCAGCTGAGGATCTGGCCCTCAGCGTCCTGGGTGATTCTGAAGCGCATTCTGTAGCCAGGCCCTATAGCAAATGACATATGTGGGTGCCACCCGGTGATATATGTGGCAATTACACTGATTTCTCTTGATGAATACCATCACTTGGAACTACATAGGAATTTCACACAACAGCACTGCCCCAGGTAATCGCTACACAGAGTACTGCTAAGTAACCAGCCTTTTGATTTAGGAGTCTAGACTCCACAGTTTCCCTTTTAATGTCACAGGTGTATCCTGTGCCCCTTTGGTGGCCATCACACAATTACCCCAGAGTACATATTCATGTCCTGCCCCCAAGTGGAGCTGGTCATAAACTGGAATTTCCATTCCACAGGCAATTTAAACATTTTGACATTTGTTTTTGTTCTGAATAAGAAGGAAAAGTTGAAATTTGAAAATTTCTAACTGAATGGAAAGTCCAAAAAAATTCAGTTAAAAACATGGGAATATTTTGATTTGATAGTGATTTGATTTCCTATTTTAAGGTAATATAAATATGATGTTAACATTAATATGCTAATATAGGATAAAATCAAAACAAAATGAATCAAAATGTTAATGACAAAACTAAAACATTATACCTCACTGACATGAAATGTGCTCACAATAATGAAACGTGAAAGTCAAAATTATTCATTTCAGCAGTTTTCCAGCAAAAGTTTTATTGAAATTGACACGTTCCCGCAAAACATTTAGATTTTTATGTAACTGCATTTTCCAGTAGAAAACTGTTCCAGCAAAAATGTATTGAGCAGCTCTACCCAATAGCATACATGGCTCTTGCCACATGCTTAGTAAGCCACAGGCCAACCCAATGCTACATAGTGTTGTATATTGCAAACCCATTTTTAAACAATGACTGTTATCACAACCTTACATCATGGAATGTCTATGGCCCATTCATGTTATACAACAGGGAGGTAGGGCCTTGAGATGGCCAAATAGTCCTCACTTTTTTTAGGGACCTGAACCTGGGTTTGCAGGGGCCGAGGGGGGAAGACACAGAAGTCCTTTTTTGTTTGCAGTCTCAGAGCCCTGAAACTGCCCTAAATAGAGCATGCAGATGATAGGGTCGGAGCGCTATAGCATCATGTAGGAAGGCTAGCAGAGGGAGGACTGTGGATTAACAGATGTGCACATAAAATGGGCAGCTATACCCAGGTAAGCCTGGACATTCCTTTCCAGTTTGCAGCTTTGGTTCAGCTCTGATCAATCGGGGAGGGAAGGGGAGTGGTAGGTTGATTGTGCATGCATGTGCCGATTCTGGTACAAAACAAAGACAACAGAAATGTCTTATCAGACAAAAGACTCCAGCATCATAGGAGCAAATAGGAGTTTTTAATCCGTTCGATTATACAGTTGCTGAGGCGCCATCCACAGAAAGAAAAAAAATACATGTCTGCAGTGAGTGGAATTTGACCTCCTCCCTCTCCTCTATTTGCAAGAATATTGAAATCCACGTCCCTTAATATCCTGCTCCCAACTGAAAAAAAAGAGCACTGCTCAAATGGCCCTAACTCATCTCTTATCCCTTGAATAATTCCAAATTTATGGTTCTGTCTGCCTTTGAGTCTTTATTATCTCCTTAAGTGGCTAGCTTTGTACACAATTTATTATAAAAGCCTGGAATCTACAGTCAAATTACAGATCAATCGACAACTACACAAAAAACAATTAACATCTGACAGCAGTTTCATCTATAAACCAGTTTCCTCTTGCCCCTCACCCCAGCATGGTCTCCTCTTTTCTGAGGGTTTGCAGGATACTAGGAGTCCCCTCCCTGCATCCCACATGACTCACTGAAAGCCAGTGGATGCCCATGAATAAAACTTTATCCTCATTAACCTACTTTTCCTCCAGCTTTGTTTAATGACATGCCTCTCTGTCCAGCTCCTATTGTAATCATCTGATGGGTGCCTATGTTTCTGCTCCACAAGTTTCATGAACAGGTATAAGAAAGCTAGTTTCTTCGGCCAAAGAGGAAATCGCTCTTCATGAATCCTTTCAATGCATCTCCATACAACCTTGGCTTTTCCCTTCAGCATGCCTGTCCCTGGTTTAGGCCCAAAACAGAGAAAATAGTAACAGAATGAGAAGGCCAAGAAAGCCTCTCCCAGCTCTCTGTAGTCAACTTTTTGTTGAGTCATGCCCTTGGTGGGATTGAAACCTTGTCTAATAATGGCTTTGAGCAGCACAGCCAGCAAGGGGAATGGCACCACTTTCCGATGCTTGGGGATATCCCGCTCTCCTAAAATGCTTTTTGTTCACACAGGTGCGCTTAAGGATGAAGGCTGTTTCCAGCACCATGTTTTCTTCAACCTTGTTGTCTTCTCATCTCATAGCAACACAGTTACCCACAGGTATTATAATGTGAATATTGTATTGTGGTGTATGTGTGGTGCAACATATGCAATTTTTTTTCAACTGGAGGAATGTGAAGGGGCTTAGTCTCAATATTCCTGCAGAAATACCTTCCTCAAGCACGTTCTCTCTCTCTCCCCCACGACTCCCTTACAGGAATGATTCCGACCCCTCTGAGTCCACCACCGAGCCTGTGTGAAATATATAGCCACTGAATCCTCTGCTACTGGGAAACCCATGGGGGCACCTAGAAAACATGCACATAGCACTGCAGCTCCAACAAATGCCATCTGGCTCAACAGCTCAACACCTGAAATGACCAGCAGCCTGGGGCAAGGGAGCCTACTCCGTACATAAATGCTCTAATAGCTGGATAAAAACAATTGGTCTCTTGCCATAGAGCCACAAGTCGAGAAACATTGCCTCAGGGAACCCCTGAGCATTGCTAACAGTGTCTGGCAGTCTCCTCAGCAGGGAGATCGGTGGACAGACCGATTTGACTCACCATACCGCACCCTCTCCAACCTGCACTTGCCAACAAGTGCTGCAGAAATGTTTCAGCTGTGTAGACAGAAGTAGCTGTGGAGTGGCCTTCACACTGCACTGGGTTGAGTGTGACTGATACAGGTGGATGGAGCAGAGCCACCTTGGAGATAGATGCCTTCACCTAGCAGAGGGATGAGGGCAGCTGATATGGATGGACTGACAATGCTGAGGAAGCCGCCACCCTTCAGTGAGATAAAAACAGCTGCTGTTGATGATGATCACTTCCTAAATAATTTGCTGTAGTACAGGCTTGATAATGGTATGTACCTCTAGAGTAGCAGATTCGTTTTGAACTGACATTTTATCAGTTCTTTGAAGAAGTTCCCTACAAATTATTCACCCAACTCTTGATAATATTAGCCCAGAAAGATGCCAGACACATCTAGCTATTATATCCTGTTATATTTACCAACTTTTACCATAGAATTGGTAAACTGTGTTTCAAAATGTTACCTATTACCGTATCGTATGGTAGCTACTGCAGCTTTGCTACAGGTTCCCTCTCCCCCAACTTTTTATTAAAGCAAAGTTACAATAAAACATTAATATACTAAGGTTCTTATTAATAGTATTCGTTATTTGCATTGCAGTAGCATCTAGGAGCCCTACTCATGGACCAGGGCCCCATTGTGAGAAGCACTGTACAAACATAAATAAAAAGACAGTTCCTGCCCCAAAAAGAGCTTACAGTTACCATAACTTTAATGCAACAAAACCAAATGATATTGACTATTACTACAGGACCTTAAACTACAACAGGACACTCTACCAATGTCTCTTGAGTTATTGGGCCTAATTCACTACTGGTGTAAACGGAGTAATAGTGATGAATCAGCTCTACTACATTTAGCTGATAGTACCTTACTACTTTACCACTATTGGATTACTCTAGTTTTACTATAGTCGCAACTGTCCTCTTGCTGACATGCTGTGATCCTGTGGCAACCTTGGTGTAAGTGATGTTTCCTTTCACTGCCATGAGACTCTTTAACATCTAAGGGTGTGAGGAGACAGGACATACTGCAGTGTTTACATGTCAAATAATCTCATTTTAGGTGAAGAAGAGACTCAAATGAGATTGAGCTGAATAGTGATAATTAATTATGTGGGAGGGAACACAAGGCATAAAGCCTACAACTTCCACTCATGCAAGTAATGGGATGTGAGCAAGTATTGTTTGCAAACCTGCTCTCAGATCCAATCCACATGCTACAGAGAGTCTTAACTCATCCATTTCCCATCTGCCTTGGATGTGCCTAGGATTCCTCCATCCAGATTACTCAACCCACATCCTAGATCCTCTTTTTCTAGACCGCCACGCCAATCTCCCCTCTGCCCTGAGAGGATAATGAGTCACCTGGCTCAATGAATCACAAGAACCTAGTTAAACATTCTCCAGAAGGATCAACACCTGCTAACAGGGTGGGGTGTTCTAGGTCAAACACTGACAGCCTGTCTAGGAAGGCAACCTAGAGGTTTACAAAATATTTTTCAGTTTCAAGACAAGACTCTCTGTAGGAGGAGGAGCAGCAGCAGACATCTCCCAAAGGCCATAATTAGGAATGGGGTGACAGGATTCACACTTAAATAGGCCTGGGGTATGTCTACACTGCAATCCAAGATGTGCCTGCAGCTTGGACAGAAATACCTGTGCAAGCTTCAGCCATGCTAGCACAGCTAACAGCAGCATTGTAAATGTAGCAGCATGGGCTTCAGCGACACCAGTAGGCCCCCAGGGTCCTGGGTGGGCTTCTGCATTTACACTGCTATTTTTAGCCATGCTAGTGCCCATCTGTCTACCCAAGCTGCAATCATGTCTGGAATTGCAGTGTAGACATACCTTCAGTGCCCTGAAGAACACACCAGTGGCTGCCGGAGGGAGGACAGTGGCCACAATTCCAGCACGTGCTTTGGAGTTTCAGCTTTGTACCTGTCCTCAGGATGGAGCATATGATTTGTCCTCAATCCTCCATACATGTCACTTGCATTTAATCCGGTCACTTGGGCTTTATGAGGGTGAAGTGGATTTTACTCACACAGAGCGTGTGCCTTACAAGGTCCTTCAGCAGCAGCGGGATGGGTTTTTAAGCCTGCACAGTAGCCCTTCAAGTATGCTCAGCTTCACAATGGCTGTAAGTGGTCCAGCCAGCCGAGGCCTAGCGTCAGGGGCAGATGTCGCAAGGGGCTTGGTGGCAGACAACTGAGTATTGGTATATTCTCCCTCTCCTACTTCTACAGCAGAATGATTAACAGGGGACACACGTACCATAGCAAAGGAATGTTTCACGGTTGAAAGGTTAATTCTTGATTTGATTTGTTTCAGAAGTATTGGAGATTTGATGGAGGAGGCCGGCGAGGTGGAGGATTACAGGGGCTCCCGCTCTCAGAAGAGAATGATTATGAGATAGACACTAATGTGCGGGGAGAATTGTGCGGTTCCTCCCGAAAATTTATCTGTTTGATTTTCTTGTAATCCTCTTCCTGCACCACCTCCACTCTGTAATCCCCCGGCTCCCATCACTGTACACTGCAACAATATCCCCTGTTTTCATTATCACAGATTAATGCTACAAAATATGGCTGATTTTTGTAGGGGAGGGGGGTGTGAGGGGGAAGAAAGGGAGAGAAGAAGAATGGATGAAACCTATATGCGCAATGTTGAATCTCACATGCCGAATGTTAACTAGGAGAAAAGTAACCCAACAACCCTGAAATAGAGAAAAGTCCAATTTAAATTCATTACATTTAAATTAAATTTAAAGCCCATGTAAATGATTGCCTTCGTTAAGAATATGCCACGTGGAAGTAAAAAGGGCAGTGGCGGCATACAATTTCACAATTCATACCAAAAATCTTTTTACCTTGATACTAGATTTAATATACACACAAACCCTGTAAAAGCAAATTTATTTTTTTAAATAACCCGATGTTTATGCAGTTCGCTGAAGTCACTGAGATGCAGTAACTCTGGGGTGGGACACAACAATTGCTTCACAGCACAGAGCAAGGGTTTCGAGCAGAAAGCAGAAAGGGGGGAATTTAAGGAGGGGTTTTGCCAGGATCTCAGTGTCAATACCATGAACTGAATGAAAAGGCTATGGGAGCTATAATCATCTTGACCTTAATTCTGATCTGAAAGAACATTTTACTTGTATTTGATTCAGAGAGTATCAAGATTGTTTTTTAACCATTTTTTTAAAATAGTTACTTAAACTACCCACCATTCCCATTGACTGCAGCAGGTTCTAGATCACAGGATGAAGGACTAGGCTATTGTAACTTTAAGCAATGCTATCATTTGTCAGGAAGAAAAAAAAAGTCAAACCTCAGCCCTCTCCCATCTCCCCCACCTCCCGTTCACTCACACAATGTTTTTTGTTCGGTTTTGGCCTGTTACACCAAAATTGTAGCTATTGCTTTCATTTATTTCTTTGCAAGAAAGCAGTGGATTGGTTTAAGTAACAGACATTTATAAAGGTATTTCCAACCTGATTGCTACAATGTAAAGCACAGTAAAGGTGGTATGAAACTGATGTTTTAATCCAGTAATAATCTGATGGGGGGGTTGTCAGAATGGGCTGACTATGCAGGAACACCAGTTTTGTCAAAGTTTTGTTGGCACACCCCTCCTAGCTTACACAGTTATGCCAACAAAACCCCCAGTGTAGATACAGCTATGCGGGCATAAGAGTGCTCCATTTAAGATAAAATAAACTGTGTCTACACTAGGGGGCTCTGGTGGCACAGGTATAACAGAAAAGCATGTATTGTGTAGCCAAAGCCCAGCTCCACTAACAGAAATAGTCATCCCAAGTAACTTACTTCCATACTCATGGCTTTGTGTTAAAAAAAGAAGTTTCTCTTTTCACAGGGGGTGGTGAGAGATGAGCAATCTTGCCTGGATAGAAGATCCTGTGCAGAGTAAGTCCAGTCAGTTATGCCGGACATCTGATTAGCTGAGAAGTGACTTTGATAGATCTCTCTAACACAAAGGTGGAAGGGACGGGGGGCTGTAGTGTTCAAGGTGGAGCAGGTTAACACTCCTAGAAAGACAAACAGAAGTATCTGTTTCTGCTTAGACTGAGCTGTGTGTTTTAGCAAGAATTGCCTGCGCGCAGCTTTGCTGCTGTTCTTGTCATTTTTTTTCAAGGTGAACAGGAGCTGTATGTCCTGTGAATAAAACAGACTGCTGTGTATTTGGCTCCTACGTGCCATAAGAGGAGACACACATTATAAATACAATTATTTTTGTTAATTTAATCTGCTTATTGTCCCAGCATCCAAGCAAGTGGGATTTCAAGCACAGGATTGTCTTTTTTTCAGGTGAGGAATGAGTGATTCAGAGATTCTCAAGCTCCCATTCTGGTCCCACTTACACTGGTGTAAATACAGAGTAACTCCCCTGCAAACAGTGGCCATGCCCCCACGTAGAACTGGTGTGAAATCAGAAGTAGGCCCTATAAGTCTCTGCATCACTCATTTCTCTCCCAACAAGAAGTCAACCCACTCTTGAAGTCCCACGTGCTCTGAAGCTGGGACAATATTCAATAATATAATAATGAACATACACATCCATAAATGTATATCTTCTTAAGACACTGGGGTGGCTTCACTTAGGCTATGTCTACATCACAGCTTATGTCAGAATAACTAATCGCTCAAGGGTGTGAATAAGTCACCCTCCGAGTGACATAAGTACTGGTGTGGACAGAGCTTCTCCTGCTGACATAGCTTCTGCTGCTTACAGGGGATGGAATAGTTAAACCAACAGGAGAGCTCTCTTCTGTTGGCTTAGAGTGGCTACATTAGAGAGCTTACAGCAGCACAGCGGCATCAGTGCAGCTGCACTGCTGTAAGTTCTCTAGGGCCTTGGCTACACTTGCAAGTTACAGCGCTGTAAAGCCACCCACAGCGCTATAACTCACTGACCGGCTACACTGGCAAGGCACGTACAGCGCTGCATCTCCCTGGGTACACTGCTGCAGTTACTCCACCTCCCCGAGAAGCATAAGAGATACAGCGGAGTGGCTACGACTCTCCCCTGTGAGTGTGTACCAGGAATCAATGTGCAGCGCTGTACTAATCACCTTGTCAAGTGGCCAATCCTCTCCATTGTTGTGACCGGCTGCAGGAATGCGGAAGTGCTGGTTTCAAAGCTCGAACCACAGAGAAAAAGCAAACAGTTTGCTGTCTGCTTTGAGTGAGTGAATGAATGAGCAGGGGGCCAGGAGTTCGGAACTTGCAAAATAGAGTGCTAACATGCTCCAAAAAGCACTCTCTCTCCACCCTCCCACCCCCATTTTGAAAAGCACATTGCAGCCACATGAATGCTGGGATAGCTGCCCATAATGCACCGCTCCCAACACAGCTGCAAATGTTGCAAGTGTGGCCACGCCACTGCACTGGCAGCTGTCAGTGTGGACAGACTGCAGCGCTTTTCCTACTCAGCTGTACGAAGACAGGTTTACCTCACAGCACTGTACAGCTGCAAGTGTAGCCAAGGCCTAGGTAGCTGTGCTCTTAGGATAAACCCCTGGCCCTGCTGAAATCGATGGGAGTGTTGCCTTTGAATTCCACAGGACCAGGATTTCACTGTTAGAGTTTAAACAATGGAGACAATAAGCCAGACAGCCACCCAGAAATAGTTTTTGGGTTACTGACAACTTATCAAAAGGGAGTGTTTCTAAAGGCGGTTTAATACTGGGGGAAAGGAGGTGAGGTAGATGCTCTAGAGGGAGCTACCTAATAAAGAGCAAAATCCTTTGTGCTTCTCTGGAGTCTTCCAACCAAGAACCTCAAAGCAATTCAAAATCACACTAGTGAAGTGAACCAGTGTTAATCCCATTTTACAGACGGGGAAACTGAGGTGCAGGGACACTGAGGTCAATTAAGAATGAAGTCTGAGTGAGGCCAACAAGAGTTGCAAGTATGGAGGAGCAGGCCCAGGGGTCCAACAACAGAATGGCAGAGTTGGGTAGAGGACTTGGATCACCAGCCTCTCAGTCCCGTGCCTCACTCACAGGAACATGCCCTCATTTGACATTCCATGCCTTAAAGTACATCACATCAAAGGTGGGCTACATGAACCTCTAAAAACACGGCATTGTCATGATGCTCAAGGACAGGGCCGGATTTAAGGGCAAGCAACCCAGGTGACCACCTGGGGTGCCGGGTTTGGGGGGGCGCTGGGAGAGGGTGCTGTTTTTGTTGTTAGTGTCATGTATGACAGGGATAAATCATGCATACAAATCATGCATCAAAGTCATGAAATGGGCTACAAATGCAATAAAAAGTAAGGTATTCAAAAGTTTAACAAGTGGAGGTGGGGGCGCGGAAGAAGGTCCTCGCCTGGGGCGTCATTTAGTCTAGGGCTGGCCCTGCTCAAGAAGTTGGTCTCAAATGTAACAAGGTGTTTCCTGTTAAAAGGTTTAAAATCTAGCCAGACCATCTTAAAGATTGAGCCAAAATATCTTGACAAAGCCCCTTTAAATGGAGCAGATATTGGTCTTGGTGAGTGGAAAAATACAGCATGAATTAAGTCTGCAGAATGAGGACACTGGAGGAAGCAACCTGCATTGACTAGCAGCCGATACTGCCGCCCCACATGATGTGTAACTAATAACAGCAAGCCAGACATTAAATATTAATAACATTTTTCTTCTGACTCATCGTTAAGCCAGAGCCTTGCTGCACAGCACAAACTGATTTACAGACCATCAACACCGGTCTCCCTGTGCTGCCCATGTCACCAAGCATGCCACTAGTTGGCAAGGTGGTTGCTGCAGAATTCGCCGGCAAGATGGCCTAGGAGCAGTGAATTTAACATTAAAAGAAATAACCTTCTGGATTAAAACACAATTCGCATTTCAAGCGCAGAGAGTGAAAGTCACCCCTAAGTGCAAGGCCTGTGCACCACTTTAAGTCTAACAGCTTAGTGCCATGAATACACTGGTTCAACGGATGTATGATGCATTCCCTCCAATATACATCTATCCTGCCAAGGCAGGTGTAATTGTAGCACAGGCAGGCATTCCCATACTACCTGGAATCTAGCTAGCTTGGGTAACAATAGCAGTGAAGATGTGGCAGCACGGACTTCAGTGCAGGCTAGCAACCCAAGTATGTACACAAGGTCCCTTGCAGGCTCGTACTGGGGCAGCTAACCCACCCTGAGTCCCTTGCTGCCGTGTCTATACTGCTATCATTGGGAATGGGTTACAAGGGATGGATCACTTGATCATTACCTGTTCTGTTCAATCCCTCTGGGGCACCTGGCATTGGCCACTGTCGGAAGACAGGATACTGGGCTAGATGGACCTTTGGTCTGACCCAGTATGGCCATTCTTATGTTCTTATCGTTACCTGTGCTAGCTAGACCAAAATGAGCATGGGTATGCCCTACCCACATTACAGTCACACTTGCACTTGCTGAGTAGCTGTACCCTAAGAGCAGCAACAGTCAAATTGGATACCCTCCCTTGATTCGCTAGGCAGTGTATTCACAGATCATTCCGGGGGGGAAAAATGATGAATAGTAACATTATAGGTAATCACCAAAGGGACAGTAGCCAACTCACCTACCACTTTATGGGGAAGTGGCAATCTCTACTAAGGCTATGTCTACACTAGAGAGTTTGCAGAGGCACAGCTGTAACATCTCTCATATAGATGCTCTATGCAGGCTCTCCTGTCGACGTAATTAAACCATCCCCAATGAGCAGCATTAGTTATGTCGGCGGGACAAGTTCTCCTGCTGACATAGCTCTGTCCACCCCAGTGCTTCTGTTGTTGTAACTTATGAAGCTCAGGGGTGTGATTTTCACACCCCTGACTGATGTCAGTTTTGCTGACATAAGTGGTAGTGTAGACATGGCCTTAGTAATTTTCATTATAAACAAGATTTTGCCCCCCGCCCTCATGGCCTCTACTTTTCTCAAATAAGGTAATGTCCTCTACAACTTAAACTTGCACTGCCTGCGTTAGAAAGCAATTTTTGGCCTGAATCCAAGGAGAGCTTTATGTGGCGAGACTGAGACAAAGCATTTTTGAGATCTCAGACTTAGCACAAAATAAGCTAGGGGGCGCCGGGCTTGGGGTGCTGTTTTTGTTGTTAGCGACAAAAGGGCAAATAGAATGTTTGAAGTAACATGTATCAGGTATTCTCTATATGGATTCATTTTTCACTAACCTCCTAGCATGTTCTGGACCTTTGTAGAATCTCGTGGAACCTTCCAGACACATTCTGAGAACTACATTTTTCTTGAACCTCCTAAAATGTTGTAAGCCAGGCAGGGGCAGCTCTAGCTTTTTTCCGCCCCAAGCATGGCAGTCAGGCTGCCTTTGGTGGCATGCCTGCTGGAGCTCCCCGGTCCCGCGGATTCAGCGGCAGTTTGGCGGCAGGTACGCCAAAGCCGCGGGACCAGCGGACCTCTTGCAGGCAAGCTGCCGAAGGCTGCCTGACTGCCGCCCTCGCAGGGATCGGCAGGGCGCCCCCTGCGGCTTGCCACCCCAGGCACGCGCTTGGAGCGCTGGTGCCTGGAGCCATGCCCTTAGCAGGTATATAAGGGGTGGCGCATTGCCAGTCAGTCAGTGAGATATAAGAACGAACTGAAGTGAAGAGAAAGCCTAGCTGGGATATTGTGAATCTCGTTTTACTGGGTAGTTGTGAAAGTGTACTTGTGTTTTAAGATTTGAAGAGTGTAAGCAGCGACACGCTGAAGCTGTGTTCAGTTTGCGAGGGCAAAGGCGAGAAAAGCGACCTTTTGAACTAAAGGACTAGGATTAACATTATAAGGCTGTCACCTACTGTAACACCATTTAATACTGGTCCACTCAATGTTGGTGCACAGTTCAGTCTCTTGATGTTAGTACATTTCAGTTATTCTTTAAATTAAAAAGTTTCTATACGCTGAGAGGGAACAATGTTTTTATTTGCTTATATGGCATGAATAAATACTGTACAGATTTACAGATCCTAACATGCAAATTTATCATCTTATATGACTGGGATAAATCATACAGGCAAATCGTGCATCAAAGTAATGAAATGGGCTACAAATGCAATAAAAAATAAGGTATTCAAAAGTTTAACAAATGGGGAATGGGGGATGACACTCCTTGCTTGGGGCACCCTGACTGCTGGAGACAGGAGCTTCCATTTAATTAACTTAAAAAAAACAGTAGCTCTCTAGTTCAGTTCCTTTGTGAAATCTTCAAAATGTAACCAGATCCATAGGGAAGTTTTGTCACACAGTGAATTTTTGAAGAGGAAGAAAAATGAAAAAAATATCATCATTGAACCCCACACCTTACACACTGGCTGTGTCATTGTCCCTTATCTCCTGAGCATTGACAGACTGTGCTCTTAACTCAGCTATTGGTAGAGTGGCCTAGTGGCTAGAGGACTGAATTTAGATTCAAAAGACTTGGGTTCTATTCCCAGCTCTGCCACTGGCCTGTTGAGTGATGCCAGGCAAGTCACTTCACCACTCGAGGCCTCAGTTTCCCCATCCTTAAAATGAGAATAATGATGTTGGCCTCACTTGTTAAATATTTTGAGAGCTACTGATGAAAAGTGGTGTGTGTGTGTTTGTTTTAAAAAGCTAGGTATTATTTCTATTCCTGGTATCTTCTTCCTCACCCATCAGGATAAACATCTATTGATTCTTCATACCTGGTCATGCCTCCCCTGACCCCCTTTTAAATCTTAGCTCTTGACTCTAATGGCCAGGGCAGCAGTATCACTAGAGACCATCAATTCCCCTCTCCTCTTTTATATATACAGCCCATTCTGCAAACACACAAAAAGCCCATGATGGACTCACAGCACAAAGATTTAACAGCACAAAGCAGTAGTGAGATGTCATATTACCAAAGCTTTATTACTCTTACCAAATATGCTACAGCACATTATGAACTTATAAACAATTAACTAAATTATGGCTGTCAAAGTGAGTGAGTAAAGCACATTTTATGATTCACTGTCTTTTTTTATTATTATGATGATGCTTGCTTGCTAATTCACAAAATTCTCAATGGGTGTCACTGTCATTCACGTGAATTAGCCAGGTTTTCTCATATGGATAGTGTGTGTTGCCACTTTATTGCTCAGTTGTTATGATGCATTAGAATAAAACTGATGGCTCTTTTTAAAGTGTCTCCTTTCAAACTGTTTCCTGCTCTGGACCAAACACCCCTGTGCATAACTGCTGAGTCACTGAGGATCAGTTACTCAGATCTTCCTACCCTGTTCCCCCCCCACATCAAAGGCTGCATATCTAAAAGCTATAGAGATTTTGATCATTGCCCAGCAATAATGTCAATAAAAACAGCATTAGAGGCAAATGAAAGCACCAATACCTGACACTCATTTACAAATGAGCTCTGGGTGTCAATTAAAATACTCCAAAAATAACCAGGAAACCATTCCATAGAGACCCAGGAATATAAGCAGGAAAAGAAATACAGAAAGGAGACAGGGTTGGGGGAAGCGGGGAGAAAAGACTGTCCAGGGAAAACTGATCTCTGCATGGAGTCCCTGTTTAGAGGAGCCAAATTGTGTTGATAAGAGGGATGTTTAAGAGCTGATAGTGTGTTGCATCTCCAATAAGACACTGGTGGCTATGGGATTTCTCCAGCAGCAACTTTAGCCACGAAGATCCAAGTAAGAGATAATGAAGTGCAAAAAAACAGTAATGTTTGCTCTGTGTCAGCACTGGAAGCAGCAAGGCGGCCCAGCAATGCCATCCCCTGAGGCTGGAGGATGGGGAGGAAAGGAACCAGCTGATTCTCTCACTAGCTTCCTCAAGACTCTATTACTCATTCAGCAGATTGAGGCTCAGACCACATCCAGGCATCCCAGTCTCCTTCCCTCTCTTTTTTTTCTTGTGGAGAATTCAGTACTATGAAAAGATGTCCAGCTGACAGCCTCAGAGTCCTCTCTATGCACAGCCAGTATAGCTAGCTTCCCCCATCTTCCTCCTTCCTACCAATACCCAGGTATACAGAGAGGGTTTATAGATCAATCTCCATGACCCAGTCAGTCTTTGCCCTGTCTGTCAAGACTTTGGGCAAAGGAATCCAGATGATTACTTTAGTCCAGCTTCCATTGGGTCAAGGGTCCACCTCATAAGATCACCACCATCCCAAGTTATTTCACATGTACCAAAGAGATTAAAATTGAGGAGAAAGTCTCCGTCCCCTTATTGCCAGTCCCATGGGTCACTCACTTTGTCATTATCTCTCTCCGTCCAATCATCAGTTTATGGGCCTTTTGTCATTGTTTCTCAATGATCTCTTGCCATAGGTGACAAACCCAAGAACCAGCTCAAAAATTCCTCTGTCCCCTGTCGCTCACACATGGGTCTATTCCTCACCCCTTCTCTGCACTTCCTTCTTATGAAAGAACTAGAAAGTCTGCAGTTTTCTTTAAGAGGAACCATTTAGAAAGAACAACATTTCACATAACCTTGATGAACACTATGTATTTATCTGTGCTTATAGCATATTAGGGTTGGGATTTAATTAAAAAAAAAACACCACACAAACGTCGGGAAAGTATAACACACACAACAGCACCACAGGAATCATACTTCAAGAGAGCCAAGAAAACAAAAGCGACCCATCTAAATTGACTGCCTAGATGAGTAAAATACAAAACCGTGTCATGGGGTGAAAATTTAGATCTTTAGCTTTAAAATGTTATTAGTAACACTGATAAGGGATTAAAAATAATGCTGTAGGTGATTTATCTTGACTGTGTCTCTTTAACAACAGTGTGGCTACCACCATAATAAAGGAAATTAGTACTCATAATTTGATCAAATCCTTTACGCCATTAATCCCACTTGAAGATATTGTTAGATGGGCTGGGGTTTAAAGCAATATCCTCTATATGTCCAAGACTCATTAATTAAAATTGATATTTAATGTGTTCCAGGCTTTCATTTCTTGGAAATATTCAGGGCCATGTCCAACTAACTCATTTGAGACAATAGTTTAGTCACACCGGAAAAAGAATCTCCCATTCTGAGCCAAAGATTACCATGGAGCAAATTAGTTTCTCTTTAAATGGCACTTAGGGCTTGCCTACATGGCACCATAGTGATGTGATTTGTAGAGTGCTTTAAAGTGTTGTGCACTAACTGCCCCATGTAGACCCTGTGAGTGCGAACTAGAAGGTGCCTGGTTCACATTAATGTCGTTATGTTAATGAGTGAGCGGGTGAGCTTTTGTGGCCTGCAATGTGCAGGAGGTCAGACTAGATGATCATGATGGTCCCTTCTGACCTTAAAGTCTATGAGTCTATGTGACAGGAAAAATAGCCTTGCCTGGAAGAAAGAAACCACGCCAGAGAGAATACCTTCTACAGTCGAGGCCCTCCAACTGTTCACCAGCCCTAGAAAAACAGAAGCAGCCACTTACCTGGAAAGAAAGAGAGAAAAGTGTCAATGTTTATTGAATTTCCAAAGGAATTAAAAATATACTGCATGCCGAGAGAGATTAAATAAAATGACTAAGGTGCACTGACAGAGCTGCAGGAGGTGGGGCTGGGAATGGAATAGGAGGGGGCGCTGCAGGTTGGGAGACAGATGCTTTGGCAGAACGGCATTTGGGGAAGCATAGGGCTGGAATCTGGAATAGCAAGGGGTGCCGCAGATCAGAACTGAGGTGCATTGGAAGGGCTAGAAGGGACAGTTTAAATAGTGGGGGGTGAGGAAAGCCACTACTGGAAAAACTGGGGATTTTACAGGTCAGGAATGAAGTCCGTAGGCTAGAAGTAGGCGCTGGAGTGCCTGAAGTTTACACAGTACTTGTGGACATGGCTCTTCCATTTCAATTATGAATCGATACGGAAGATTCCCCTTCAATGAACAACCTTAATTTGTTCCCTGTTGTAGACAGACTTACTCATTTTATGTAAAGTCTAATTTGTAAGGTTAGTGAGAAATTCTCAGTAAAATAAATAAGAAATAATACAATAATAATAATAATAATAATAATAATAATAAAAGAGGAACCTGCAAATGAACTCCCTTTTGTCTAACGTGTGTACAGCCCCATTATGCACTGACTAATTTATAAGCTTAGTGAGAAATGCTCTGTAAAATAAAATAAATAAATAAAGAGGACCCTGCAAATGAATTCGCTTTTGTGCAACCTGTGCATACAGTCCCATTAGCAGCAACACAGCGGGCAATCGATTAGGGAGGGAAAAATGGCTTTTTTTATGGTAATGGATTTTGAGACTCCTGGTGATAATTTATTTACTAGGAATTTTTGCAGAGCTGGCTAGTGTGCTGCCGAAAATCCTCAGAACTGGTTCATTTAAAAAAGGGGCGGAAAAAAAAAAGAGTGGTGTTGCTTATTTTTGAGAAATATTGTTATTAAATCATTTGAAACATATTGATAAAATGCGCCCAAGAGCTACACTGTTGTAATTTATAATACAAATTACACTGCTATTGACAAATGGCAATTTAATCCAGCGATTAACTTTAACAATATGAATTCCTCTGTTGCCTCTTATTTTTTTAAAACCATAATATACAACACAAGAGGCAGGTTATGTGCCAGGCTCGCCAGATGCTGTACTACTCCTGGCCTCAAACTTATTTTCTGCCTCATCTCTCCATAGGGGATCACCAACTGGGAGTAATTCAACCAATTACTCTACTTCCTTTAAAGAGGAATCTGACCCTGGGCTGTAGCCCTGAATATACACTTGGATTCAAGTTAAGTAGCCGCTCTCTCTCTCTCCTCCCTCTCCATATATATAATCCCATCTATTGCCCCTGTAAATCATAGAATCACTGGACTGGAAGGGACTTTGAGAGGTCATCTAGTCCAGTCCCCTGCACTCATGGCAGGACTAAGTATTATCTAGACCATCCCTGACAGGTGTTTGTTTAACCTGCGCTTAAAAATCTCTAATGATGGAGATTCCACAACCTCCCTAGGCAATTTATTCCAGTGCTTAGCCACCCTGACAGTTAGGACGTTTTTCCCAATGCCCAACCTAAACCACCTTTGCTGTAATTTAAGCCCATTGCTTCTTGTCCTATCCTCAGAGGTTAAGAAGAACAATTCCTCTCCCTCCTCCTTGTAACAACCTTTTATGTACTTGAAAACTATTATCATGTCTCCTCTCAGTCTTCTCTTTTCCAGACTAAACAAACACAGTTTTTTTCAGTCTTCCTTCATAGGTCATGTTTTCTAGACCTTTAATCATTTTTGATGCTCTTCTCTGGACTTTCTCTAATTTGTCCACATCTTTTCTGAAATGTGGCACCCAGAACTGAACACAATACTCCAGTTGAGGCCTAATCAGCATGGAGTAGAGTGGAAGAATTACTTCTTGTGTCTTGCTTACAACATTCCTGCTAATACATCCCAGAATGATGCTTGCTTTTTTTGAAACAGTGTTACACTGTTAACTCATATTTAGCTTGTGATCCACTATGACCCCCAGATCCCTTTCCGCAGTACTTCTTCCTAGGCATTTCCCATTTTGTATGTGTGCAACTGATTGTTCTTTCCTAAGTAGAGTCCTTTGCATTTGTCCATATTGAATTTCATCCTATTTTCTTCAAATCATTTCTCCAGTTTGTCCAGATCATTATGAATTATAATCTTATCCTCCAAAGCCCTGCAACCCCTCCCAGCTTGGTATGATCTGCAAACTTTATAAGTGTACTCTCTATGCCATTATCTAAATCATCGATGAAAATATTGAACAGAACCAGACCCAGAGCTGATCCCTGCGGGACCCCACTCATTATGCACTTTCAGCATGACTGTGAACCACTGATAACTACTCTCTGGGAACCATCTCCCAACCAGTTATGCACCCACCTTATAGCAGCTCCATCTAGGTTGCATTTTCCTAGTTTGTTTATGAGAAGGTCATGTGAGACAGTATCAAAAGCTTTACTAAAGTCAAGATATATCACATCATCTGCTTCCCCCTTATCCACAAGACTTGTTACCCTGTCAAAGAAAGCTATCAGGTTGGTTTGACACAATTTGTTTTTGACAAATCCATGCTGGCTGTTATTTATCACCTTATTATCTTCTAGATGTTTGCAAATTGATTGCTTACCCTCCATTGCGTAGCCTCCTCCAAGGTGCCCTCTCGTGGCCTCAGGGCAGCTCTGCAAATGGCCCCTCACTTCAGTTTCCCTCAGTTCCACACAAACTCAGTAAAGCCTTCAGACTCTATAACAGGGGTTGGCAACCTACGACACGCGTGCCAAACATGGCATGCAAGCCGATTTTGAGTGGCATGCTGCTGCCTGCCCGGTGAGAGGAGGAGGAGGGGAGGAGGGGCAGAAAAGCGCCACGTTGGAGGAAGAAGCGGGGGAGGGAGAAGCTTGGCTGCCGCAGGACCAAGCTTCTGTCTCTTGCCCCCACAGGGGAGAGCGGTGTGGGGGGGTCCCAGCCCCCAGACCCACTCAGCCCCCCCCGCCCACCGCTTTCCCCTGCGGGGGCAGGAGGCAGAAGCTTGGTCCTGCGGCAGCCAAGCTTCCCCCCTACCCCCGCTTCTTCCTCCAGCGTGGTGCTTTCCTGCCCTTCCTCTTCTCCTTTCCTGCACCGATCAGCTGATGGCCTTTGCAAGGGGGAGGGGGATGAATAGCAGTGTGCTCCCTGCTCTGTAGAGGAGGCAGAGAAGAGGTAGGGGGTGGAACAGGGTGGAACAGAGCTGCTCAGGGCAGGGGGCTGGGAGCACCCCCAGGAGCTGAGCACCCCAGCCCTCTATCCTGAACCCCCCCACACACCCAGCCCTCTGCCCTGACCCCTGAACCCCCCCACACACCCAGCCTTCTGCCCTACATCCCCCACACACCCCAGCCCTCTGCCCTGACCCCTGAACTCCCGCCCCACACCCAGCCTTCTGCCCTGCACCCCCCCAAACCTCCAGCCCTGATCCCTGAACCCCCACACACCCAGCCTTCTGACCTGCACCCCCACACATCCCCAGCCCTCTGCCTTGACCCCTGAACCCCTCCCACACCCAGCCTTCTGCCCTAAACCCCCCCACATCCCTACTGCCCTCTGCCCTGACCCCTGAACCCCCCCAGGTCTGGGGTCCCGGCTGCCAGCCCCTTGCCAGCCGACGTCCTGGCCACAGGCCCCGCTCAGCCCGCTGCCAGCCTAGGTGAACAGAACCCCAGGCTGGAAGCGGGCTGACCAGGCTGGTGGTGTAAGATCAGCATTTTAATTTAATTTTAAATGAAGCTTCTTAAACATTTTGAAAACCTTGTTTACTTTACATACAACAATAGTTTAGTTATATATTATAGACTTATAGAGAGAGACCTTCTAAAAAATGTTAAAATGTATTACCGGCATGTGAAACCTTAAATTATAGTGAATAAATGAAGACTCAGCACACCACTTCTGAAAGGTTGCCTACCCCTGCTCTATAAATAGCTCTTTTTGCAGGGTTAATTTACTATCAAAAATCCCACTATAGTAAACCAGAATCCCCCCGCAGCAGAGCACAAACAGAACATTTGTCTCAAGAGTCCAACCTCAAGTATGGCTCCAGTGTCTCTCACCATGCCCCAGTTCAGCTCCCAGGCACTGCTCCAGTGTCTCTCACTACACCTTGTCTTAGCTCCCAGGTATGGCTCTGGTATCCCTCACCTTCGCTCTTCTAGCTGGGATGTTTCTCACCCTGTTTCCTTCTCAGGTAGGGCTCCAGTTCTTGCCTGGAGTCATCACACCTCAGCCTTCAGCCCTCTCTAGCTCAGAGAGCCCACAGGCATCTTCCTCTGCTCCTCCCAGTCTTCACTCCTCTCCAGCCTTTCTCTAGCCATGGCTCTCTGGCCTGGGGAAGTTTGTGGATGACCCCTTATCTGCCTTCGCCAGCCTGATCTGGCTGCACTGTTCAACTTGGGAATTCTCACTGCTCCCTCCCTCAGGGGCATCCCCACGCTGAAACTCTTAGCCCAGCTCTGCTCTTCCTTTGAGCTCTCTGTACTCTCAGCACTTTGGACTCTCTTTTCTTGACTCTGGGATTTAAAGCTCTCCCTCTAAGCGCTCTCAGGATTCTGGGCTCTGGGTTCTGAACTCCCCTCTCCCCCTTCTGAACTCTGATCTATCACTCCCAGGGGCAGCCCCACCCTCCTCATTACACCAAACTAGGATGCACCTGGACTGGAAAAGGAGTGCTGAGCCCAATTTCATTTAAGGGTCCAGTTAACCTGTTACACCCATGTGACCCTAAGCACCCCTGTATTCACACCCTATATACCACTGCAGCAATATTTGTACAAAATATGCCTTGTAAGGTATCATTTGAAAATTAACACACTGGTTGTTAATATTATTGTAAAATGGATGTTAGCCTTATATGTGAAATTATGAATTCCATGTTACTATAACATGTTTGAGACAAAGAGAGCCTAGCCTAGGCAAAGGTTATAAACAGGTTGTTCAACAGAAAGAAATGTGGGCTTACCTCAATTTACACATTAGCCATAAACAAAGCTATCAGGGTAAACCAGTGTGGGTTGTCTTGAGTCTCAACTCAAGAGACAGAGAATTAACCGGAGAATTCCTGTACTCCAAACAGGACCGGCTCCAGGCACCAGACAAGCAAGCTCGTGCTTGGGGTGGCAGAGTCTATGAGGCGGCATTCCACCCAATTCTAGGGCGGCACAGCTGCTTTCTGTTTTGTTTTGTTTGTTTGCTGATCCGGCCGCCCTGTATGGGGCAGCGGCGCAGAGGAGGGGAGTGCCCTGCTGGTGCCAGGTCTGTAGCAAGTTCGGCAGGGCAGCCCGCGTCCTTCCCTCCCCGCCGACTGGAGCGGCATGGAGCCCTCCTGGCAGGTGGCGCGGCGGTCGGGGCCGCGTGGCGAACACCCTGCTGAATCCCTGGCCGCCCCCCTTCTATCTCCCACCCTCCCTCCTGCTAGCCGCGGCACGTCTGCATCCTGGCTCCGGCCGTGCCGCAGTTTTTTTTTTGCTTTGCCGTTCTGGCCACCCTGATTTTTGTTTTTGTTTTGCTTGGGGCAGCAAAAAAGCCAGAGCCAGCCCTGACTCCAAAGAGACACAGGAGACTGAATCCCCAGGAGGACTTCCTTTCTTTGAGAACAAAGACAATTGTTTGGGAAAATAATGGATGGAGAGAGACACCCCCACCATCTTCATCTTTCACCTAAGATGACAAGGAAAACCAATATCTCGTACTTCTGGGGAAGGTCCTGAATGAGAGCTAGTCAGCAATGCTGGACTAAGAATAATTGGTGAAAGAAACCATTTTAAACAAAGACTGTACATTGCTAGATTAAGTTTTAGACGTTTAGATGCGTGTTTTCACGTTTATTTGCTTGTAACCATCTCTACCTTTATTTCTTTTACTTGGCACCACTTAACCTAACCTACAGTCTGTTGTTAATAAATTTGTTTTATTTTTAGTCTAAACCAACTCAGTGCTATGTTTGGATTGAAGTGCCTGTTAACTCCAGTTCACACGGCAAGCTGCTGGGTATTGTCTCTTTAAAGGAGCAAACAAATCTTATTATCTCTGAGTGGTCCTGGAGAGGGCTGGACACATCAGAACAGACTGTTTCAGGGAACTAGGGACTGGAAATGAGTCGGGGTCATCTTGCCAGGTGTAACCAAAACTGGTGGGTACCAGGGTTGGGCTGCTTTGCTGTAGGCAGGCTGCTGGGATCCGAGCACTGAACCAGGGCTGCACAGCACACAGACACTCAGGAAACTGCATGTTTGTCTGCTGGCTGTTGGTGTCCAGGCTGTGAGTCACAGCAGCAGAGCCTTAAGGCACCCAGGATTACAGGATAGGTGCTGACACAACCCCTTAGTAGTCTGGATTGCACCACAAAACATGACAACGCCCAACAAGATTCCCGTAGTAAAGTCTCACCTGGATTTAACCTAACTAGCCAATGTGCTATACTGAAAATAGGAAACATTGCATAGTGACAAGGAATGCATACAAGGCAGTATTAGAGCCCATCAGTCTCTGTACAATCTTTCAATAGGAAGCAAAACTTGGGATAGATGTACCATGAAACTAGACCCATCTACCCTCTGTGCAATAACAGAGCAGAACGGCAGTCTATAATGGTATCTTGGTAAATCAGATCATTCTAAATTTTAAACTGATTTCTATCACAGATATCTTTGATGGCTACAGGAGCAGTGTTAAATGCAATAATGTGGTGTTGCTTGGTCACTTAATTCTAGAAGTAAATTCAATATTTACTGGCATGCACCAGCAAAAGACACAAAGTGCACATATGTACTGGAGCTGTTCAGGCAGAATTAACTTTGCAGTATGTGGGGCGGAGGGGAGGGTGGAAACAGCCGAGGTGTTTATTTAGTGAGTTTCTCAGTCTTGCCTCTTTACAACAAAAGTGCTCAAAAATCCCTCTGCATCTCCAGTGCCCTTCCCTTGTGACTGAACTGCAGTCTGGGACCGTGAGGATGTAGCACAATGGATCTTTTCTCATTGTTCTCAGCATTGTCAAGGAGAGGATAGTAGCAGAAGG
The DNA here is from genome assembly GCF_013100865.1 of Trachemys scripta elegans. Classification (NCBI taxonomy): domain Eukaryota; kingdom Metazoa; phylum Chordata; order Testudines; family Emydidae; genus Trachemys; species Trachemys scripta. The sequence continues at coordinate 147,511,397 of NC_048298.1, read as the reverse complement.
ATTAAAGTAAATATTATGTCTCCCCTTGAGTTACCATTGGTTTTCGTTCAGAGAAGGAACATACGGAACTGATGCCAATGTTTTAGTGATGGGTCAAAATGAAAAAGACTTGGAAGCTCCATTGTTTATCCAGTTCTCCAAATCTGCTGAGTGGTGCTGGAAATCCTGCAAGAACAGTTTTGTCATATTTTGGTGCCTCCTTTTGTGGCTGGAGCCAACAGGGGCAGAGAAATATAAACAGGAAAAAACATCAGGGAGAAAATTATGTTAATTCATTTTAACCCTCTAAAAAAGTTAATTTCAAATATTAGATGAAGGTTCAGATCAGTTGTTTTCTGCCATTTAAAATGTTCATCTATCCTGGCACAATAATATCACAGAATCACAGACCATAAAAATCTGCAAATAAAAATATTGTTTTGCCTAATAGGGCAAATACCCCCAATACGGTATTTGGGGAAAAAAGTGATTGATGATCTTGTGTTTAAAGAGGAGGGCTAGGAGACAGAAAATCAAGATCCTAGTTCTGTTTCTGGCACCGATTTGCTGTGTGACCTTGGGCAAATCGCAAGCCCTCTGTACCATGATCTGTAAAATGGAAATTGGCAAGGTAAATTAATTAACGTTTGTACAGCAGTTTACGCTCCTTGGGCGGGAGGTGCAATAGACGAGCAAAGATGAGGGTTTTATAAGGCTTTATCCATGCAAGAAAATTGACCAGCAGAACAAAGCAGTATAATTATACCACTATAATTCTGTCAGTCAACTTCCCTGTGGAGACCAGCCATTATTCTTCTGCTGTAGAACTACTATTGACTCTTTAATAAACACTGGCTATGATGATTATTTCATGGGGCTTCCCTATCACTGGTGCTTGGTTTCCTAAAGTAGGCACAGAATGATTGGTAGTAGCACAAAGAGGCAAAAGAAGGGGAAACTGATTAATGATCATTAGGAATCATCTACTCCGGATGTAACTCCAGGGAGCTGCTGGGACACTTGTATCCCTAATGAAATTCCAATGAATTTCACAGGCACAGGGGTAGGCAATAGGTGGACCAGGGGCCAAATCTGGACCGCCAGACAGTTTGGAATGGACCCCAAAATCTTTTTATTTACTTATTATCATTATTCGGTGTTTTTTTATTATTTTCTCTGGAGTCTGGACCTTTACTATACCTTGACCAAGAAATCTGGACCACGGCAAAAAATAATTGACTACTCCTTCACAGGAATGAACGCGGCCCTGGTTTAGTACTGGCTCAGAGAGGTGGGTGTCACTGACTGAATCCATATCACTTCCTGAAGCATCTAGGTTTTCCTTGAGGTTCCTTCTCTACACACTGACCATCCCCACCCCTGCTTATTTTGAGCATGTTGATGAGATGACAGCCTGAGGTGTCATGTCTGCAACTGTAATGCAATCAGAAGATAATGATTTCAGAAGAGGAGGGGAGGGGGGATAATCAGCAGAGGCAGATGAACTCCCAAGATAAAAAGATTCTGTTTTCATGCAGATGTCCCTAATAATAAAGAAGGAGAAAAGAGCAATACGGCAAATGCATTAAATAGAAGAAGCACTGTATCTAAATGAAACTATTTCAGAGTTTTCCATGGGGTGTTAGCAGCTCTTTAAAGCAAGAATGTACGGAAATACCCCAGACACATCCCAGATCTATCCAGGCCACACTGCCTGTGAAAATAGTCATATATATGTGTGTGTGTCCATATATCTGTTCTCCAATTTAGAGTGAGTCTTAGTGGAAAATGAAGAAGATATATAAAATATGCAGGAAACATCCCCATCTCCCTCCAGGCTCAGATTGAGCTCAGTGTCTTATGAAAATATTATGCAAATACAACAGTGTTTTCTTTGGGTGAGCCATTTAACTGGAGCTTTCAACACCTTCAAAGCCTGGAGAGAAAGAGAGGAGGGTTAATGATAAATGTAATTTATTTACAATGGGCATAAAAGCAAGGTGCAGGCAGCTGCTGTGAAAGGTGAACCCCCCCTGCTTCCCCTTCTTGCTCCACCAGAGACCTCGGCCTTCACCCACAATGTCTCTCTGCCTCGTCAGCTGAGGTGAGGACTTTCCAGGGACCACTCAGTTCTCAGCGTAGTCACTCCCTGCTTTTATTCAGATTCTGTATACTCATGCATGTAACTTCCAAGGGCAAGAAGTCTTAACTACTAAGTTCAGATCGGTAAAGGATCCCCTCAGCCTGGCAAACCTGTCCTGGGTTTTCACATGTTCACAGAATTAACTCTGGATCCAGCTCCAGAATAACCTGCAGCAGATCCCCCAGCACTTTAAAGCAGACACTAGACACAGTCAGGGCTGGCTTTAGGAACTGCGGGATCCGATTCGAATACCCGGTGGCAGTCTGGGTCTTCGGTGGCACTTCGGCGGTGGGGGGTCCTTCACTCGCTCCGGGTCTTCCGCGGCAATGAAGGACCTCCCGCCGCTGAAGTGCTGTCGAAGACCCGGACCGCTGGCGGGTGAGTAAAAAGAATTAAAAAGGCGCCTAGGGCATGGGGCCCTCTTAGGCACGGGGCCCTCTTAGGTGCGGGGCCTGATTCTGAGGAATCGGCCTAAAGCCAGCCCTGGACACAGTCATACTACTGTGTTGGTCCTGTCAATTCTCACAAACTTAGCAGTGTTCATCTGGATCAATGCTCAGGAGAGATAGCTCCTAGGACCACATAGGTATTGCAGGATGTGACACTGCCAAATGTGGACTGAACCGAAGCCCCAATGTGGTGCTAGGGGGTGCTGTGCTACTGGAGTTGTGGGGCCAGATCTTCACTTGGTACAGATCAGCATAGCCACTGTTATCCTTTGGATAAAATATAAAACAGAGGTCTTGACTTCCTGTGATCATTACGTAGCCACGACCCCTCGTTTTACTAAACATTGGTTGTTAGCACCGGTGTCCTGGCCAAATTCCAACAAGGATAATTACAGTCAGAATTTAAAGCCAGAATTAGATCATCTAGTCTGACCTCCTATATATCACAGACCACTCACACCACTCAGCCACCTGCCCACCAAACCCATCAACCGGAATTAGACCAACATATTACAGCCCTCAGGAATCTAAATGATCGTGCACCAAAGACAGACACTGGCAGGGATTGAGCTGCACCAATGGCTGTAGTCCCTGCATTGATTAAGTGCAATTTACGTAAATGATCCTAGCCTCCCCAGGTGTCCTATGCAGGTTAACTGGGTAGACCTCTACTTCACTTCCTATATGAACCTGCTGCTCAATTTGGGATGCTCCTAAAAACAGCTACTGTGTTGCATCCAAGATGTGAAGTAGGTAGGTAGTGATCTCCGTAAAATTAAGCTTGCAAAGGACTGTTTGAGCTCTCTGGATAAGAGGCATAATGCAGTAAATGTAAGTTATACTTTATTATATTACCCCAGAAGACCTAGTACCCTCTTAAAAAATATAATCCCTTTTAATTTGCTCTAAGTAAAATCATTACTTACAGGGGTGACAAATGTATTACTAATTATGTAATTACTTTACTATGTAGCACTAGTAAAAATGATGAAGTAAAAATTAGGTCTAATAAAAAATTACTTAATTTAATAAATCATTTTGTCTCCAATAATTATTTACTTAAAACTAGAGTTTGCTGAAAAATAGCACATTATTTTTATTAATGGCACACAAAGTAATTCTGTAATTAGAAAACAGCTTACAAGGTGACACATTTTACTCAATAATGATGCATGATATGTATATAGCACTTACCAGCCAGAAAGCTCCTAAATCACTCTACAAAATAAATACTAGTGCATAAGAAACACCCACCACTTAAGTGTAGCCACTTCTGGGGTCAGAGGAGGCAGTTGTTTAATACAGCACAGCAGCACGATACAACAGTTTAGGACAGAAAATCATAGAATCATAGAAATGTATGTACCTTGAGAAGTCATCTAGTCCAGTCCCCTGCACTGAGGCAGGTCTAAGTATGTAGACAATCTCTGACAGGTGTTTGTCAATATAGTGTCCTACTGAAACTGGAGAGTAAGGTTGGAAGGCAAGACATAATCACTTATAGTGAGATATGCCTAGGATTAGGTTGGCCAGGTTCCCAGCTTTCCACCAGAAAGTCCAGTCAAAAAGGGGACCAGACAGTGTCCAGTCAGATTTGCTGACTGGACACCCAAAGTCTGGTTACTGCAGGTGGATGAGGTGGGGAGGTGCTGGGTCATCACCCATGTCAGCCCCTAATCAGTGGGGCTGCAGCCTACCTGCATTGGGTGGCTGCAGCTCCCAGCACTGGTTCCACAGGCAAGTCCCTCCTGACTACGCAGGGGTGAAGAGGTAGGAGGGGAAAAGCAGTGAGTGATGGAGAGAGCGGGAAAGAGGAGTGGGTGGGGAGGGGCTTCAGGGGAATGCAGGGGTGGAGCTTTGGGGGAAGAGGTAGGGCAGGGCCTCGGGGGGAAGAGGTGGGGCAGGGACAGGGCTTTGGAGGGTAGAGCTGGGGCAGAGATGGGGCCTCAGGGGAACAAGCAGGGCAAGGGAGGTTCCGGCACTCCTGCTGGAGTGTCCGGTTTTTAAATATTACCAAGTTGTCAACCCTACCTAGGACACAGGGGCTAATATCTTGACTCTCATAAGAAAATGGCTACAAATGGTCAGGACCTCCATTTTGTGTCTCATCTGAAAGGCAACAACGTGACCTAAAGACATGTTCCAGCACTTGGTTCAATATTGACTTTCAGGGAAGGCGGCCATCTACTGAATTCCCCAATACTACTACCTATAGCATCTCTGGGTTTCTTGGAAAGAGTCCATCCAAATACTGAGCAAGCTCAACCCTGCTAAGTTTACGGAATCCGATGAACTCATAGCCTGGGGTAGCTAAATGAGAAGTAAACACTGTACATTTCCATGCACTATGGAGTTGAAGTATGGTGAGAAAATAATACTTTCATGCTTCTCTCTCTCCTTGCATCCATAGACTTCTAAGCACTTGACATGCAATAATCTATTAAGCCCCAAAGTATCCCTGTAAGGTAGGTATTAGCCCCAGTTTACAAATGGAGAGAGAAATCAGCCAGAACTGGAAAAAGAACTGGATATAGAACACAGCTCTGCTGAAGCATGGCTCTATGTTGTAACCAACATACCATGTCTCTCAATTAAAAATCTGAAGAAATCAGGGCAGAGCAACATTTACTGTTGTCAATTGTTCCCTATTTTCTTTATAAAAACAATGAACAGATTAAACAAATAGTGCTGGACAAATAATTCATAGTGAATACTCTATTCAACTAATTTTGGTGTTTTTCCCTGGTTGAATAAGAGTAACTTCTGGAATCAGGTTTCTGGGTGCAGGTATTGTCAATTACAAATTCAAAAATTTGTTGTCTATGAACATTCTGCAACATTCACTTAAAATTCACTCTGTGACCCTTCCTGGCTATAAATTTGCTTAGTAGAACAATCACAGAAAATTGATGCTAGGGGGTGCAAATGCACATTAGGGAAATTAGCTAAACAATTGAGGAAAACATTTGATAGCACTCACTCAGCTTCGATAAAGAATCCTTAAACATTTCCGTTGTTTTCATCACAGATACCCATATAACAATTCTCACCACAGATCATCAGCAAGGACTGAAGCTGGGACTTTCAAAACTGAAAGCACAGACTTCCACCACTTTAATTAACAGCATAAATGTGTTTGCTGGTGGTAGCTGGAGGCTAAAATCATCTATAAGCACCAGCCACTAGAGGGGGACATCATAGATATTTAGCCCACAGTTATCCCAAGCATGAAATGCACAGGAGTTCAATCCCTGTATGAACCACCACTTGGTAATGACACCCATAGTGGGTCATCAGCGCAGATCAAATGCAGGATGCTTATTTAAGAAAAGTCAGGGTTGATATGGTAATATAAGCTTTATAATACACTCAGGTAGACTTTAAGGCCAGAAGGGACCGTCATGATCATCTAGTCTGACCTCCTGCACATCGCAGGCTACAGAACCTCACTCACCCACTCCCGTAATAGACCCCTAACCTCTGACTGAGTTACTGAAGTCTTCAAATCATGGTTTAAAGACTTCCAGTTTACAAAGAATCCACCATTTACTGTTGTTCAAACCAGCAAGGGACCTGTGCCTCACCATGCAGAGGAAGGTAAAAAATCCCCAGGGTCTCTACCAATCTGACCTGGGGGAAAACTCCTTCCCAACCCCAAATATGGCAATCAGTTAGACCAGGGGTTGGCAACCTTTCAGAAGTGGCGTGCCAAGTCTTCATTAATTTAAGGTTTTGCGTGCCAGTAAAAGGTTTCGCGCGCCAGACCAGCAGCGCAGGTGGCAGACGGAACCCCAGACTGGCAGTGGGCTGAGCAGTTCATCCCACTGCCAGTCTGGGGTTCCATCCGCCAGCCTTTGCCAGCCAGGGTCCCGGACGCTGGCCCTGCTCAGCCTGCTGCTGGCCCAGGTTCCGTCCATCCAGGCCGGCAGCGGGCTGAGCGGGGCCGGAAGCCGGGACCCCGACTGGCAAGGGGCCAGCGGATGGAACCGCAGACCGGCAGCGGGATGAACTCATCCCGTTGCTGGTCTGGGGTTCCATAATCCAGGCCGGCAGCGGGCTGAGCGGAGCCGGCGGCCGGGACCCCGGCTGGCAGCAGCGTGCCACTAAAAATCAGACCACGTGCCGCCTTTGGCACGCGTGCCGCAGGTTGCCTACCCCTGAGTTAGACCCTGAGCATATGGGCGCAAGACCCACCAGACAGAGACCTGGCAAAGAATTCTCTGTTGTAACTCAGAGCCCTTCCCATCTAGTGTCCCATCACTGGCCACTGGAGATAGTTGCTACTAGCAGTCGCAGAGGGGCCATATGCAATTGTAGGCAATCTCATCATACCATCCTCTCTATAAACTTATCAAGCTCAGTCTCAAACCAGTTAGGTTCTTTGCTCCCACTACTCCTCGGAAGGCTGTTCCAGAACTTCACTTCTCGAATTAGAAACCTTCATCTAATTTTAAGCCTAAATTTATTGATGGTCAATGTATATCCATTTGTTTTGGACTTTGACTGTGTGTTGCATAATTTTTGGAGCACTTACCCTGCTCCCTCACCTTAAATATGTCTCCTATTACTTTCCTGAAAAGGTTGATCCAGAATACATCTTCCTGGTCTGGTCAATCTGTCTTCTGCCAGTTTCTCCCCTATCCCACATACTCCTGCTGCCTTGGATGCTGTGATTTTGCTGCTGAGATTTTCAGACCCCGAGGGAAGCAGTGTTCTAATATTTCTCAATATAGCAGCTGCTAGTTATTTTCCAAACATCATTTTTAAGCAATCTGGAACAAAACTATTCTTGCATCTGGCAGAGTTTAAAAAAAACACACAAACCAATGGCTAAATAACTGTCAGTGCAGGTATGATGAGTGTGGCCAAGCATTCTGCTCAGGAGAGCTTCAGCACCAAATAAGCAATGCCTACTCATACCTTTAACCTCCTGGATGTATTATAATGTTTCTTGGTTATTCATTTACTTTGGTTGGTTCAATACTGAGGACCTTTTCTATCTACTGGACTTTCTCTGGTTGCAAGTTTGAGTCTAAAAACCTGCCCCTCCCATCCACATCCTGTGCTGAGTTTCTCAGTCTAAACAGAACCATACCACATATAGTCTTTGGCTAACTGGGGTTTAAAGGGGTGAGGTTAGTATATCCTAGCTAACATGTTTTAAAAATGTAATGAACACAATGCCATGGACTTTAGCACATGCTAAACTAGTCAAGTTAAAACCTTGGCTCCTCACTAGGCTTTAGCTCAACCAGTTTTGCACAGTCTAAAATACAGCTTGCCTTATCTTGACTACAGCTTTAGAAGTTGTTCATTAGTTCAAGGTAGCTAAAATGATACAACATCACACCTTCACATCCTTGTCTAGACAAACCACCTTCCCCACACGTTTGTTGGCCTTGCTTCCTCTGTGGTATGGATCCTAGAATCACTGCTTCTCCCTCCTGCTAAATGCGAGGCAAAAACTAACTCCCATTTCAAATGAGTTTGGCCCCACTGATGTAGGATCATCTTTTCTTGTTGGCCTTATTCTATCAATATCTGGGCAGCGAGAAGGGGTGTTATGAGAAAGAGAAGACATTTCAAATCCATCTCAAGTAGCCATTTATCCCTCACTTGCCCAGCCATCAGTAACAGTAGCTCTGCAAGATGACCCTGTGTTGAAAATCCAATGCCACAGAAGAAATATCAAAAATAAGCAAGGTGGTTCCAAAAGAAAGAAGGGATTTCATAGTTTCATAGAATTTAAGGTCAGAAGAGCCCATTAGCTCATCTAGTCTGACCTCCCATATGTCACAGGTCCTTACATTTCAACCAGTTACCCCTGTACTGAGCCCAATAGCTTGTGCTTGGCTAAAGCATATTTTCCAAAAAGGGATCGTCTTGATCTGAAGACATGGAGAATTCATCACTCCCCTTGGTAGTTTGTACCACTGGTTAATCACCCTCACAGTTAAAAAATGTGCCTTATTTCTAATTTGAATGTGTCTGACTCCAGCTGCGAGCTATTAGTTCTAGTTATGCTTTTGTCCTCTAAATTAGAGAGCCCTTTAGTACCCAGTATTTCTTCCTGCAAAGGTACTTTCACACTAATCAAGGCACCTCTAAATCTTCTTTTTGATAAGATGAACAGATTGATCTATTTAAGTCTCTCACTGTAAAGCATCTTCTCTGGCCCATTTTTGTTCCTCTTTTCAGCTCCCCCTTCCAGTTTTTCAACATCCTTTTAAAAATGCAGACACCAGGACTGTACACAATATTCTAGTATTGGCCTCACCACTGTTGTATAAGAGATAAAATCATCTCCCTACTCCTATTCCCTTGTTTATACAGCCAAATATCGCATTAGCCCTTTTTGCCACAGCATCGCTTTGGGAGCTCATGTTTAGTTGCTTGTCCACCATGACCCCCTAAGTCCTTCAGAATCACTGTTTCCCAGGATACAGTCCCCCATTCTGTAGGTGTGGCCTGCATTCCTTTTTCCAAGATATATAACTTTTCATTTGGCTGTATTAACACACATATTTGAATGGTTCCAGCTTCCCAAGTGATCCAGATTGCCCTCTGCCCATTGTTATCCCCCCCCCCACATCTTGGTGTCATCTGCAAATTTTACTAGCTCAATGATAAAAACATGCTGCCTAGATGATCACTATGCTCCCTTCTGGCCTTGTAGTCTACGAGTCTATCAACAGAGTTGGGCCTACTATTGATCCCTGCAGAGCCCAGCTAGCAACACCACCATTCAATGATGCTTTCCCCTTAACAACTACTTTTTGAGGTCTGTCCGTTAGCCAGTTCTTAATCTATTTAACATGGGCTTTATTGATATCATATAGTGCTAATTTTTTAATCAGACTGCCATACATTACTTAATCAAAATGCCATATAAATGTGTGTGTGTGTATATTGATATATATTTCATCTACGTATTCACCGTTATCATCTAAACTTGTAATCTCTTCAAAAAATGAAATCAGGTTTGTTTGACAAAACTTATTTCAATAAAACCATGCTGACAGGTATTAATTATATTCTGATGCTCTAACTCTTTATCAATTAAATCCCTTATCAGCTTTTCCAGTATTTTGCCCTGGGCTGATCCTAGGCTAACTGACTAATAATTACCTAGGTTATCCCAATTGTCCTTTTAAAATATTGGCCCAACATCAGCACTTCTCCAGTGTTCTGAAATCTCCTAAATATTCCAAGATTTGTAAAAAATTAATATCAGCAGGCAAGGGAGTGCCTCAGCTAATTTTGTTAGGACTCTTGGGCATAAGTTATCCAGGCCTACTGATTTAAAAAAATGTTTATCCCTAACAGATATTGTTTAACATCCTTTTTAGTTACTACTGGACTGGAAAGTACTTTATCATCCTCATATGATTTGAGTACATCATCCTTCTTCCTTCCATATACAGAACAGAAATATGTATTAAACATTTCTGCCTTTTCTGCATGATTATTAACAAATTTACCATCTCCATCTAGTAAAGGGCCTATACCATTGCTAGGATTTCTTTTGTTCCTAATATGCTTTGAAAACTCCTCCTTATTTTTCTTACCCCTGACAGAATGGATTTTACCCTGACTCCTTTAGCTTTTTGATCAATTTTCTACACTTTATATCTTCTAATGTATATCAGTTGTAATCTATCTCCCCTTTTTCTATTTTCTATATGTTGCTTTTTATTGTTATTATTTCTAATTGCTGCCTTCACTTCACCAGTGAGCTAGAATGGGCTTTTAGCCAAATTTGTCCTCCTTCTTAATTGTGGAATTGTGACTTTTTGGTCATCTAATAAACTTTTCTTAAAGAACATTCACATTTTTCTATGTAAATTTTTAATCAAAATCAATGTTACTCATAATTTTCCTCAGTTTGGGGAAATAAGTCCTTTTGCAGTACCAGTAATGCATATGACTGATTGGGACTGTCTTCTGTTTAACTCTATTGAATGTAATCAGGTCCATGGTCCCTAGGCAACCACCAACTTCCAGTCCAGTTATTAATTCATCTTTATCTATCATAATGAGGTCTAAAATAAAGTTACCTCATGCTGGGTGCAATACCTTTTGTGTTAGAAAATTATCATCTATAATTTTTAGAAACTCTACTGATATTTTATTACTGGCTGCATGAGACCTCCAGCTTATGTCTGGTATACTGAAGCCCCCCAGAACAACACAGTTTTTCCTTCCACATATTACAGACAGATATTTAAGGAGTATCTCATCCTCTTCTCTGATTTGTTTCAGTGATATGTAACAGACCCTCCTCAGCACCCCTCCTGGGTTTTTATTAGCTACCACATCGATCCACATGCATTCAAGATCCTGCTGTTCTACGTTATCAATAACTCTAAACCAGCTAATGGTATCTCTAATGTAGAGTATCACACACACCCCACTCTGTCCTTCCTAAGCAGTTTACAACCAGTGGTTTTAACATTCCAGTCATTCATGTTGTCCCACCAGTTTTCAGAAATGTCAGTTATATCAAACTTCTTCTTATCAACGAGAATTTCCAATTTCTCTTGCTTGTTTATCCAGACTCCCAGCACTGGTACATATGCAACTGAAAAATGTCTTCACTTCATATTCTTTGCCACAGTGGTCCAACTGTTTGCAATCTGCTGACTTCGAGTTTCTACTGCACATGCCTCTGCCTCAGAGGATTGAATCCCCAGCTGCACTCAAGAAAGAGTGGGTGCAACTGAGGAGAGAAGCCACAAAGCAATCATCATCCATGAGGAAGTGAAACAGAGCTGGCTCTAAACCAACCAAGGATTCCTTCCAAACCAGTGGAATCATCCATCAGTTGCCAGTTTAGGGAAGCTTTAAGCCTCTTTGTAATGCCCCTGGGCATAATAGAGGGAACACAGCAGGGACCTCAGTATGTTTCCATGGTAGTTGGCTCTGTTTGGTTACAAAGTTTTACACTCTAGGAGCAAAGCTGCAGAAGCGGATGTTGGGAGAAAACTGACTTTTGAGGAGAGGTTAAAAGAACTGGACATGCTTAATCTTGAGAAAAGCCGACCAGTGCGGGGGTGAGTGCGGGGACTTGATAACAGTCTTCACGTGTGTGAAGGGCCATTTAAAAAAGGATGGTGATCAACTGTTCTCTGTGTCCACTGATGGTAGGACAAATAGTAATGGGCTTAATCTGCAGCAAGGTTAGATATCAGAAAAAAAAATTCTAACTATAAGGGTAGTTAAGTTCTGGAATAAGCTTCTGTGACACTGATAGTCTGTTCAACTTGGATGTGACCCATCACAACTTAACAAGAGGCACTGAAATGTAATCAAGACAATCTACTTGTATTTCAAAAAGATGTACTAGACCAGCAATCATTAACCCATGCATTCGTAGTAGTAGAAATGAAGGGTAGATGCTAAGTGTATTTGTGTTTACCTTCTTGTCAGAAGTTTAACAATGTAACCAGATTAGCTGGTAGATGCTAATTCCCTTTGATGTCTTAATTGTTTTATATTATGTATGCAGATGGTTCAGTTAACCTTAAGTTCAAAGATGTAAGATACTGTAGGAAACTAATATTATCATCTATATTGTCTTCAACTTAATTATATATACTATAATAAAGTACCAGCTAATTGCCTTATGTGAATGAATGCAAATAGTTTACCTATGTATGCACTGGAAATAGATCAGCTTCAAAGCAACAATCTGCACTGCCTATTCTTCTTTGTGGGAGGGCCTGCTGTGAAAAGAGGCTTGTCTGCTTGCTAAGGAGCTGTAAAGGAAAGCCCCGGGCCTGATCCTGCCAGTTTAGGTCTGCTTAAACTTTAACAGGAAAGGTCTAAGCCAGGGGTTCTCTCAAACTGGAGGTCAGGACCCCTCAGGGGGTCATGAGGTTATTACATGGGGGAGGTCGCAAGCTGTCAGCCTCCACCCCAAACCCCGCTTTGCCTCCAGCATTTATAATGGTGTTAAATATATACAAAAGTATTTTTAATTTATATGGGGGGGGGGGTTGCACTCAGGGGCTTGCTACGTGAAAGGGGTCACCAGTACAAAAGTTTGAGAACCACTAGTTTAAGCCAAAGACTGAGGTCTCTAGGTTTACCCTGGAATTCTCATGGAAGAACTTGGACAGACTCCACTCCTGGACTGCCTATTGGACTATAATATTGTAATTGATTCCAGAAATACTTTTACAAACCAGCAGCCTCACAATCTCTGCTATGAAACTGACCTAAGGACTTTAAACGCATCTTTATGTATATTGATCTTAACCACCGCAACTCTCTTCTTTCTCTTTCCTTTTATTATTAAAGCTTTATTCTTTTAGTTACTAAAGGATTTGCATCTGCATAATTATTGGGTAAGATCTGAGACTCGTATTGACCTGGGGATAAGTGTCGAGTCCTTTGGGGTAATGTTTTCAATAACCCCTCCCTGTATTAGACTTGGCTGTCCAGATGGAAGTCAAGGGCTAGAATGCTTAAAGGGGACTGCATCTGGCTTCTTGATAACTGGTGTGGTATTACAGAAGCTGTTTCGTTACTGGCTTGGTGAGTCTAATGATAGAATGAACCCCCAGCTGTGGGGATTGTCTGTCCTATTACTTGCAGTCTGCCATGAGTGGTAGCATTCCCACTATGGCCCATCCAGGCACCCTGGTCACAGCTTCCAAGGGAGGCTGTGGAATCTCCTTCATTGGGATGGTCTAGGTTTACTCAGTCCTGCTTTAGCGCAAGGGGCTGGGCTAGATGACCTCTTGAGCTCCTTTCCAATCCTTTGTTTCTACAATTCTAAGAGGCTTGTATGACCATTGTTGAGTCATAATTATAGCTAGTTTGGTTCCATCCACATAGGAAAGACCAAATTATAACATCCGAGGTACTCCCCTGTTAGGGGGGCATGATCCCTCACCATGCGAGATGCTCCTGTGAAGATGATTCTTTAGGCAGGGATTTCGAGCCTGAAATTTCACGTCAGTGTGGCAAACAAACCAACTGACCAGCAGTGTCCAACACCATTAATTTGAAATGCCCTCTTCCTCTCGAGAAACAGCATACTCACTAAATGCCCACAACGGGTTCATGTTCCAGCACATCTCTTCCAATCATTTGTTTTGAAGCTGCTTTCCTGGCCTCATTCAGAGAAAAACAAATTATTTCTTGATCAGCCTTGAGGGCACATATAAAACATGCTTTTAGGGATTCCATCCCCCATCTTTTTAGCTCTTTGTTTCCTTGCAGTGACTCTGTTTTCAAAAGGAAACCTACAGTACGAGACCAACAAGGGAAAGATCATTAGACTGGAAAACAGAAACAGCTCTTAGCCGGAGGAGAGAGTGTTTAGTGAAAAAAGCTGCTGACTTTAACAGGGATGCATGGGCATTAAAGACCTTCAAGGGATTTCAGTCTCCTCTTTGACTGAAGGCAGGCTTTGACCTATGGTACAAATACATTAGCTTCCCTCCAGATGTTCTTTGGCTAGGACTTCACATGAACGCCAGCATCTGATAAACAGTCATTCCAATAATTAGTGCTGACAAAACAAACACACAAACAAACAAACAAACAAAGTTTCCTACATGGAGTGCACTGAGATGGAGTTCAAGATCTTGTTTTGACTCATCTGGGCTACTCAGGATAATATGCACATCATTACAGAGAACTGAGGTGACTATGCAGGTGAAAAAGATCCCAAATTGCAGTCCTAATGGAAAACGACAATGCTGTGGACATTTTCTTCCAGAGAAGAGGCAATATCAGAAAGGTTTGTGAGAATGAAAGGGACTGACTGTACAGGCAAAAGACAGGCACACTGCAGGCAGGGGCCATGAATACTTTTGTCATGTCATGAGTGAATGCACCTCAGCCTTGACCAACATAGCCCTTTGCTATTCCAGTTTTTTTGGCTCTGCACATAGCTCTCTCTGCCTACGTTCCTCAGTCCTGGACTCTAGCTAGCCCATAGGATTAAAGCTCTCATGTAAACATGACTAACTGTGATAAATTTTGTCATCCTTTCTGACATGAAATAAAAATCTCTCACAGGGACTACATATGGTAGGTTGAGACAACAAACAGAAGAGACATCTACTGCCAATAAAGAGCCTCCATTTTATTGTACCAGCGTCTCCTGTACTCCTCTATCCGCAACATGGAGAATGGGAGAAACCAAAAGGAGGGCAAAGATAGCTCTACAGCACAGCAGAGAAGCAAAATCAAGTACTATATTGTGAATCTTGCTTAAGAGAGCAGAAGAAACTAGGATACTTCATTTTTTATTGTGTGTCACCAAGTAGGAGATCACGTTGAGCAAAAGCGAGATCTGGACAAGAGATTAATTTTTTGGAGGTGCAAGTTGTCCATCACCAAACATGAAAATGCTTCCTTGTCATGTTACATTTTGTCTAGGGTAGCATAACAGCTTCCTCACTTCCTCTCACCTTCAATATTAGCTGCTCTCAGACAGCTCCATTTTCCATTTGTGCATATAAGTATCCCGTCCTATGTGAACCACTTTACGATAGGGCTTATTGAATTTAGGTTTATTGATTTCATCTCACTTCTTGAATTCATCAGACTCAGACTCTTGGTTAAGCCTTTCCTCCAGCGTATTGGTGATTGACCCCAGTTTTGTGCCCATGAATTTGATCTGAATACTTTCCACTCCACACTCTAATCTGTTAATGAAAATATTGAATGGTATTGGATACAGATCAGACCCATCCAGGACCCCTACCAAATGTTATCCAACTTGACACTAAACCACTCATAATTATCTGTGCCCTTGGGGTACCTTAATAAAAAACACAGTTTGGTACCCATTTTACAGTAATTCCATCTAGTCAACATTTTTCTAGATTCCAGACAATACCATCACATAAGGTTGTATCAAATGTAGGTTTAGAGTTCAGGTTCGATGGCACCAAAGTCTTATAAGCAGCTCTTGAGAGATTTCAGTCCAGAATGGTGGAAATCTGCTAGATTTCTGTAGTCTTGAGCTGTAATCTCCTGACATGGATGTTCTTACACAATTCTGAATGAAACTGAGTTGGAAAATATGTCTGTTTTGATTTTGATCTAACTGCTATTTGGAACTAAACTGAAGGAACTGAAGATTGAGTCCATGGCTTCTAAGAAATTCAAAGAGGTTAGGATTCAAGGTTCTGGTTTTGGCTCATCTCTAATCAAATGCTTTACAGAAGCCAAGATACACCAAGACTGAAACTGTGGTCTTTACATACATGTGTAACTTCCATTGAAGGCAGAGGGAGTTTTGCCTAAATTAAGGCTGCAAAATCAAGCCTACTATGTCCACTGACGTTTCTTTATCCACTACACCTGTTATCCAGTCAGAGAACAAACTGAAAGCTGGCTGACACAAATTAATTTCTGAGGTACCATTATTTATTGTCTTATTTCCCTCTAGGTGGTTTCAAATTGGCTGCATTATTAACTGAACCAGCAATTCACCAATATTAAAGTGTAATAAATTGGGTGTAATTCCACGGGTACCACTTGTTTGCCCTGCTGATACTACTGTATGAGTTGTTTATCATTTCGCAATGCACTAGGACCTCGCCTGTCCTCCAGGAGTTCACAACTATAATTGCTGACAGCAGTGCTGGAACAGATGCAGGGGATCGGGAGGGAGAAATTTCTCTGTCTCTGGCGAGGTTAATCTCCCTCTCTGGACAGTGATGGGCTTTGGAAGACATAATCAGCCTGGGAGACTGGTTTAGGTGCTACATACAAACATGCCAGTTCATTACATATCATTGCCTTAATCATCCTCTTATTATCCTTTTTAGTGATGAATGAAGCAAGGAAGAACTTCAGACTTCTACTGGTCACCTCTAATCTCCTCTTGCTCATGTTAAGAAGCCGACCGACTGAACGGTACTATTTACATAGCACTTTCCACCTTCCAAGCACTGTACCGACATTAACTAACACCCTAAGACTCTGTCTACACCAAAGATTGATGAAAATCACCTTCCACTGCAAGTCTACCAACAGTAGCAACAGTGGGAACATTGCTCCAGCTTAGGGTGAGTCCAGATGACATGGTGGTAAAGCTGGGAGCCACCCACACTAGCACTCACACTGTTGCTACAACTGTGGAGCTGCAATAGAGCTAGAGCAATGGTATGAAATTTTCACGTACACTTCATCACACACAAGACCTCTGGAAGGCCAGTTGGCTCCTCCTCTTTGCTTTCATTTGCTCAAGTGCATTTAGAAAGGCTAGAAACACATTAAACACCTACCTAAGGTTACTTTTCAATAGTAAATACTTGCTGTAAATGCCACAGGGATGTGATTCAATCATCAACAGGAGGGGAGGGGACACATACCATTATGAACAGTGAATTCTCTGTAACTTGAAGTCCTTAAACCATGATTTGAGGACTTCAGTAACTCACCCAGAGGTTAGGGATTTATTACAGGAGGGGGTGGGTGAGGTTCTGTGGCCTATGATGTGCAGGAGATCAGATCACAGTGGTCCCTTCTGGCCTTAAAGTCTATGAGTCTGTGAACAGGAGGGGAGGTGTCCACAGGACAATCTCTGTCCACATTAGGATCAAGCCACCTAAAATGTCTATCCCATCCCTATTGTCTAGGATCCCCACGTTCTTTTTATTGTGTCACTCAGCATGGCAGCTGATACACTAGCTCTTCTGATGTGTAATACCCTCAAACCTAGCAAGCAACTCCCTTTGCTGCTGTTGGGAGGTCAGTTTAGGTAAGTAGTTATATAGCCCCCTTACTGTAGTATCTGAACACCTCCCACTCTTTAATGCATTTACCCTCACAATGTCCCTGTGAGGCAGGGAAGTGTCATTCTCTCCATTTGAGAGAGAGGGAACGGAGGCACAGAGAGACTAAGGCTACAATTTTAAAAGTGCCTAAGTGACGTAGGAGCCATAGGCCAGATTTTCAAAGGTGTTTAGGCACCTAATAATTCAGACAGTCACCGACTGGAGTTTTCAAAAGCACCTTGGTGCATAACTCCCATTGAAAACAATCGAAGTTAGGTGAGGGGCCTTGGGGGGGAAATCCACTAGGTCAACAGTTCTCAACCTTTTTCTTTCTGATGCCTGCCCAACATGCTCCAAAAACAGTTCATGTATTATTCCAAAATCTACTGTACTATACATGTTCCAGTTGAGTGGACAAGCTTGTGAAATTCTGGGCAAGGAGGTAGCAGACACACTGTAAAACTTTATACTCTAAACTGTTAAAAAGTAAGAATCATACAGTTCCTTCACCTCTCTTTTGCCAGTCATACAAGTAAAACAAAGTGAATTTGTGCCCCCCCACTGGGTGGGGCTGTCTCTGTACTCCTTCATTGCCTCTCATTAAAAGTGTTTTGCAATCTTAAATTTCTCTTTCTCCCACCACAAATGACCTGTGTATCGATGTTATCCACAAACTCCATTAAGTAAGAGGTGTGGTGTTCAATGATCAACCAGAGAAAGGTTTATTCTGTGTCTGGGTCCCACTACCTGTGCATAACAAGAGCTTTACAGCACCTCACCCAGATGCTACACCTGGGAAGTTCAGCCTCTAAAGGCACAGTCCTCAATACCACAACAGGATGTTATCACTTTCACGTGTTCCCCTGCTTCAGTCTCTAGAGGTGTTCTTTGGGCTCACTCTACCATGTGGATCCAAATGCCTCCGTTTCCCATATGGGTGAGGAACAGTTAAGTCCTAAACTGCAAAGAGCCCAGTCACAAGGTTATGAGCAGAAATCTTTCCAAACTCAGAGGCAGTTGGAGGAGATATAATTGGGTTTTTTTTGTTGGCTGCTCCTTCGTGCATGGAGAAAAGGCAGCATTGCCTTTTCAATAATTTCTTTGTTGTTTTCACATGAAAAGAATACACTAGACTGAGTGGGTCAATTTAAAAATTAGTCTTCTATAGAGAGAAAGTTCTTAAGCAGAACTGCTCTGGCGTCAAGTGCCAAGAGTAATTTTCTGGTTATTGATCTCTTCCAGATGGAATTTCTTTGTGTTTATTTCCCATTTCCATTCCTGCCTCATCACCTCTCTGCAAAGACCTTCCTCAGGAATAGCTTCCCATTCCCACCTCCTCTGCTGCAGTCACGCTGGCCTTGCTTCCGTAGCTGTACAAGCTATGCCCCCCATTGGATAGAGGCTAGCAGATAGACTGTGGGGTGGTATAAATATTATATGGTGGAAAGTATTAATCATATGTGTCTTTGATCTATAGATCAATCACAGACCTCGTAAAACCAATAGGTGTGCTAAGCACCCTTCTTTCAGGCTAAATGAAATGTGCAAGTGAGCTCCTTTATGGAGTAAGGGAGCTGGAGACAATAGAAGCCAGCACCCAAGGCAACCAGCTGCACAGCAAAGCCTCAGCAGACTAAACTGTGTGGTCTGAGGGATTTTGCTGGGACTGATTACAACTGCAGAGGCTAGGGGATTGATGGGTGGTAGCTGTGTGCACGCGAGAGCAGTAAGCCAAGAGAAAGCCAGCAGAAAGCAAGAGATTTAATTGGGAATTGGTCCTGCTTTGAGCAGGGGGTTGGACTAGATGACCTCCTGAGGTCCCTTCCAACCCTGATATTCTATGATTCCATGAGAAACAGTTGTGAGAGTGCCCCTGAGAGGGACAGAGCTCCTTGGGCCATAGGACTTGCCAGAAAGACAGAATGGAAAATGGTGAACCAGCAAACTACCTGCTGTTGTTTGTTTCTACTGTGTTTAGATAAAGAGGACTTTGTTCATTGTAAACAAACAGGATTGCATCAAACAATACCTGACTCATTTAATCAATTTCTCCTCTGAATGAAAACAACCTGGCAAGGCCCCAAGTATTGGCTAAGCACTCAAGCCAAAAGAGGCAACAATACTTGTGACTTCCCAACTTGTGTAATGTGACCGTTCCAAACTCGTGTTAATAAAACCTTTATATCCCACTCTCATGTATTCCAAATATGTACGGAATCAATATTATTGAGTCTGTTCTAATTGTCTCCTTTCTTAACAACTATTCTAAAAAAAATAATAATTACACCCACACAGGCTGCAGTCATGCTACCCTGAAGCTCTGTTCTTCTCAGATCCCATTGGGGTCAGTGTTAGGATAGGAGACCTCCAATGCAAGCCCAAGTGCTGCAGGAAACTGTGAAACTGTGACTCAGTAAGTGGTCCCCTTCCCTCTGACTCAGCACCGATCCAAAGCCCTAGCATGGTGGCAGGGGGTAACATACTGCTGGAGATGCTATCTTTTAGACTAGATGTAAAACCAAAGCCCTAACCCCGTGTGGTAGTTGAAGATGTCCTTTTAGAAAGAGTTCAGGGCTATATTTCCTGCTGTATCTAGCCCCTGCTGGGTCCAACAGAGGTGGAGGATCTGCAAAGGAGCTGTTCATGGCTCACTGGATATACCTTGGGGCCTATTTGGCTCCTGGCAAAATTTAAATAATCCTCAGGGCTGCTCTAAACTATTTTGCAAAGGCAAAGGCTTCCAGGAGACTACAGACAGCCAGGGATTGCTAAAGCAAAGCACACTCCAGCCATCCCACTCTCCATACCCGCTTTTGCTAGGAGAATATAGCTGACTGTTTAACCCAAATACATGGACCCTTTGTACTGCTCCAGGTAAATAAAGCATCAGGAGAGCAAGTGGGGAAAGATGTCCATTTAGTCTCCATTGGGGATAGAGACTGCACCTGCAGGACACCTTACCATCTCTTGCAACAGGGTCAAGGAACTTTGGGAAGATATAAGGAGAGAGAGAAAGCCATTTTGGCATCCTTCCCCTGAAGAGACAAAGGAACTGAGTACTTAGAGATCTATAAATTTATACCTGCCTCTGGAAATTTCCACTACATGCATCTGACGAAGTGAGTATTCACTCACGAAAGCTTATGCTCCAAAATGTCTGTTAGTCTATAAAGTACCACGGGACTCTTTGTCGCTTTTTACAGATCCAGACTAACATGGCTACCCCTCTGTTATTTGAACAAGAGAGTCTTGTTTGTTAAATCAGGTTTTAGTCCTAGAAGCATACTTTTACCCCTTTCTATCTTTGTTCCTTATATCTCGTATCACTTAAACTTATGACTTTTTGTTTAATAAACTTGTTTTACTTTTACTATAAACCATCATAGTGCTGCAATTGAAATAAGAGTGTTTGTCAAACCCCAGTTAAAGTAACAAGTTGCTATATACTGACTTTTTAAAAGGAGCAGTGAGCTTCTGAATGTTCCCGCAGAGGGGTGGACACCACAGGGCAGACAGTTTGTCGGAAATTCATGAGTGGGAGGGGAGATATTGGGGTCACTTTGCAAGGAGTAACCATGGCTGGTGGAAGCCAGAGTAAGGCTATTGTTCTGTGAGCATGCTACTGGTGCCAGGGCTGTGAACAAGGCTGTACAGCACAGAGTAGGGTTACCATATTTCCACAAACAAAAAAGAGGACACTGGGGGGGGGAAGCCCCGCCCTAGCCCCGCCCTGCCCCATCCACTCCCTCCCACTTCCCACCCCCTGACTGCTCCCCTCAGAACCCCCCCCCGCTTCTTGTCCCCTGACTGCCCCCTGCTGAGAACCCCTTACCCTAACTGACCCCCCCAGGACCCTACCTGTCCCCTGACTGCCCTGACCCTTATCCACTCGCATGGGTGGCAGGGTTGTAGAAATTTTGGTGGTGCCCAGAACCCCCCACCCCACCTGCCTAAGGCTCTGGGAGGGGGTTTGGGTGGGGGGAGGAGGTCTGGGGTGCAGGTCCTGGGCTGGGGATTAGGGTGCAGGAGGGGTGCAGGTTCTGGGATAGAGTTTGGGTGCTGGGTGCAGGCTCCGGGCTGGGGCAGGGGGTGGGTGTGCAGGAGGGGGTGAGGGGTACAGGCTCTGGGATGGAGTTTGGGGGTGAGAGGCAGTGCAAAGGGATGGGGTGCAGGCTTTGGGAGGAAGTTTGAGGGCAGGAGGGGGTGTGTGGGAAGGGGGAGAGGGATTGGGAAGGAGTTTGGGGATAGGAGGGGATGCAGGGGTGAGGGCTGTGGGTCTGGGGATGAGGGGTTCATGATGCCGGAGGGGGCTCAGGGATGGAGCAGAGGATTAGGGTGTGTGGGGATGAGGGCTGGGGCTGGGGGGTTTGGGGTGTTGGAGAGGCTCAGGGCTAGGGTGGAAGGGCAGGGTAAGGGCAGCCTGTCTTTCCATTAGTGGATGGGGGCACTAGGACCCGGGGGCAGCAGACAGCAGTTGCTGCTGGCTCTGGCAGTACACGCAGACAAGGGAGAGGCAGACAGGGAGGGGGGACCCACGGAGGGGGGGATGCGCAGAGGGGGGATGGCAGGTGGAGGCTGGGGACCCATCCAACACTCCCCCGCTCCCTGACTGCCCCCCCCCCCGACTCCTCTTACCATTCTGGCTCCACGTGTTTGCAAAACACACTGCGGGTTTGTGTGTTACACAGGACTACAGAGAGAGGGAGGGGGGAGCAGGGGAGGGCTCTGGCTGCTGGAGGCCAATGGGAGTGGGTCAATCGGCCTAGCCGCCCAATCAGCAGCCACACTCTGCATGGAAGGGAGGGAGGGAGGCGAGGGAGAAAACCTCCCCGGACATTTTAACCTTGTTACCAATTCCTCCCGGACAGCTATTTAGAGACGCAAAAGCCGGACATGTCCGGGGAAATACGTACGGATGGTAACCCTAGCACAGAGAGGCCAAGGATTATAGGGCAGGTGGTGACACAACCTCTTATTGGTCTGGATTGAACCCCAAAGCATCACAATAAGCAACTTCCTGCAAACAAGAAAAGTGAAACTAGTGTGATCTTTGCCAAGTCTTGCAAGGCTGTGGCCCACAGAGCTCATTTCACATCACAGGGGACCCAGGAAGGACATTCATCTGCTGGGAGAAATGCCAGATTAAGAATTAATCCCAGATCCCAAAGCAGACTGGTGTATTCTGTAATCACTGCACTGCCTAAAAATTTACACTGCTCTCTTGGAAGTGGAAGCTCCACACTCCCAAGGTGACACAAATCTGCTTTGTGACCATTATTTCAGGCCAAGGATGGGACAGTGGTACTCTTGGCCAGCTGCCTTCAGGAACTCTCTGTGTCCATCATTAGAGGCAACATTCTCCTGGACTAAAAGCTGCAAAGCACCATAGCAGTGCTTAAATAGGGGATTTTTTGTTGTTTTTTTTTAGCTGTTTGCTTATTGAACTCTCAGTATTACTAGGGTTTGCATTTTCAGTTAGAGAAAGAGAGACATTCCACAGAGCACCGTCCCATGCAGCTGAGATCTGCTCAGAGCTCCATTTGTCTGCTGCAGAGTTTTCCACAACACTGTCTAGTTCCTCAGTTCCCAGCAGCCTTTGTTATCATACCACATGCTCAAAGAGATAGGCAGACCCAAAATGATATGTATTCATTTGTGCTTCTCCATTGCCTCTCATCTGTGGATCTCAAAGCTCTTTACAACCCCCACATCTTCCTGTTGAGTTATGTCAAGATGAAGTTGCCCATATGACAAATGGTTAAAATAAGGTACAGACAAGCGACGGCCTGACATGAGTGTCTGACATGCTCACATGACCTCATTACAACAAACCCATATGGCCGAGTTGAGTCCATGCAACAGTGGGTTTTTTTTTTTCAAACACAACCATGTGCTCCGTCATGTTTGCACGTATCATGCTGCCTGAGTGGGTTTGTACCAGAGCATTAAGGAAAAATCTGAGTAGCTCTCCCATGTTATCACTGCTGGGGAATGGGTGCCAGAAGGACATGCATGCGGATTTGCACCAGGAACATGAGCAACGTAGCTGAGCTTAGCACTGGACCCTGAGGTAAAGGCCACATTTCCATGTGTTTGAGGTTCAAAACCCCATTGACACAGAACTGGTGACAGTACTGAAACGTCCAGCTCAGGCAGGGTCTATTGCAGTAGCAGGGATTGTGCGATTGGCAATTCAACAGGATGATCACCTCACTGTCAGCTATAGCTGATATGCTGAGGAGGAAACAGATTGAAACTAGAGATGGACAGTAAGCCACATAATTCAAATCCCCACATCCTAATCCATTCTTCACCACAGAAGGGACTGGCTTTGGGCCTATTTTTACTTGTAACAACAAACATGTTTGCTAACTAGTGTGGGAAGAGAAATTATTAAAAATGTTCGAAACTCAGGCACGACAGACAAGGGAGATATAGAGTGTCAAGAAATCATATCTGCTATAGATTGAAATTATTGAGAAATGGGGAATTATGGAAAACTATAATCACTTTGCAATTAAGATTAGGACTAAAAAGGATTTGCCTTCTTTGTAACACGCAAACTGGGCATCAGCTAACAACCCCCTGTGGAGTTGGAGCTATTAACATGCAAATGATCATTATTCTGACCCAGTATATGCAGAGAAAAGTTGACATCTATGGAGATTTCAAAGGAGCTTTTCAAATAAGGTATGTTAGGGTACAGGAGAGGGAAAAACAATCTGTTTACTCAAGAAAACAGAGTTCCGTTCAATATGGAATAAAACTGGAAGACAATTATTGTTGCAGGAGGCTGAGACCAAGAGACACAGGTGTGGGATTTGAGCAAGCCTCCTTGTCAACATGCTAATGCAAAGAGAACTTCAGGGCTGGAATGTTAATGCAAGAAGCTCACACCTTTACTTCAAAGATTTACAGGAGCATAAACCAGGGAGGGAAGGGGGTGTCCCTGACTCTCAGAGGTGAAACCTGGAGACCTTGAGAGGTAAGAGGAGAGGCAAACAGAACCTGATGGAATGATGTGAACCCGAGCTCTGGGATGTTAGTGAATATTAGTTTATGCTTGTATTTGCAGGACTGCACCTCCTTAGCTGAAGGTGTTTCTCAGGGTTCGATCAAATGTGATTGTATACCACTGACTGTGGATTTAAGATGATTTTCTCTCAATTTTCTAAGAAACTTTGCTCTCTTTAATATCAATTTGATCTTGGATGTCTCTGGCAAATTCACTGCAGTTTGTTCTCAAGGACAAGGAAAATGAACTGTTCAAATCTGTTGAGAGAGGTAAAAGTGGGCAGCAAAAGTATCCTGACCTGGGGTATTCAAAGAAAGGCATAAGGCAAAAGAATGCTGATACATGGTGGGGTTTTGCCAAGTTTCTGGCTGAGATTAATAAGGGAGAAGGGGAAAGCACAGACACCACAAGGAGAGCTGGGAACAGGGGCTGAAGGTTACAATTGGAAACTCCAAGTTTTATTTGGTTTACTGTAGTACTGAAGTCATAATTTCCACATATGATGGAAGCTTCTCTTTGAGGTAAAGGATATTTACAGTTTCATTTCACTGCAGCTCTTCTTTACATTCACTGAGCCCGAGTACTAGGTGGGCAGGATTTCAAGGGACAGTGAGGCAGACCACATTCTGGAGGTTTAGGTTTAGCTTTCTGGCAATAACTTTTGTGGTTCATGTTCATGCAACATTGTAATACTGTAAGATTATGTTGCAAGAACATGCCACTGAGACATTAAGAGACATTGTAATGCATGAGTTTTACCTGCATGACAAAAAAAAGGGCGAGAATGAGAGTGAGCTAGTGCAAGCGTGTAGCTAGGGTTAGGTCATTTTTTTCTTTATTAGGCCTCACTCATTTGAAGGTACAGTCTTATGTGAACCAAGCAAAAGGGATCTTGGAAAGAGGAAATTACTTTGGGAGTGTAGAATTACCAGTTCAGATTTGAGATGTGCAGTGGATACACAACTTAGGTCAGTGGACCTAAAAATCAGGCCTATCAAAACCAGTGCAGTTTGGTTTTGTAAGTGCATTTATACTGCACCATGTCCCTTCCACTGTGCACTCTACTTTCTCACCATCCATTCCAATGTGACACCGCCACACAAGTACTGAACTGCACAAAGAGTCTGTTGTAGCTATGAGCATGTCAAAGACTAGGATACCTGGCGCCTTATATTTTTCGGACCTGAAATAATCATAAATGCAGTTATTGGAGGAAGAACCTGAATAGGATTTTTGGGCCCAGCTGGTAGTAATGTAGTATCCAGAGATTTTAAGACTTGCAAACCCATATCCTAGGCGCACACATTCCTCTTGCTTTCCTACGACTGCTGTACATATCATGCAGCAGAGGTGGGAAAACTAAGGCCCACAGGCCACATCCGGCCCGTCGGACCTCTTAATCCAGCCCTTGAGCTCCCGCCGGGGAGCCGGGTTGGGAGCTTTTCCCGCTCCGGTGCTCCAGCCGGGGAGTCGGGTCAGGGGCTTGCCTTGCTCTGCTCTGCTCTGCGTGTGCAGCAGATCCGTGTGGCTCCTGGAAGCTCTGCACACTATCCCCACCCCAGCGCTGGCTCTGCATCTCCCATTGGCCTAGAACTGTGGCCAATGGGAGCTGCGGGGTTGGTGCCTGTGGACAGGGCAGTGTGCACAGCAGCCTAACCTTGCCTCTGGAGGGGGGATGGGCCGCTGTTTCCAGGATCAGCTTCAGGTAAGCGCTGCCCGGATCTTGTACCCCTGACCCCTCCCTCCCCCCCCGCGCCGCAACACCCTGCCCCAGCCCTGATCGCCCTCCAAACCCTTTGATCCCAGCCCGGAGCACCCTCCTGCCCCCCAAGACCCTCATCCCCAGTCCCACCCCAGAGTCTGCACCTCCAGCTGGAGCCCTCATCCCCCCATGCGCCCCAATCCCCTGCCCCAGCCGGCCCTCCATACAATTTCCATACTGAGATGTGGCCTTCAGGCCAAAAAGTTTGCCCACCCCGTCATACAGTCACTAACAATTATCAGAACAGAGGAGCTTCCATAGGGGATCAGACTGGTGGTCCAGCTGCCATTATCTTACCTGTGACAGTACTTCTGTGGAAAGTATAAGAAACAAGCTGTGGATAATTATGGAATAACCTGCCCACAGGGGATGTTTCTACAACCCCCCTGACTAATTCAGGGCATGAGAGGGACAGTGCTCAGCAAACAAAGTAGCTGTTTGACATTTCTTTTTATCCTCAACAGTTAATGTGTTGACCTATACCTCATTTGCTATACACTATCCACCTGTCGCACTAACAAGGAATTTTATATAGGCAGTGCAGTGGTGCTCATCGCCATATGATCTGAGCACCTCACGCATGGATGAATTTATCCTCACAATAGCCTGTAAGGTAGGGCACTGCTATTATCCCCATTTTACAGATGGGGGACTCAGACATAGATAGGCTAAGTGCCTTGCCCAAGGTCACATAGGAAGGCTGTGGTCAAGCTGAGACTACAATCCAGATCTACGTATCTAGTGTCTTAACCACAAGACAATCTTTCCACTTTAAGCACACCCCTCCCTTGCTCACTATACACCATCCAACTGCTGCGGGGATGAGACAGGGGTGTTTATGGAGACCAAACTAGAGCCGGCTGAATAATGAAAAAAATGTACGAAAAACATTGAAATTTTGAATTTTTCAATGTTGCAATTTTCTGAATGGAACTCTCCTTTTCAAATGTTAATTATTCCCCCCCCCAAATATTGAATATTTAAAATTTCGACTTTTTTTGCCCCTTCCTCCACATTTTCTCCTTTCCCTGCTCTTTTTTGCCATGAAGTGCAATAAAATGAATTATTTCCAGAGTTCCCCCTACACACACTTATTCCTTTTTCTTATTTTACTTTTTCCACTCTAACTTTTCAAGACTTTTTTTAATGTTGGAAAAGTTCCAAAATGGCAAAAGGGGGGGGGGGGGGAGGGGAGGGGGAAGACACTGATAGCTGTGCCACATCGCAAGTTGAGGAAGTTTACTAATGACCAAAAATGGCCCTTTGTAATGGAAAAACATAGGCAAGCTGAACTGTAAGCACAGCTACACATGTTGCTTTTAATTGTGATGTACAAATATGTCTGCTATCCTGAGCTTGAATTTGCCACTACTCCTACAATTCTATTACCATTAGGCAAAAGCTTTTTCAGCCAATGTTGTTCCAAATGCTGTGACAACCCACAGACTGCCATTTAGTGGGCACATATCCTTTACAATATGCAGTACACTTTGGATTTCCATCAACACAAGATCACAACTTACTAGCTCTAAAAGCTAACATCATTGTCAATTAATGGGAATTTCTTGCCAAGTGAGTTCAAATTGCACATCAGGAGCACAAGCCACTAACATAAGTTCACTGCCAGTTTCTTCAGAGCTATAGGAGTCTGCCAGCATCCACCTCTGTCCTATCTCCTGTTGAATTTGTCTTCATTAAGCTCATCAGAACATGGCTGCCAGATTCTCCTTCACTAGCTTATGGTGATGAGTATATCCAAAATTGTGATGCATCTCAAACAAAGTAGAATGAAGGCCTATATGGACAAACAGCAAAGGCTCAGCTTTCTTCAGCCTGGAGAACAATAGCGTAAGCCCCACTTGGAGTTTGTCAGCTCCTGGAACTCTGCATTGAACCTCTGGGGGGTCCTACCCTATGGTCTACAACAACAATGGCTATTAGAGCTTTCTGACCCCATTTCCCAGCATTTTTGGTGTCGGGGTGGGGACAGAATGGACTATAAATTCCTGCTGAGGCCAATAGGGAGGCATCTGCATTGGGTGATATGGGCAGGCACTTTGCTGGGTCATAAGAATGGCTATGCTGAGTAAGACCAATGGTCCGTCCAGCCCAGTGTCCTGTCTTCTCACAGTGGCCAGTGCCAGTTGCTTCAGAGGGAATGAACAGAACAGGGCAATTATTGAGTGATAATAATTATTGAGTGGATCCATCCCCTGTCATCCAATCTCAACTTCTGGTAGTCACAGGTTTAGGGACAACCAGAGTGTGGGGTTGCACCCCTGACCATCTTGGTTAATAGCCATTGATGGACCTATCCTCCATTAACTTATCAAATTCTTTTTTGAAACCAGTTAAATTTTGGGCCTTCACAACATCCGCTGGCAAGAAGTTCCACAGGTTGACTAGTGGAACTTATGGAGAAGTGTGGCTCACCTGCCAATGATGGCAGCTACTATAAGGGACTGAGAAGATTTCCAGGGCAGTTCTCCTCACCTGAAGGAGTGGGTGATTTTGAAAGCTGGATGGACCTGGCCACCCAAATAGTCCCAGAGTGGCAATGTTCTGATGGAGAAAAGAGAAAGAAGATCTGATGTCATAAGGCCCTCAAAACTGGCAACCCTGATACCACTATACAAGATTACCTAGTTATACTAGAGAGCACATATGGAAGCACCAAAGTAGTGAAGACCTGAACTACTGGTTCAGGAATCTTAAATAACATCAGGGAAAAAAAAGATGTCTAAGTTCCCACTAAGGCTGAAAACGTTTCTAGTGAAAGTGACTCTGAAAAAAGTTACCCAGATGGAGAGAGTGAACCATGCACAAATTGCCTAGTTGTTGAGGAGCATGCTCTATGACATGTTACTCCTTAACCTACCCTTGAGAGGAAGGTTGGAGAATCCACGCACCTTCCTGGCCCTATTAAAGGAAGCCAGACAGGAAGAAAAAAGGGAGGCAGTGAAGAAGCCCTTCTTGGCTCGTGAATCACAGGCCAAGGCACAGCTCCTAAGTCAAGTCAAGTCAAGAAGAAACCATGACCACCCAATTAGCAGATGTGCAAAAGCAACTGAAGGACTTGAAGGAACAGGTGGCTGCTCTGCTGATAGCACAAAGACAATTTCCTTTATTTAAGCCTGTCATGAGAGAGGGAGGTTGACACCCTAAGCAGCCTACTCCAAATCAACACCCCCAAATCAGTAGAGACAGAGGAGACCACCTCAACCTCTAGGCCAAAATTCTCTAATCTGTTTCAATGGTGAGAAAGGTGGGCATAAATCTAGAAGATGGCCTAAGCCCAAGAATGGAGATGATGTGATTTGGAAGTTCCTACAAAGATACTTAAATCAGGGACTCAATGAAGAAGCATACTGGGTCCTGGCTGAAGGATAGCTCCAGCAAAGTTAAGCTGCCTGAAGTAATGACTATCCCTCAGAAAAACTACCTAAAGCCTTGTAGAACCTGCCTTAGAAATTACACTGAAATTAGGACACACCTGTAAAGCCACCTTAGGCAGTGGATCCCAAGTGACCATCATCTTCAGAGCTCTGCATGACAAGTATCTGACAGATTTACTGTGAACTAAGGACCTCTTGATGTTCAATAAGTATTATGGGGATCATCTGGGTCTGATATCTACATACAAGTTTGCAAAGAGGTGTCATGTAAGGTTTCTGTTGAAAGCCTGTGTCACACTGGTCCTCATAATCATTGTGAAATGTATGTATGGATAATATGTAAGGAGTGTGTATACACACACACACACACACACTTACAATTATGTTCTTAAGGCTGTGACTTGGGGCTGGTCACCAAAAGCTGAGAAACAGGTTTCTTTGTAGCAACAGATGTTTATCTGTCTGGCTACCTGTAAATTGAGTAGTGTATACTTCACAATGAACGCCTACTGACAGTCTGTGCAAAATGCTAATGTAGTGATTGCAAAGTCTCCAGGGGAGATTCTAGACAGGAAAACACAAGCAGTGGGAGTTATCCTGTTTGCAAGTAAAGACAATGGATTTTTGGACTATAATGGTTGTGACAGAGACACACACACACTGGATCTTTTCCTCTGAGGTGACAAGAGGGCAGCATGACTTGTCTCATGAATGGAATATCACAGCAAGGCCTGGCTGTAATATGCTGGAAGGATTTTTGATGAGCTTTTGCTCTATACCATATGGTAATGACTAGGTAAGTAAGTTTAGGGTCTAGAATGCATCTTATGTTTTTATTTTATATGTAACCATTGATTCCATTAATTGTTTGCTTCCTTTCAAAACTCTGTTCTTTGTTAAATAAACTTTTACTTATTTTCACTATAAACAGATCTAAGTGCTGTGAATTAAGCAGAACTATGTTGTAAAGCTTAACTGGTATGCTGGGGTATACTGTTCCTTTGGGCTCAGGGGATCAGGGAATTCTATCAGTGCTCAGTGGATTAGGGGCTGGGCATTTCAAGAAGATGCTCAGAAGACTTGGGGACATCCCTATTGTTAATCTGTATAGACACAGTGAGGCCTGGAAGGCAGTGCTTGTGTTGCCAGCGACCTGACCCACGGCAGGCACAGACAAGACTTTCTCAAAGCAAGGGCAGGTGGTAGTGAGATGCCTCACAACCCTGGATACTCCCGAGAAGTGTCCCAATTGCTGCAATGATTAAGCCATGTGGGGACTAAGTGACTATGGGTGCCCTTACTCTAGGTACATCACTGTTCAACTGGAGTTTTCCACTGATGTGACTGGAGTCAGGCATAGAATGGACAAATTAGCTTTGGTCTGCCCAGATCTACAGGGGCACAACCAGGTGCCTATTTTTATTGGTACTAATGCCAATATGTTTGGGCAACTTGCCAAGCTTTTCTGTGAGAAGGGAGGAGAAGACTCTCCTTGTGTGTTCCATGGAGAGGGATGCTGACCAGAAAAATAATAGAGTGGTTCACCAACCCGTGGGTGGACCCACGGGGAAGATATTGAAGTTTTGGGGACAGGCTGTAGTGATACCTGCTGGTACAGAATGTGTTGTAGAAGGCACTGCAAGTTATGGAGTGGAAGTGAACAACCAGGTCACTCTGACCTAGTCTCCTGAGGAAGGTTTACCAAAAGGACTGCTAGTGCAGACTGGTATCCCTTCTGGTATCCTCAGCAGGAGTACGTTGAATCATAGTCAAAATAAAGAACAAGTACACCCATAAGATTCCCATACCTCTGAATGTGACTCTAGCCCACAAGCACATATCAGACACCGTGGCTGCTGCTACAACCTAGACACCTAGGACTGAATTGTCTGTCTTTAGAGTCACCTGCACTGGAGAAATTGAAACAGCATCTGCATCAGTAGATGGCTGAGAAACCTGACATGTTTTCTCTCCATGAGTGGGATGTAGGCAGTGTCAAGGAAGACCAACACCACATGTGCTTGAGTGACAATAGACCCTTTTGGGAGAGATCCAAGAGACTTCCTCCAGGAGATATAAAAGATATGAGAAGACACCTCAGAGAGTTGGTGTCCTTGGGAACCATTAAGGAAACTCGGATCCTTGTTAATGGAAAGAAAGAAGAATGGCCAAGTGTACATGTGCATTGACTATCGGATCCTAACCAAAAGCAGAATTCCAGATCAATATACCACACCATGAGCAGAGGATGTCCTTGATTGTTTGTCAGGAAGCAAATGGTTTTCTGTTCTGGATCTCTGGAGTGGGTACTGTAAGATCCCTCTGGGAGAAGAGGACAAAGACAAATCTGATTTCATCTGCCCTCTTGGATTCTACCAGAGGAAATCTCGGGAGCACCTGCAATGTTTCAGAGGTTAATGGAGAACATGGTTGGAAATATGAACCTCCTTGAAGTTCTAGTCGATCTAGGTGACCGTATCTTCTTCGGGAAGACCCTAGAGCAGAGGGAGGCAAACTACGGTTAGGGTGACCAGACGTCCCGATTTTATCGGGACTGTCCCAATATTTACTTGTTTGTCCCGCATCCCGACCGATGTTCGGTCGGGTCGCAAATTGTCCTGATATTTTGCCCTCCGGCGCACAGGCAGAGGGGGCTCGCGCTCCCCCCCCCCAACTCTGCCCCGGCCCCGCCCCAACTCTGCTCCCTCCCTCCCCCATTGGATCCCTCCCCAAATCCCCACCCTGGCCCTGCCTCTTCCCCAAGCACGCTGCATTCCTCCTCCTCCCTCCCTCCCAGGCTTGCGCTAATCAGCTGTATGGCGGTGCAAATGCTGGAGGGGGGAGAAGCAGGATGCGGCAGGAGGCGGAGCGGAGGCGAGCTGGTGCAGGGGGGTGGGGCATGGAGCTGCTGCTGGGTGCTCAGCCCCTACCAATTTTTCCTATGCTCCGGTGCCTCTTGTTTTTTTTATTTTGATTTTTCCTCCAACG
Organism: Trachemys scripta elegans; assembly: GCF_013100865.1. Classification (NCBI taxonomy): domain Eukaryota; kingdom Metazoa; phylum Chordata; order Testudines; family Emydidae; genus Trachemys; species Trachemys scripta. Next base: position 147,478,919 of record NC_048298.1, on the reverse strand, counting down.
CTGGCTCTTGTTTTTTGTTTTTTGTTTTTTTTCCTCCGCCGGTTCTTGGTTTTTGTTTTCGCCGCCAGCAACTCTCCTCCCCTCCCCCCCCCGCATCCCGATATTTCACATCTCTCATCTAGTCACCCTAACTATGGGCAACGAGCCACATCTAGCCCACGGGACCATCCTGCCTGGCCCCTGAGCTCCCAGCTGGGGAGGCTAGCCCCTGGCCCCTCCCCTGCTGTCCCCCTCCCCCACAGCCTCAGCGCGCCGCCAGTGCTCTGCCTGCCGCTCCTGCCGGGCAGCACGGCAGCATGGCTGGCTCCGGCATGGTAAGGGGGGGGGCGTCCCGGGGGCAGTCAGGGGACAGGGAGCAGGGGGCAGTTGGATGGGGTTGAGGCTCAGGGGGGGGCAGTCAGGGGACGGGAAATGGGGGCGGGGGTTAGATAGGCATGGGAGTCCCAGGGGGCCTGTCAGGGGCCGGGGGTGTGGATAGAGATCGGGGCAGTCAGGGAGCAGGGGGGTTGGCTGGGGGTGGGGTTCCTGGGAGGCGATCAGGGGACAAGGAGCAGGGGGGTTGGATGGGTCAGGGGCTCTGAGGGGAGCATTCAGGGGGTGGGACGTGGGAGGGGGTGGATGGGGCAGGGGGCCAGGCTGTTTGGGGAGGCACAGACTTCCCTACCCGGCCCTCCATACAGTTTTGCAACCCCGATGTGGCCCTCGGGCCAAAAAGTTTACCCACCCCTGCCCTAGAGGAACCTGAGACATGTCTGCTGAAGGTCCTGGATCGCCTGCAGGCATATGGCCTAAAACCATCACTGGACAAGTGTGTTTTCTGCCAAACATCAACCAAGTACATGTGTCATACATTGTGTTGGAACATCAGATCTCACCAGATCCTAATAAGTGCTTTGACTATCTGGCCTCAGCCGTACAGCTTACGGAGCCTACAGTGGGCTCGCTCTGCAAACCCCACCTCACTTGGGCCTCTCCATTCAGAACCCCCACTATAGCCTTGTGCATAGTGTAGCACCCATTATTTGGGTAACCTTTCTGTGACTTATCTTTTCCCCCCCACACACACCTCTGCCATGAATTTACTACAAATTCCAGTGCCTAAATTGTAGCCTTACTTAAAATTAACAAGCTATTTGGACTACAAGCATTTCTTTAAGGAGTGGGAGGAGAGAGCAAAAAGATGTGTCATCTAGAACCTGTGTAGTACTAGTATGTAGAAATTTAACTAGTCCTAGTAAAGAGGAAGTGGAGAAGCTAGGATATTATAAGCCGGAGGTGAAGAGCAAAGAAGCAGCAATAAGATGTTGATTGGCACCATCAAAGAAAGTCTGAATGCCAGTAGAACAGGGGTGGGCAAACTTTTTGGCCCAAGGGCCACATCGGGGTTGCAAAACTGTATGGAGGGCTGGGTAGGGAAGTCTGTGCCTCCCCAGACAATTGGACTACACAGAGGTATGGAGAATACAATCAGGGAAACCATTTTACACACTTGAGTCACACAGAGCATGAAGGGGTGGAAATGGGCTAGATGACTTCATATAAAACTGTATTTTAGGTTGTAAGCACCTCGGAGAGAGGACCTGGTTTCTTTCACGTTCTGCAGGGTGTTGAGCACATGCTCAGAGCTCAACAAATAAATATCAGGCTGTTAAGCTAGACCAGGTGATGGTCAACCATAAAAACATAGGATGTGTGAGACCCAATGTCACCCCTTCTCAGATCCTTCTGCTACCCACAAATGGGGTGGTTATACAATCTCATCATAGAGAAGGTGGGAGAAGAGGGAAACTCAGAAACAGTGGTGAACATGGGTAGGTGAAGAATTACTGATCTTGTAGAGAAAAGCAAGGGCTGTGGAGAGAAACTCAGAAGAACACTGTGGGTTTGGGTGTGAGAGAGGTTTTCAAAAGAGCTCAGCACACTGGATGCTGAACTCATCTGAAAATCTGGCTACTTATTTTGGAGTCTAAAATGGGAGCTGGGCTGGACCCAACTTGTGGGTGCAGAACATTTTTTGAAAATCTATCCCTCCATCTTTAGGAGCCTGATACAAAGTTCATGGAAGTCAAAGGGAGTGCTTCCACCAGTCTCAGTGGGCTTTGGGTCAGGCCCTAGGAGAAGGGGATTATGAGCCACTTCTGTAAAGGTATTTAGGCACCTACTGGGTCAGAAATGAGGTACCTAGATGCTTTTGAAAATCCCACTATGTCCCTATTTGCATCTTTAGGCTCTTAAATACCTCTGAATCTACATATATGTCCAAATCCTGCTCAAATGATTGGGTGTGAAGTGTCAAGCACTCACTGATCTATGATCAAGAAGATGCCTGATCTTGTTAAAAATTCACAGATGAGTTAGACAGACACCTGAGACACAGAGTCTGGACTCAGATCTGAGCTTCTCCAAAGTTTGGCGATGTTTGGATGGAGAGATTGGGTTCAGATCCATTCACAGAACAAATATTAACTGGCCATTTGACAGGAAAACTGCACTAACGTGCAGAAAGCCTTATGTATTCAGATCCAGAACTTTGATTTTCTTTTGGCTGGTGGTAATTTTAATATCATCATCCATAATGTGGACAGTGGAGAAAAGGCTGTAAAACAGCATTGCAAACATTGTCTGACTCATTTCATGTGGCAGGCAGGCTTGACTGATGAGTAAACATCCATTCCCAAACACACCCAGTTATCAGATGGTTGAAGAGTTGATAGCACCTTCATTCGAACACCACCAAATGTGAAATCATGATGTTCTCAGAGGAGTTCTCAGACCATCACCAAATTACGTTGCCTAAATATTCAGAAACCGATTAAGCTTGGGAGGGAGTTGTGGGAGCTGAACAGTTGGTTTCTTGAAGAGAAAGGACGTTTCATGTTGCTTTGCTGGTTATTGTGAGTGAAGAAAGCCGTTCATTGTATGTTCTGCTTAACCTTGGGACTAAATGGGAGGCACGAAGGAGTCTTTTCACAAATAAGAGGCCTTGTAGCTTAGTAAATGGAGGAATTGTGTATACAAAGCCCGCGGTTTAAAGTAATCAGGCTATTTTCCAGGTTACACAAGTGAGGGAGATGTGAATTAGCAGGACCCTGAAACCTTGAAAGAAATACTGAAAGCACAGAAACAATATTATAACCTGGCACTTCTGTGTTATAGCACTTTACATTCATAGAATTGAAAGGCTGGAAGGAACATTGAGGGGTCATCTACTCAATCCCCCTGTGCTGAGGCAGGACCAAGTAAACCTAGACCATCCCTGACAGGTGTTTGTCCAATCTATTCTTACAAAACCTCTAGCGATGGGGATTCCACAGCCTCCCTTGGAAGCCTGTTCCAGAGCTTAACTATCCTCACAAAGTTTTTCCTAATATCTAACCTAAATCTCCCTTGCTGCAAACAAAGCTGATTACTTCTTATCCTCTCCTTAGTGGCCATGGAGAACAATTGATCACTATCCTCTTTATAACAATCTTTTACATATTTGAAGACTCAGCCTTCTCTTCTCTAAACTAAACATGCCCAGTTCTTTCAATCTTCCCTCATAGGCCATGTTTTCTAAAACTTGTATCAGTCTTGTTGCTATCCTTTGGGCATTCTCCAATTTATTCATTTTTTTTTTAAAGTGTGATTCCCAAAACTGGACACAGTACTCCAGCTGAGGCCTTACCAGTGCCGAGTAGAGTGGAACAATTATATACTGTGTTTTACATACATCATTCCGAATAATACATCCCAGAATGACATTAGTCTTGTTCACAAAAGCATCACACTGTTGCCTCATATTCAATTTGTTGTGATCCATTATAACCCCCAGGGCCAGTTCTGTAATACCTCTGCATAACCAGTTATTTCCCATTTTATATTTGTGCATTTGATTTTTCCTTCTGAACAGAAGTACTTTGCACTTTTTTAAAATTGAATTTCATCTTATTGAATTTAGACCAATTCTCTAATTTATCAAGGTCATTTTGAATTCTAATCCTATCCTCCAAAGTGCTTGCAATCCCTCCCAGTTTACTATCATCTGGAAATTTTGTAAGCCTACTCTCTACTCCATTATCCAAGTCATTAATACAAATATTGAATAGTATCGGACCTACGACAGACCTATGCAGGAAATTATTGGAATGCACAACAGATAAGGAATTAATTTTCACAGCCCCGCTTTGAACTGGGGTTTCCCATGCCATAGAGGGGGAAACTGAGGCAGAGTGCAGACTTGCCACAGCCATAGTGAGTCAGTGGCAGAGCAGGCTGCAAGTACGCAGAAGGAATTGACAACTCATTCTTTTCCAGGGCCAAGCATCAAGACAAGGGAGCGTTAAGAGTGAGCAGACGTATTGATTGAATAAAAAGCTGATGTTTAAAGGGTTAAAACTCTAGGAAAACTCTTCTTGAAGGTGGAAAACTGCTCAAAAGATACTGAGGGCTTTTTGAGAAGGCTTAGTTTTCCGCTGCTTTCAGAGGATGTCAGCTTATTGCTAACCATTCCCATCCTCTGCCACCGACAAAAGACATCATGTCTCGTAAATACCACATAGCAATAAAATTGACCAAGGAGAGGGAAAATTCTGGATGTTATGGCCTCATTGAGGCTTTTGCACACCTTCTAGGACCCTTGCAGTTTAAAAGATTTTGCTTTGAAACCAGGAAGCTCATCTGGATCATGGTATTTATCTTGCTTTCTTGTTTTGTACACCACACCCATAACCACACTGTCTGAGCATGAAGTATAAGTCTCCTGCTAACATTGTTTCAGGGGAGGTAGGGATCTCAGGATATATAGGATTGATCTCCTTCAATAGCGATTATAAAATACTTGTCACATTTCTTTTTGCAGACTACAGTGCATCAGCTACTTACTTATTACTCTTTGTTTCAGCAGAGTGCAGTTCAGGGACAGAATACAGCAAATAATCTCACATTCACGTGGGAGATCCTTGAGTTTAGAACAGGGTGGAGAGGATAGTTTCTTTCTATTAAGCACAGATCATCTCATATCATCACCTGTTTTATGCATTACAGGCACACATAGTCTCACTCTCAAAGGTTTGTTAGCTGGTTGGGGTCTCTGGATGGAGAGCCCTGTGGTTAGTGGTTTGCGTTGGGTGGAATGGGGGATATGTGGCCAGAGACGTAGAATGACCCTCCCCCAAGCACAAAGATACTCTTTGCATCTTTCCCCAGCTGATTTTTAAGGCAGCGTGGTGGGATTACTCGGAGCAGTGGCAGCTTCATGAGGAGGAAGATGCATAGCTGTGGTTCAGTTTAGGTCAGGCTCCAGGGAGGCAATGGCATTACTGGTCATTCAAAGGAAAAGGCTTCCTGGAACCCAGCACGCAAACACGCAGAGGTTCTGTTCTAAAGCTGGCAGGGCAGGCAGTGCCCACCCCAAAGGCTGGCCAGAGCCAGCAGAGGAGGTAGCGCCCAACCTATGAGGAAGATGGGAAGGAAAGTGACAGAAGTCTAGGATTCAGATGCAGAGAGAACAGTAACACCCTGTCAGGTTTGCCTCCCCACTCTCACACACCACCAGCCCCCATGTGCGAGAAGCTGAACGCTGGCAGTGCAGATGGGAAGCATGCTCATCAGATCTTCTCTCTCTCCCAAGTACCTTCCCTGCTGCTGTTTATGTTCCCCAACCCTAGGGACCAAAGTGTCTATTAGGCTCATCAGCACTCTTCCATGGAGCATCCCTACGAGCGGTTCATTAGGCCTTGATGCCTGACAGCATGCAGCCAGAGTACCAGGTGGCTACCTTCCTCTGCAATCCCGGCACTATTTGCAGGGGTGTCAGACTCAGTGGGAAGATGCTTTTAAACCTACAGTTTACCAGACACAGGGAGGGCTCCATAAGCCCCCACTCCCATGTAGCACAGATTGAGTCAACAAAAACAGTATGTTTGATACACTCTCTGGAGGAGTTCATTACCATGGGGAAGAGTATGACATTCCTGGTATATCTGCAAGAGCTTCAGCACAGTATCTTGCTCTTCTCTAGCCTCTTCCATCCAACGATCACAAAGAATTTTACAAATATTAATGAATTAAATCCCACAACCATCCCACGAGGCAGCTCAGTATTATTGTCCCCATGTTACAGAAGGGGAAACTGAGGCTTGTCCCAGGTCACACAACAGAACTGCAGCAAAGTGAATGGAACCCAGGAGTCCTGGTGCTGGGCCCGTGCTCTAACTGCTAGACAGCACTCCCTCTGACCATCCCAGTTTTGTCCTTCATGACTCTCTGTGTGTAGATATTCCACTTCAAAGCCCAACACTATTTTTACTGTGTCAAGAAACCTGCTCTCCCCAAGGAAGAGATTGGATTTTTGGAGCCAGGAAAGAAAGAGATGGAAAGTTTTAGGTGACAAAGGATGCAAGACCTCCAGGCTTGGGTGATATAATTTAAAAGCATGAGGGTCAGCATATGGGTCATTAAGCAACATCCTGCCGGTTTATATGCAGATTTTACCATTGTTACTCCTCCCCACTGAACTTGTTACCATTCGTCCCTACAGCTGCTGCTTCCAGATGTTGTGAGGTTTAGGTGTCCCACAAGTAAGGAAAATACTCCTAGGTCCCCAAGAAATAGGGAGGCCTCAGAGTGATTAACCAAGCTATATTATTCTTTGTGCTTTCTCCTTTCCACCTTTAAATGAGCTTTAACTAGATGGAGATGCTCTCCCCTTCCCTGCAGTCAGGAGCGAAATGTAACACAGCTGATGTAGCTGTCTTTTAAGTGGGGCGTTTTCATGCAGGGCATTAAAACCCTCAAGGAGAAAATAATTATGTGGTAACATTTTTGTAGTCTGCCTTTTTCAATAGAGAGTTTATTTCTGGAACATCCTTTTAACAGAGAAGCGTGGGTGTCACAGCAGCATTTCAACTAAGCATCGGGAGGAAGGACGGCCTTGTGGTTGCGATATAGGAGTCAGAGAGCTGCCTCTTATGCTGACTTACACGTGACCCTGGGCAAGTTACTTTACCTCTCTGTGCCTCAGTTTCCCTCTGTTTAACTGGGGGGTACTAACAGTTACCTACCTCACAAAGGGAAATGTTTGTAAAGGGCTCTGAAGAGGAAAAGCCCCAGACTAAGTCTCTCCCAGCAGGAGGAGCTGCGGAGAATGGTGCAAAGCACTGGCTGTGGGCGCTGAGCAGTTCATATATATTGTATTTCCAGCTTCTCCCAGAAGGTGGCAATATAAGGAATCAGACCCACAATGTTGGCCATTGGGAGCTCAGAGCTACTCCTGTCTGTTTCTCCTGCCAAAGGCACTGAAGTGAATGGTGCAGGAGTGCAGGCTGCCTGTGAACTCCAATCCCCGCCTGTGAGGCTCTGTAGGGAATGGTTCCGGAGAAATGTTTCTCTTCAGTAATGTTTGCTGGCACTGTAGTTGTTCATGTTCAAGGCCCTTCTCTCCTAGCAGCTAGATCTCAGAGAAAGTCATAGAGCTTAAGACAAGAAGGGACAACCAGATCATCTAGTCTGACCTCCTGTATGCGACAGGTCACCAGCACCACCCTGCACCTGCACAGTAAACCCAACAATTAGACCAAAGTGTTACAGCCCACAGGAGACTAGACTACTATGTGCCACAGGCAGAGAATAGGAGGGACCATGCTGCTCCAGTGCTCGAGGCCCCTGCAATGATAGGGAAATGATTAAATAAGATATACCAGACAATCTCGGCAAGTGAGCTGCACCCACACGCTGCAGAGGAAGGTGAAACACCCTCCCCCACCAAGATCTCTGCCAATCCGACCTGGGGGAAAATTCCTTCCCAATTCCACATACGGTGATCAGTTAGATCTTGATCACTGGAGCAAAGACCAGCCAGCCAATCACCTGAGAGAGAGAATCTTCAGTGCCACCTCAGAGCCCTGGCCCTCCCCATCCAGCATCCCATCTCCAGCCATGGCCATCCTTGATGCTTCAGAGGAAGGAGATAAAAAAATCCCAGAATATATTTGGGGTGTGGGGGAGGGGTGATATCCCTTCCTAACCCCTCCAGGTGACCAGCTGAAACCCTGACGCATACGCTTAAAGGAACATAAGACAAACTGGAAGTGAGCCGCAGGGTGTTCAGCTGATTGATTAAAAGGAGTCTCTGAATCCATAGGAAATTCAGAACAGAATTGTTGAATAAGGCCCCTTTCAGATGGATTTTAGTAGAAACTTCAGAATCTAAATGTTTTTGATTATTTTCCTGCAGAAGGGAAATGTGTAGTTCCTTCTGGATGCAGAAAGAGCCTTGAAAACATACAGCACATGGATGAAATGAAGCACAACAGTACCGTGCCTATGATTGGAAAGGCTGTGCAATCAACATATAATTAACCTATGAAACTTGTTGCCAGAGGATATTATAGAGGAAAACAGATTAGTAAGATTCAGGAAAGGATTAGACTTTACAAGAATAGCAGCTGCAGCTACACTAGCCAGGATAAAAAACATATGGGTTATTAGTCTTCCCACTTCAGGGTATAAAGTGATCGCCAGCTGGGGTCAGAAAGAAATGTCCCCCTATTACATAGCGTTGTAGAACTGGGCACACTAGGGGGTTGTTCCACCTCTCTCTAAAACATCTAGCATTGGCAATGGTTGGGACAAAATACTGGACTGGATGGGCCATTAGTTTGATATGGTACAGCAATTCCTATTTTCCTACACCATTCTGCAATCATTTCCTGGGAGAATTCCTCTCTCAAAACAGATACACACTCCAATGATTGAAATTCAAGTGTAAACATGTTATTGCCTGAGCAATTTGTGGGAAGAGAGAGGCAGGGAATAGTATTTAGAGCCCAAGGAGGAGCATTTGGTGGAAGAAAAGGGGTTTTTACAAAAAAATTTAATTTTTTTTATTTTTATTATAGCTTTGCAATAGCCGTCTAGAAACTTCATGGCTGTCACTTACAACTCCTCTACATGAGTGGAGATAAAACCAGTACCCTCCTGCACAGGCCCTTAGCAGAGAAGCTGAAGTAAAACCTCTTAGCAGTATGGAACCTATGCCACTAAGAGTTGTACAGTTCTGATTCCATCCACTATAGGGCAGCACTGGACAATAGCCCGTAGTACCTCCATACCAAGCTCACTGCTCATGAATAAAATGGAGACTGGACCGCCCACAGGGGTTGGTTTAGCCAAATAGGCGGACCAATGGCCACAATGGGCAGGACAGCACAGTAGGCCAAGCCAGCCAACATCCACAATGAGCACCAGGGTGCAGTAGGCCAGACTGACTAACCGAGACAAGGGGCAGCCTGGCGCAGTATAACAGAACAGGCCAACTAACACCTCCACCCAGCACAGTGTATCTAGAATGCCACCTGTCCAGGTTTTCCCAGGTTCGCCGCATTTTAGAGGTAGCTGTCCCAGGAAATTGGATTAGGATACTCAGTACACGCTGCCAGAGGGCCACTTTTATGGGCTCAGGATCATTCTAGATGTCCCGCTTTTTGGACCTCAGAGATGGCAATCCTAAATGCAGCACGGGGGGAGAGGGGGAGCAAACAGTGAAGCTGGCTAGTGAATTAATGCCTCAGGGAACAGCAGAGCAGAAGGCGTTGGGGCAATTAATTTCCAGAGGCGTAGCAAGACAGCATCCCCAGGATGATCATGTGATGTCAGCACCTCACAAGATGGGAGGAGTCCTAGGGAGAGAGAGGTCAGCAGCACAGAGTGCTTGCAGCATTGGGCTAACCCATCTCCCCTCCTCTCAGCTTTTCCAGAGGTAATAGAAACCTCCCCCTCCCTTGGACTGGAGGCAGCAGCTCCTTGTCTCCAAGTGGTGCCAATTAAAGGAGGCTGGGGAGGGGGCAAGCCCTCCACCCAAGATTTTTGCACTTGCTTGACGGTCAATAGGCCACAGAGCCGGGCAAGGCCACGGCCCACCCACTTGTAAGCAGTGGTCCTGTACTAAGTCTGCTGCCAATGTGATCTGGAGTGTTGCTCAGGCTGCGTAGTTGCAGCTCCACTCAAATTTGGCCTGGCCACCCCTACATCTGGACAGAGGGCGGCTTGGCCAAATGGTGGTGAGACCTGGTGCACGGAGAGTCTGCTCCTGAACGGTGGAGCACAGGAGAGTCCACCGAGAACTCAACTCCTGGCAGCACTGGCTCATTCACCATTTGGGTGAGAGAGAGGGAAGAGGTCCCCAGCTGGTCCTTGTGGATGAAGTGGGGGTGAGCAGGGACCAGAATGGGGTTCCTCCATGGGGGAGGGAGAGAACTGGAATTCCCCCCACCCCCGCAAGAAATATCTAAGTTGGCACACTGCTGGCTCCCCTGCTGGATGGAGGTTGGTGAGTGAAGTCTCACAGCCTCCCCCAACACCCATAGCTCCTGCTGTCAGACTCTACCCCCTCTCTGCATTGGATTGGAGGGGGGCCAGGAATAGGGATGTGTGTAGAGAGGAGTGACCAGCCAGGAGTGGAAGAATGTATAGAGCCAACAGTGTGGGGGAGGAATGGGGTAGTATGCATGCGAGGGAGCAGTAGGAGAGAGTGGGTGTCTGAAAGGAGTAGGAATGAGTAGTAAGGAGAGCAATTTGGGGGGGGGGGGGTTGTGACAGCAGGAGGAGCTAATGTTTGAGGGAGAGGGACTGATTGGGGCAGGGCCCATGCATGCAAGTGATTCTCCCAGGGGTAATTCTCAAAGCCCGCAAAAATGTGACAGGCTGACTGATGCCAGGGGTGACACGGCGCAGAGCAAGAGGCACATAAAAACATGGAGCAGTGTGGTACAGAGGGACAGGTGGACTAACTTGGAGCAGTGTGGTACAGAGGGAAAGGCAGACTAATACCCACAAAGGGAAAGGACGTACAGGCAGACTAACAGTGGAGCACTATGGTGGGAAGGATATAAAATATTTAAAATGCCATCTTCTTTTCCCCAAGGCCACAGCAAGAAAGGGAGATGGCAGCTAGCAGAAGGCAAATGGTGAGTGGGTGGGTACGGGGTGTCAGCCATCAGGAGAAAGCAGCCAGTCAGTGTTGTGTGCACGTGTGTAGCAAAAGGTGGCACAGAACAGGTTTATGGTGTCAGACAGACACTCTCCTGTGATATCCTCAAACTTCATGGTTTGAGACGAAGGCTCTGGCCCCAACCTGCTCCCCTGACTCTTATTCTGAAGTGCTTCTTGGACCCTTCCCCCTTGAAAGCCTGTGTAAGCTCACTGAGGCCTGGTCTACACTACAAGTTTAGGTCGACTTTAGCAGCGTTAAATCGAATTAAGCCTGGACACGTCCACACAACGAAGCCCTTTCTTTTGACTTAAAGGGCCCTTTAAACCGGTTTCTTTACTCCACCTCCGACGAGGGGATTAGCACTAAAATCGGCCTTTGAGGGTCAGATTTGGGGTAGTGTGGACGGAATTCGACATTACTGGTCTCCGGGAGCTATCCCACAGTGCTTCATTGTGACCGCTCTGGACAGCACTCTCAACTCAGATGCACTAACCAGGTAGACAGGAAAAGCCCCGCGAACTTTTGAATTTCATTTCCTGTTTGCCCAGCGTGGAGAGCACAGGTGACCATGCAGAGCTCATCAGTACAGGTAACCATGATGGAGTCCCAGGATCGCAAAAGAGCTCCAGCATGGACAGAACGGGAGGTACGGGATCTGCTCACCATATGGGGAGACGAATCAGTGCTAGCTGAATTCTGTAGCAGTAAACGAAATGGTAAAATATTAGAAAAGGTCTCGGCCATGAAGGACAGAGGCCATAACAGGGACGCACAGCAGTGCCGCGTGAAAATTAAGGAGCTAAGGCAAGACTACCACAAAGCCAGAGTGGCAAATGGAAGGTCTGGGGCAGAGCCGCAAACATGCCGCTTCTACGCGGAGCTGCATGCCATGCTAGGGGGTGCAGCCACCACTACCCCAACTGTGTGCTTTGACTCCGTCAATGGAGAAACACGCAACAGGGAAGTGGGTTCAGGGTACGCAGAAGATGATGATGAAGACAATGAAGATAGCTCACAGCAAGGAAGCGGAGAAACTGGTTTCCCCAACAGCCAGGATATGCTATCACCCTGGACCTGGAACCAGTAACCCCCGAACTCACCCAAGGCGTGTTCCCAGACCCTGAGGGCACACAAGGGACCTCTGGTGAGTGTACCTTTGTAAATATTACACATGGTTTAAAAGCAAGCGTGTTTAATGATTAATGATTAATTTGCCCTGGCAATCGCGGCCAGTACAGCTACTGGAAAAGTCTGTTAACGTGTATGAGGATAGAGCGAAAGTCCTCCAGAGACATCTCCAGAAAGCTCTCCTTCATGTACTCCCAAAGCCTTTGCAAAAGGTTTCTGAGGAGGGCTGCCTTATCCCGTCTGCCATGGTAGGACACTTTACCACACCAGGCCAGTAGCACGTAGTCTGGAATCATTGCATAACAAAGCATGGCAGCGTATGGTCCTGGTGTTTGCTGGCATGCAGACAACATCCATTCCTTATCTCTCTTTGTTATCCTCAGGAGAGTGATATCATTCACGGTCACCTGGTTGAAATGGGGTGATTTTATTAAGGGGACATTCAGAGGTGCCCGTTCCTGCTCGACTGAACAGAAATGTTCCCCGCTGTTAGCCACACGGTGGGGGGGAGGGGTGAAGTGATCATCCCAGAGAATTGGGTGTGTGTGTGTGGGGGGGGGGAGGTTGGGTTTGTGCTGCATGTTAACCCGGAAACCCCAGACCCTCTTTTTACATTGCAAACCCATTTTAAATGGCCAACCCAATGGGTCCTTGGTATGGGAAATGAGGGCGCTGCTGTTTGAAACCATTCCCACATGTTATGAAGGTTAAAAAAGCCAAAAGACTGTGGCTTACCATGGCTGCCTGCAAGCCGAATTCTGTTGCCTGGCACTGCGTGAGTGATCTCTCACACCAAACCGGCAGGCCCTCAATATAAGAGGAAAAATGTGACCTTGTAACGAAAGCACATGTGCTGTGTAATGTGAACAGCAAAATTTAACGTGAAAGAGTGTACCCATTGTTCTCTAAAATGTGTCTTTTTTAACCATCTCTTCCTTCTCCTCCACCAGCTGCAAATGCTTCTCCTTCGTAGAGGCTAGTGAAGATTAGAAGGAGAAAACGGCGGACTTGGGATGATATGTTCTCAGAGCTCCAGATGTCCTCCCACGCCGAAAGAGCACAGCAGAATGCGTGGAGGCAGTCAATGTCAGAGTGCAAAAAAGCACAATTTGAACGACAGGAGAGATGGTGGGATGAATCGTGGGCTGAACAGAGCAAGTGGCGGGCTGAAGATGATAGGTAGCATCAGCTTGCAGACAGAAGGCAAGAGTCGATGCTACGGCTGCTGGAGCATCAAACTGATATGCTCCAGCGTATGGTTGAGCTGCAGGAAAGGCAGCAGGAGCAGAGACCGCTGCTACAGCCCCTGTGTAATCAACAGCCCTCCTCCCCAAGTCCCATTGCCTCCTCACCCAGATGCCCAAGAACACGGGGGGAGGGCCCCTCCGGCCACCCAGTCACTCCACCCCAGATGATTGCCCGAGCATCGGAAGGCTGGACTTCAATAAGTGTTAAAGTTTTAAAGTTTAAACTGCAGTGTGTCCTTTTCCTTCCCTCCTCCCCCACCCATCCTGGACAACCTTGGCAATTATCCCCCTAGTTGTGTGATGAATTAATAAAGAATGCATGAATGAGAAGTAACAATGACTTTATTGCCTCTGCAAGCAGTGCTCGAAGGGGGGAGGGGAGGCTGGGGTGGTTGGTTTACAGGGAAGTAGAGTAAACCGGGGGGGCAGGGGGCGGAGGGTTCATCAAGGAGAAACTAACAGAAGTTTCACACCGTAGCCTGGCCAGTCACAAAACTGGTTTTCAAAGCTTCTCTGATGCGCACCGCGCCCTGCTGTACTCTTCTAACCGCCCTGGTGTCTGGTTGTGCGTAATCAGTGGCCAGGCGATTTGCCTCAACCTCCCACCCCGCCATAAATGTCTCCCCCTTGTTCTCACAGATATTGTGGAGTGCACAGCAAGCAGCAATAACAATGGGGATATTGTTTTCGCTGAGGTCTATCTGAGTCAGTAAGCTGCGCCAGCGCGCTTTTAAACGTCCAAATGCACATTCCACCACCATTCGGCGCTTGCTCAGCCAATAGTTGAACAGGTCCTGACTACTGTCCAGGCTGCCTGTGTACGGCTTCATGAGCCATGGCATTAAGGGGTAGGCTGGGTCCCCAAGGATAACGATAGGCATTTCAACATCCCCAACGGTTATTTTCGGGTCCTGGAAGAAAGTCCCTTTCTCCAGCTTTCGAAACAGAGCAGAGTGCCTGAAGATGCGAGCATCATGTACCTTTCCCGGCCATCCCACGTTGATGTTGGTGAAATATCCCTTGTGATCCACCAGGGATTGCAGCAGCATTGAAAAGTACCCCTTGTGGTTTATGTACTCGGTGGCGTGGTGCTCCGGTGCCAAGATAGGGATATGGGTTCCGTCTATCGCCCCACCACAGTTCGGGAATCCCATTGCAGCAAAGCTATCCACTATGACCTGCACATTTCCCAGAGTCACTACCCTTGATATCACCAGGTCTTTGATTGCCCTGGCAACTTGGATCACAGCAGCCCCCACAGTAGATTTGCCCACTCCAAATTGATTCCCGACTGACCGGTAGCTGTCTGGTGTTGCAAGCTTCCACAGGGCTATCGCCACTCGCTTCTCAACTGTGAGGGCTGCTCTCATCCTGGTATTCTGGCGCTTCAGGGCAGGGGAAAGCAAGTCACAAAGTTCCATGAAAGTGCCATTACGCATGCAAAAGTTTCGCAGCCACTGGGAATCGTCCCACACCTGCAACAGGATGCAGCCCCACCAGTCTGTGCTTATTTCCCAGGTCGAGAATTGGCGTTCCATGGCATGAACCTGCCCCAGTAACACCATGATTTGCACATTGCTGGGGCCCGTACTTTGAGAGAGGACTATGTCCATGTCAATTTCCTCATCACTCTCGTCGCCGCGCTGCAATCGCCTTCTCGGCTGGTCCTGGTTTTGCTTTGGCATGTCCTGGCTCTGCATATACTCCAGGACAATGCGCATGGTGTTCATAGTGCTCATAATTGCTGTGGTGATCTGAGCGGGCTCCATGATCCCAGTGCTATGGCGTCTGGTCTGAAAAAAGGTGCGAAACTGATGGAGGGAGGGAGGGGCGAGTGACGACATGGCTTACAGGTATAGGGAATTAAAATCAAGAAAGGTGGCTGTGCATCAGGGAGAAACACAAACTACTGTCACACAGAATGGCCCCCCCAAAGATTGAACTCAAAACCCTGGGTTTAGCAGGCTGTTGATTTCACGGTAGGAGGGGGAAGCAAATGAATACAGAACAAATCTGGTCCATCTATTTTTTACATCTTAAGCTGGCAGCAGACGGTGCAGCATGACTGATAGCCCTCGGCATCTTCTGGGTGCTTGGCAGAAGATACTGTACTACGACTGCTAGCCATCATCGTCAAGACGGTTCAATAGGACTGCCGGCAGGACTGAGTCTCCAGGAGACAAAGCATGGCTGCCCAGGTGCCTCTGATTGAACTGGAATACGACGACGACGGATACCAGTCATAATACACCATCTACTACCAAAAGGCAAAGGGCTGCTGCTGTGTAGCAATGCAGCCCCACGTCTGCCAGCACCCAGATAGCCGATGAAGGCTACCACTTATACTGCACTGTCTATTGCCAAAAGACAATTAGCTGCTGCTGTGTAGCAATGCAGTACCACGTCTGCCGGCACCCAGATGACATATGGTGACGGTGAGCTGAGCTGAGCTGAGCGGGCTCCACGCTTGCTGTGGTATGTTGTCTGCACAGGTAACCCAGGTAAAAAGGCGCGAATTGATTGTCTGCCGTTGCTCTGATGGAGGGGGAGGGGCCTGATGACATGTACCCAGAACTCCCCGCGACACTGTTTTGCATCATCAGGCATTGGGATCTCAACCCAGAATTCCAATGGGCGGCGGAGACTGCGGGAACTGTGGGATAGGTACCCACAGTGCAACGCTCCGGAAGTCGACGCTAGCCTCGGTACTGTGGATGCGGTCCGCCGACTTCATGCACTTAGAGCATTTTATGTGGGGACACACACAATCGACTGTATAAAACCAATAACTATAAAACCGGCTTCTATAAATTCAACCTAATTTCGTAGCGTAGACATACCCCGAGTTACAGACAATCCTTTGAACATGTGTTAGTACAGTGCCCAGCACACTAGGGGCCCCAGTCAAGAATCACAGCTGTAGGTGCTACTTGTAATATTTCATAATAAACAACACTAATATATATATCTACCCACCCATCACTATATCACAGCCATTTCAGATCCAATAGGCCACATCTTAGGGGACTATATCCTGCCCTTATAGCAGGATGGACTCAGAGTAATAGCAGCTCACTTCTATCTGCATCTACAAGGATCCTAGGATACATCTACACACTCAAGAGGTCAGACAGGTCTGTCCCTTGAACCCTGCCCCCTGGTCTTTGCTTTTGCCTCCTGGGCTAGGCTGATTGGTTCTTGTGTTTACGAGCTCACAGGTTGATTTCTCTCCTTCCCAGAAATGGGACACATGCACATATGCCAGTATATCCAGATGCACACACAGCATCCTTGGCTACTCACTGCTCCTCTCATCAACGGACACTCAGAATGTTTAGCCCCACTGTGATGATGAGCTAAACGGAAAGAGAAAAGCCCTTCACCTGTGAAACTAATTAATAGTCAACAAGCTCGCTGCAGCATAGGAGACCTGGCAAAGGGGAAGCAGCTCACTTACAGGCCAGTAGAACCCTCTTTCTGTTGCTAGGTGGCAGTATTCATTCACTCACTCACGCTAATCACATATCCAGAGCTTGCCAAGTTATTTGCTGGCTTTAATTCTGTGTGAAGTTGATGCTCATCAACGTGAGGGACTGTTATAGCCCCAGCTGAAGCCAAAAAGCTCAAGGCTGCTGCTGTCACTGCCCATGATAGGAGCATTCATAAACATGAAAAGAAAGCAGTCCTGTCTTTAAAGGGGAACTGCCAATTAGGTTCATGGCATTTTACAGGGACATACTGGTAAAGCCCGATGTCTCAATGCGGCACGGATGCAATTGTGACTTAACATCAGGATTGTGTGCTCCTCCAAAGCTATTTCAGCGTTCACTATCACTGATAAAAGAGAGCATTTATCTTCAATGAACTTTGCAAATGCTAATTAATTAGCTCTCACAACTCACCTGTGAGGCAGGTAAGCCAGGCCCTGCATTCTCTGCAGCAAGCTGGATCTAAATTATTGGCTAAAGAGACCTTCTGGTATAGAGAATAGGAAATTCTGCAGCAGATCTAGGTGTACTCTAAAAAATGGCAATTTTATTATATTCACCATCACAGTGAATAATACAGCTGGTATTGAATTCCCTGTGTTATTGGTTTGGGTATGATATTCCATTATGTTGTACTGCCCCCATGCTTTCTACATGCTGTAGATTTGCATATTGACAATGTGGAACTATGTTGTCACAGAAATATTACACCGAAATTGGAGGTTTGGCAGGGGACAGATAGGGCTGTTGGGCCTCAGGAGGCAATTGGGGCTTTTGGTAATGGAGGGTAGTTGAAGGTGAATTGAAATATGGAAGGCAGAATTCCCCATCCCCAACCTCAGCAACCCTTGACCTCGGTCACTTGCCCAACAGCACCTGACCCCTGTGGCTGCCACTGCTTCCAGAAACAGTGGCTAAGCACAAAAGCTGGATGTTTCTGTGAAAATGAACAGCAGTGAAATAGTTAATAATGTTAACATTTAAATTCCATCATTAGATTTCTGAATTAACGCCCTATTGAGATGAATGGGGAATAGATCAAACCTCTCAGAGCTACTGATGTAGGTTGCCACCACACTGCGTTGCTTGCACTTGGCTTATGTTTAGAAGGTGTACTTTGCAAATGTAAGGGTGAGAGATTTTTTTGCTTGTTTGTTTTCACCCAGAGCTGGTAGAAAAAATTCAAATCCAGAATTTTCCAAGGACAGATAGGGACTATTTTTTATTTCTGAGAAAAGTGTTCCCTTTTTCTGACCAGCTCTATCTTAAAAACCAAAAGAGACCAAAAACCACAAAACAGTTTAGATTCTGTGACAAATTCTGCCACCTTGGAATACACTGGTCCCTGCATGTAACTAGTCAGGCTCCAGTTTACAGGGCCCCTAGATGAAGGTGGGATTTAGGGCTGCCTCTTCAAATCATTCATTATTCCCCTCCGCCCACTTCGTTTCCTAGTCGTGTTGGCTCCCTCTCCAAAATGGAGTAAAGGAGTAAAAAGTCTCTTCTTGGCAGGTGCCTTTAGTTCCCAAATATCCCCCAGAATCTTTGCAGTCTGTACCCAGGCAAAACTCTCTCTCAGTTTCTCTTGTTGAAGCTGTTCCACTTTGTATAACTATATGAATATTCATTGATGTAGGGTGTGGAATCCAGGTGTTCCTTTGAGATGACTCCCCGAAACACCAGATTATAGTCTCTTTCTCACTAACTCTCACACACGCACTCTTTCGCACATGATAAATATTTATCCACACTGCAACAGCGTCAACAGGAGAGATTAAAAGAGTCAGACAGCAGAATATCCCATAGCTCGGTGGTTAGGGCACTCACATGCAATGTGGGAGACCCAAATTCAAATCCATGCTCTGCCTCAGGTGAGTGGGGAGCTGAATCTGGGCTCCCTGTTATCCCAGGTGAGTGCTTTAACCACGGGGGTATTGAGTTAAAGGGTAGTGCCAGCACCCTTTAATAAAAAAAGTAGAAATGCCCAAAATCAAAACAAAAAGTTTTGTTTGAGCCAAAATGCTTTTTTTTTTTGGTATTGTGAAGTAAACCCAAACCACTGTGTTTCAGATGGCTCCGGTTCAGTCAGCAAACTGAAAACCTGACTATTGGCACAACTCTGAATTTAGCCTCATAACTACTCATGTTCACAAAAGCCCAGATTTTTAAAGGTATTTAGGCGCTGGAACACTCAGTGTTGCTCTGTCTAGATGATTTAGGAGCCTAGGTCTCCTTGTCAAAGAGAAATTAGGCACTTAGGAGTCTAAATCCCTTTAAAAATCAGTGGGATTTAGACTCTTAAATCAGGTAAGTGTTGCAATGTTGAGCGCAGCAACACCTAAATACCTTTAAAAAATCTGGGCCAAAGATAGCAAGTGTGAAAAATCGGGATGGGGGAGGGGTAAGAGGAGCCTATATAAGACAAAGCCCCGAATATTGGGACTGTCCCTATAAAATCGAGACATATGGTCACCCTATTTGAGCCCCTTGGATGGAAGACCTATAGAAATGAAAATCATTACCTCTATTTTACAGATAGTAAAACTGTGGCACAGAGACCCTAAGTGATTTGCCCAAGGTGTCATAGTGAGTCAGTGGCAAAGCTGGGAACAGGACCCAGGATTCCTGCGTCCCAGCCCCTTTCACTCGACCACACACCACAGATGTAACATGGGAAGGGATAGTCACTGACTCTACCGGGAGGTGGTAGAGGCTCATAGATTGGTTTCAATGGAGTGTTGGTGTGTTATCAAAGGAGAAGCCAAAGGCCCTATAGCCTGCAATCTAAATGTATTAGACATGCATCCCCATTGCTACCCACTCCCACCTTGATGTGCCCCTGGCAAGGAATCTTCCCTAAATATCAGAGCCTTAAAGCTAATAAATCTAATCACCGATTCCAGAAGCCCTTTCTTTATTTTTCAAATAACTTTGCTATGTAATAACAGGGGATTGGGAGTGCTTGGGGATGGAGGGAGAGGGCAGAGAAAACAAATAGAGAGAAAGGTCACCAATCTGAACCAAGTGCTGGGAAGGTTTTGTTGTTATTTCTGAAGTGTGTTTAGCACCAAGACATATTGTACATTTAGTGCGAGTCACCAGGACCCTAACGAGCTCCTAATGTGCCCCATACTTCAAGGTTTTTCCAAAGAGGGCAGTAACTTAGCAACGGCAGTGAATCCTTGACGAGAATAATCAGTATTTGTGTTGCAGCTTCAGGCTTCCCTTTTTCTCTCCCACCAAGCAGGGGAGTGGGCTGGTTTCCTGTATGCTGTTTTCTTTTAATCCTCTCCCACAATGAGGAAAAAGGAGCACTGGTCTCTTTGTGGCTTTGTTCTAGGCAAGGTCCCACCAGGCAAGGCACAGAGGGAATGGGGTCCCAGGAGTGCTGCAGACAAGGAGGTGCAGAGTGAAGGGTGGATCTCCGGGGATGCAGTAAACAATGAGCTGGAGTGAGGGGTGGTTCTCAGGTGACAGCAGGGCAGGGAGACACCAGGGCCAGGGGTGTTCCCTCAGGAGTATCAGCAGCTAAGAAGAGCCGTAAAGAGACAAGTGCTCAGCAATCATCCATCCTCTCTGGTTTGTTCATGTCTTTCAGAGAAGGGGAACTGTCTGAATAATTAAACTTCATGGATTTTCCCTTAAGAAAATATAGCAATTCTGTCACCTACCTTAATCTCTAGAAGCCATATGAGATGCCAGACTTGAGAGGAATCTAAGGTCCTGTAATATGGGGCCTTCAGAACACTGGCTCTTGATTTCTTGGTGTGGGATAAAGTTGGGTGCCACAGTGTATGCTACATGTGGCTTTCCTGTCCATTCCTGTCTGTGCTGCTGCAGGTGACAGAATATCGCTGAAAGGAGGCTGCTTCCCATCTCCAGCAAGGAATGAATGCAAGAGACCCCGAGCAGCCAATTCAGCTGTTGAGAGGAGCCCCTGGGGCAGAAGGAAATACCTCTGAATGAATCCTCTCAGTAGACGGAGGAGGCTACTGCATAACAATGGCCTCTACCAAACAGCAAGACTTGTGTTTTAATAGGACTGAAGAGGATGCTTCAGTGCATCCAGCTGACAATATCATTCAGGCTCCCTCCAAAACAGGGAGAAGCATGCAATAGG
This sequence comes from Trachemys scripta elegans, assembly GCF_013100865.1. NCBI lineage: Eukaryota > Metazoa > Chordata > Testudines > Emydidae > Trachemys > Trachemys scripta. The sequence goes on along the minus strand of NC_048298.1, from coordinate 147,457,964 downwards.
AATGGCTACAAGCGTGCTCTGTGGTATGAGTTCTAAGGTGCAATTGGCCTGGGGTAAGTGACTGGTCTTTTGGCACTTGGAGTAACTTTGAATATTGTTGTCATGGCTGGTGTAAGGGACTATGTCACAAAGGCAAGCTTGCTAGGTGACCAGATACATCAGAGTACCCAAGAGGACTGTCTGTGACTCCATGGTTAAGTTGTTATAGAGCTTGAGGGCATTACACTTGGATGACTGGTAAAATCTACGTATAGAACACTCAGCCAACTTGGGATTCGTGCCCTGGTTCTAAACCGTCTGCCCCTGAGGTTGGTACTCATGTTCTTGAGCCACTGCAGGATAGTTTTACAACCAGCAATGTTCATTACTAACCATACTCAACTGAGTCAGCTAACTCTGATCTAAAACCATCAGGAGATCATTACAGAACCTAGCTAGTGCAGCCTCACTCCAAAGGAGACCAGAACAAGGATGTCAATAGAGTCCAAGGGTACTTGGAATTTAGTAGTGACAGCCTTCACAATCTCCTTTCCTAAGACAACAGATTTGAGACTAGATCACTGGCAACCATTCCCACATCAAGGGTTTCCTGGACCAAGCAGTGGACAACCACATCTTTAGGAATGGTCAGGACTTGCTAAGAGAGCCTTTGAAAAGGAACCATATTAATAGCACCACAACCACTCACTTGTGTTGAGCAAAATTGATGGACAAGGATCAAACATGCAGATGGTGAGTCTTGGCCAAGTCAGAAGACTAAAGACAGCTTAATCAAAACTAGTGTCTAACACAAACAGGGGACAGCTGTCCATAATGAACCCACAGCTCTCCTCATCAAAATGTCTGGAGAGAACACTGTGGAGCCAATCTGTCTTACCTGCAAAGAACAAACTCATGGCAGCAATCAAATGAAGACACAAGTACCAGGAGTAGGCAATCTGGATCCATCAGATTGCTCATTTACCAAAAGTGATCTCTTCACTGGATGGCTCCTCATAGTGTCTATGGTTATTGTTCTTAGTCTGAGCCATGGCATTTCAGCATCCTTTTACAGAAAGAGACCAGTCTCCATTCAGCTCCCCAGTCATCGTTTCTCTAGCAGGGATAGGCAACCTATGGCACGCGTGCCAAAGGCAGCACACAAGCTGATTTTCAGTGGCACTCACCAGGGCCAGCTCTGGCTTTTTGGCCGCCCCAAGCAAAAAAAAACAAAAAAAAAACGGGGCAGCCAGAACGGCAAAGCAAATAAAACAAAACAAAAAAACCCGGAGCGCGGGTGCAGGGGGACCAGCTGGGAGGGTGGGGTCAGGGGAGGGAGCGGGTGGGAGAGAGAGAGAGAGAAGGGGCGGCCAAGGCTACAGCGGGGGCGCTGGCACGCGGCCCCTCCCGCTGCGCCACCTCCTGCCGCCTGCCGCGAGGGCTCCGCTCCGGTCGGCAGGGAGGGAAGGAAGAGGACTGCCCTGTAGGGAGCTCCGGGCCTCCCCCCCTACCGGGCAGCAGGAGCAGAACAACAACAACAGAAAAGTGGCCGTGCTGCCCTAGAATTGGGCAGAATGCCATCTCGAACAATCTGCCGCCCCAAGCACCAGCTTGCTCAGCTGGTGCCTGGAGCCGGCCCTGGCACTCACACACCCGGGTCCTGACCACTGGTCCGGGGGGCTCTGCATTTTAATTTAATTTTAAATGCAACGTCTTAAACATTTTAAAAACCTTATTTACTTTACATACAACAATAGTTTAGGTATATATTATAGAGTTATAGAAAGAGACCTTCTAAAAACGTTAAAACGTATTACTGGCACACGAAACCTTAAATTAGAGTGAATAAATGAAAACTTGGCTCACCACTTCTGAAAGGTTGCCGACCCCTGCGGTAGTGGGTGCCCTAGCTGCTTCCATTTCTGCTTCTCTGTTAAATCACAGTGGTCTCTGGGCAAAGGAAACAACTAGCAATAGGCAAAGAGCCAGGGATTGAGAGTCTCCTTTAACAGCTGGTAATAGTTGTCAGTGAACTGAGAGAATGGATATGGGACCAGCTATGCCTTACAATAAAGAGACAAAATCCATTTGTCTCTAAGGCTGTGGAGTTACTAATTTGCTTCAGTGCAGATTTCAGGGGCACAACAGCCTCACATTATACTACCCATCCTACTAGGATAGTCCAGGTACTTGAGATAATCAAACAAGACTCAAAGGCTGGGAATGTGGAGGATCTCCTTGAGAAACCCAGTGAGTCTGTTATTTCAAGGAGTACATGAACTAAGCTGATGTATCCTTTTACATTGAAGTCCCTGAGGACAGTAATCTGTAAGATCTCCAATTGCAGTGCAGACATCAGCACAGAGAACTTGGCTGTAAAATTCTGTGTAGCACCCTGTGGTGTTTTCCCCAGCAGAATCATAAATTCTGGTCCTACCATAAGAGAATAGGAGATAGGCAGAAGCTCAAATAAACTTCATTCTCTGGCTGTCCATCACTTGCATCACAAACTGGATGAAAATATCTCATCTCTTCCTCTAAATTCCTCTAAGTGCACGACACTGGTGAATCAATGAGTACCTGGCTGGCACCAACCATGGCAAAACTGAGCCTGCATCATCATCGAGTCAGGTCTCTATGATGCATAAGAGCATTATTAACAGTGTCTCTTTCACTCAACTGACCTGGCATTACCGCAACCAAAAATGCATGCAGGAGGGATCTGAAGAACCCATTACATCCTTTTAGTTTGTTATATCAAGTCTGTTGATTTGTTGGAGTATCTTAGAAGACAGTTCATAGTAGGAGCACTAATATACTTCAAACAGGTTAAACTTTTGGACTTTCGTAGCTCTTTGCCGACTGGCTATCACTAGAAGACCTTTTATTTTCTAAAAGTCAAGAGTGTTACTTTATCATAGAAGAACTCCAAACTGGGCAAGACAATGTCTTTCTCTCTCTCACACACACACACACACACACACACACACGCACACACACAAAACCAACCACTACTAGGAATCAAGAGTGAGCATGAGAAATTTCAAGCCAGAAGTAGCATGAGTGACAAAGACAAATGGGTCAAAACAATAGACGCTTATGATGGAAGATTGGGGAACTGTTTGGGCAATATTATTTACCATGAGCTCCACATAAGCAATTGCTGGAATAACCTGAACTGCAAATAAAGGTATTCTAGAAAACCAGAGTGGAGACTATCCATGTCTGCAAGATTAGAACCACCTGCATTTCAGGTAGACAAAAGAGAGCAGAGCAGTGGAGCTACAGGGTTATGAATTTCAGAGACAGGTGTGGTCTAGGCTGCTGAGCATGGGCTTGAGAACCAGGAGTTCCTGGAAGCTAATCCTGGCTCTGCCACTGACTTGCTGTGTAGCCTTGAGCAAGTCATGAATGCACCTCAGTTTCCCCAGTTGTAAAGTAAAGCTAGTGATATTAACTCAACTGCCTCATGGCTCTGCTGTGAAGATTTATTAGTTTATGTTTGTGAAGTGCTAAGGGCTTCAGGATGTAGGCCCATACTTGGGCAGAACTCCCACTGTCTTCAACAGGAGCTTGTCCTCATTAAGAAATGAATAAAAACTAAGGACTTTGAGACTTGACCCAGGATTTGTCACAATGAAGACCACCGTACAGATAGGGCACTGCTCTGCTAGCTTCTCCAAGCAGCCAAAGCTAATGGGGAATTCACGCCTCTCCTTTCTCCACTTTCTCCACCTCAGATTTCGCTTGTCACCTTTCACTGTGAAATGAAATGGATCCAAATGCCTGGGGTGAAATCCTGGCCCCACTGAAGTCAATGGCAAAACTCCATGATTGACTTCAGTGAGGTCCAGATTTCACTGCTTGTCTGAAGTTGTCATTGAGACAAAAAGAAAGACTTGTTTTGTATCTCTCTGACTGACGTAACTGGAGAAATCCTGAATCTAGATGCAAAGACTAAGTGCTAAGCAGAAGTGGGGCTGGCTCTTGCCTGAGACCACCTGTCCCAGATAAATTGCTGACTTGACTTTCTAGGGAGCTTAGATACCCTCTCAGGATCAGTCCCTTTACAGTCTGCTTGAGCCAGCTCAGTAAAGTGTTTGACCTTTTCCGGCCTTTCAAATTTCATTACGCTGTAAAAGGAGAAAGAAAAGCAGGGGAAAGTGGCTAGTTAAAGAGAGAATTTTCTCATTTGGATAAAGTAGTCCCATTACATGTAAAGAAAATTCAGGCTTAAAGTTGCTCAGCGCACAATTTACTATTTTCACAGATCAGGGAAGGATGCTACAGATAATTTCATTCCTAAAGGCAAGAACACTTCTCCAGAAGCTGCCTGTCAATCAGAAATGGCCAGAGTGGGCCTGTGGGCTAACAGTTTGCTAGTCTAGAAATTAAGCTTCAATTTTTGGCTTATGTCAAAAGTCAAAATGAATTTTGAAGGTTTCATCTTAGTCCCTTCACAAAACCTGCTGTGTAGTTCAGCACAAGTTGCAGTGGCTATTCAACCTGGACCCAAGACTGGAATATTAAAAGGAGCTGTAAAGTCACAGTGGAGGTGAACCGAGAAAGCTGGAGGGAGGAAGGGGGAAGGATTAAAATAGCAGAAGGTGCTGCAGGTCAGAATTAAGGTGCATTAGTAGACTTGGGTATATGCATAAAGCTTGCACTATGCTTGGTTTTAACCTGCAATAACTGTCTCTCACTTTTTATGAGCACTAGAATTCACTAAGTCCAAAGAGATCAAACAAGTGAATTAAAAAGCATTTCTGCTTGTTTGTTTGGTTTCAAGACAGGATATAAAACAAAGGTCTTCCTGGGGCTACACGCTACTTGCTGGCTGATAGAGGCAATCACTTTACTACTGGTGCAGTTTTGAAATACCATCAGAATAATTATCTCCATAAAAGGATCTGAAATAGATCTCCAGCCTCTGGCTTGATGGGTATGGGGATGAGGAGGTGTGTGTGTTCTGGGGGAGGGCTGGAGACTAATTCGGTATAAAGAGCCCTAACCAAAGTACGTACATGTGTTGGAAATGGGAAATATGAACCCAAACATCCCCAAAATTAAGGCCTGTTATTTTTTTTTGGTTCAGTAAATCAATTGTAGAGATAAGAGTCAATCATAAAGTTCAGACTAGTTCCCCGTTTGAAGCCATTTGCACCTGGGATTTTGGTCTGGGCCCATCTCTAGTGTTAACCCTGTATTTAGATATTTGAGTCTGAATTTGTTAGATTCTAAAGCATTTACAGTAGAATCCATTTGAAGAGAGGACTTGTATCAATAAAGTTGATCAATATTGTAATTACCAGTAATTTCCTTGAAAGACAACCGAAACCAAATGTAACATCAAACTCCCATCTGCTCACCAGAACCCCCAGAGTCAAACCTAAAACAATACCACAATAAATACCTGCCTAGAGCTCCAGGCAGCTTTGATTACAGAAAGAGGATGGGATGGGATGGAACGGAATGGAATGGGCGGCGGGGGGCGGGGGTGAGCATGATCTCTCAAGCCTCTCGCTTCCGCTGGATTTGTATTCCAGAGCATCTTCTCGAGACAAGAAGGGTTATTTTCCATTGTGTCGCTTCTTGATTAAGTGGAACAAGTGCCTTTACTCCTGTTGGTTAATTAGAATTACCTGCTATGTAGATGTATCCTTTTCCAGTCCCTTGATTCTTAACAAATAAAAAATCTATTTTGACTTCCCTGGGCTGACCCTTTAATTGAACTAACATAGGTTTTGTTGCTCTTCTTTGGTTTTAAATAAAGTAATTTCATACTTGCAGATTTTAATTTCCCACATGGCAACACTGTTCTCAATATCTCCAAATCCTGGGCACCACAGCAAGCAAAAGTGCAACTCCGCCTCCCCACACCCCACCAAAAAAAAAAAAAAAAAAAAAGGTCGGGAATCCCACGTGATTAGCCCTTGCCGTTGGCTTCAAACGAGAGATTGTCTTGATTTGGCTATGCTAATCTTGTCATTAATTCCATTATTAAAGTTATAGAGACAGGAGATTACAAATCAGTTACCTACCACTAAGCCCAACAGATTTCCAAAGAGTCTAACTAGATATACTGGACATTTATAGCAGATTGGCAAAATTCTAATCATCCATTCACCGAGGGAGATTTTTAAAAAAATATATTATGTTTTTCACCCCCTCCCTCTTTATTTTCATCATCAAGAATTTATGCTTGGGGTGGTATTTTTTATGACAGTCTCATAACATGTTTATTGAGCTTGTATCCTCTGCCAGGTTGGTTGGGCTGGTAGTAATGACTTGTAGTCATGTCCACTGGCATGTCCACAGGGACACACATTTATAGACCAGATGCAGCTACAATGATTGTACCAGCTGAGAATCTGGGCCAATATATTTATGAAGAAAAGCAACAGCCCTATGTTAATGCAACTTTAAGGCTGTAGTCTCCTCTGAATTGGGCCTGGGACTGGAAGATAAAAAACCTGGATTCTGTTCCTAGTTCTGACACTGATTTGCATATAGCCACGGACAAGTCCCTATATGTAAAAGAATTATAATGATACTAAACCACCTTTGTGAAGTGCTTTGAGATCAATGGATGCATGGTCAGCACTGCACTGTCAGATAGACAGATGTTACTATAGTTAACTTTCAAAAGCCAAGAAATGCCAGTTAGAGTTGCACAAACATCCTTGACTTTGCCCCTTCTGTGTATGCTTTACCATAGTCTTTAATTACATGATTACAGGATTTCTCAAATGCAATATATCATAATTTTTTCTACAACTGTAGATAGATGAGTTGCATTTTATAATTGTTGTCTTTTTCATGTTTGTATAGCTGCACTAATTTTATTGCTGTTATGGTCCTGTCCATCATTACTGACAGACATTTTACAGTTAAGTAACTTTTTCTCCAAGGTATGTATTGTAATAATTTTGTCTGCACCATGTACTATATTAAACAAAATATTTTGTTTTCCTCTGGAGACAGGTACATTTCTGTAGATAATTTATTATTGTAGGATTTCACAAGCTGTTTGTCAAAGTAATATAGAGACAAGTGTATTAATACTGTGTATGATATGTTGGTTTGACTAGGTCTCTTGTGTACAAGTATAGCTAATTTGTATCTTGGAGGTGACTTGTTCTCAAACTGTTTTAACAAACTTCAGTTATTAGTTTCTCTTGGCATTTGATGTACTTTTAAAAAAATTTTGTTAAACTGTTTCCTTAATTTTACAGAACATCCTGGGTACAAAATTTATGTATGGACATGACTGGTTTCAAAATGACCAATACATATGTTTAGCTTTACAGTACAAATGCATAAGCAGACTGTGAAGGGGCAAGGTCCCAACCTACTCTCAGCACCACACAGGTGCACGCACTCTCATGTGGTTAGTCTCCAAGCCTTTCTGTTGTTGTTGTTGTTTTTATTGTAAATTTAAATAACTACATTGAAACCTCAGCCAAAATTTCCCCTTGCCACGGGCCTGATTCCCTCTTCCCACCTCAGAGATGGACATACAACCCTTTTATACCCAGGATTGCAGCTAAATGAGTCTGTGACAGATTTGGAATGGCCAGTAATAACTTATGAATACTGTATAAGGGTCTGATTATTGTAATGGTGTTTTCTGTATGCATATATTGATCTAACTCAAAGGGGGGGAGGGGTGTTGCCAGAAAGAGAAAGGTGGCTTCAGATAAACACCTAGCTGTAAATTCTTAAAGATTGTTAAATGACAATGGAAGGACTATTAGCTTTGAATCCTGCTGGTCCCAACTCTTGGGCCTAAGCCTGCTGGATAGGTTTCCCTAGGAGTAATCAAGGCCCTAGAATCACAGAAGATCAAAAGGAATTGTATCAGGATCTAAAGGCACACTCCTTAAGGAAAGGGAAGAAAGCGTTTTTTGGTAAGGACAGCAGACAGACTACAGAACCTGCTGCAGAGTGGCTGAATAAGATGGCCCTCCTAGGCCATCATTATGGCATGGTAGCATTTTAGGTACGATAGATGTGTGTATATTGCTTATAGTTTTAAAATCTTTTTTCTCTGAAATGCTTTATTCCTATGGTTTAATAATCAATACTTTCGGGTTAAGAAGGCTGAAAACCACTGGTCACAGACTCCCAAGAGGATGAAACACAGTGGCTTGAACTTACAGGGTAATCATGGGGGCTATACCGGGTGCTGTAACCCAGGGCCTAGTCTAAGACTCAAAGAATCATGAGCTTGCTCCCTAAGAGAGGTGAAGGCATCAGATCTGAGACCTAAGGGAGTGCACTCAGAGAGACCAGAAAGGGGACAGAGGTGCAGCTAGCTCTGTAACAGTGACAGTCGCACCTGCTCTGCCTGTCAGCATGAGTCAGCAGAATAGCACTGCCTTTTTTTGAGGAGTTCTAAAGCCCGGGTCACTCTAACAATAACATGTGTGTCCTAAGAATTTAATTGTATTAAATGCTGATCACACAGTTGCCATATGACGTATCTATGAAGTTCAGTGGACAGTAAAATGGAGCCTAGTGTGCTCCAGTTTAATTCAAATGCCAAAACTTCTATTGACTTCAGTGGAAGTAGGATTCAGTCTATATGGATTATATAAGAGTTCATGTTGTAATTGATTTGTACACATCTATATGCACTAACACTTAAATGACTTTCACTATGTACTATTACTTTACTTCATCTATGACAGGGGTTCAAAACCTTTTTTGAATCATGCCCCACCTTAGCTTTTTTTTTTTAACTTGGAGCCCACCTCTCTTTAAAATAGCGAGAAGGGTACTGCCAGCTAGCATTGCTAATGTATTAGTTCAGAAGATACTAGGCAAGCAACTCAAAATGCAAGTCATAGGCTACTATACAAACATCCATTAGCTGTGTTAGTGCTGCCAGAGTCATTCAGTGAGAGAACTGAGTGAGTGGCATTGTGACCTGACACACAGGGTCACATTGCCACTCAAATTTGGCCAGCCCCCTCCACACTCAGCATGATGGAGGGATGGCTGGGCCAAATTTGAGTGAGTGTCATTGCAGCCTGGCCTCCCACTTTTACTATAATTATAGAATTATTAGAAGGCTTGCCACACCACCCTAGAAAGTGTGATGTTCCCTCCCACCCTGTAGTCAAGAACCTCTGATCTACGATGTATTATTGAGAGAGACTTTTCCAGTAAGTGATTTTCATAAGCTGTGTTTGCTTGGAATGCATAGAGTCCTGTGCAGTACTACAAGATGATACACATGTGGATTGACGGATATGGGGGGGGGGGGAAACTATTATTATATTATGTTATCTAAGAACTAATATGTTATCCTGTATTTAAAGGGCTCATTATAATGCGTATGTACAAGAAGGCAGAATTAAGGTTGAATGTTCACTCAATTTGGGGATTTCATCTAAGCTAAACTGTAAAATATTAGAGTTGGGCAAATGCAACCATAATTTTTCTATGAATATTCATTCAGATGGATTTACACACTAAGCATAACAAGAAAAAAAACAGAATCCCCTATTTTATTTTCCACTATCTTGTTAGTTGCTTTCCCTGCGACTTCTGTGGTATCTAAGTTATACTCATTTTATATACTCACTGAATGCAAGTTGCATTTTGCTACTTATAACAATTTCCTGACCAATTTGAAACAACATATAAATACACCATTCATAAAGTCATAGAATCATAGAATATCAGGGGTGGAAGGGACCTCAGGAGGTCATCTAGTCTAACTCTCTGCTCAAAGCAAGACCAATCCCCAACTAAATCATCCCAGCCAGGGCTTTGTCAAGCCTGACCTTAAAAACCTCTAAGGAAGGAGATTCCACCACCTCCTTAGGTAACCCACTCCAGTGCTTCACCACCCTCCTAGTGAAAAAGTTTTTCCTAATATCCAACCTAAACCTCCCCCAATGCAACTTGAGACCATTACAACTTGTTCTGTCATCTGGTACCACTGAGAACAGTCTAGATCAGGGATTGGCAACGTTTGGCACACGGCCTGCCAGGGTAAGCACCCTGGCGGGCCAGGCCGGTTTGTTTACCTGCCGCGTCTGCAGATTCGGCCGATTGCAGCTCCCACTGAACGCAGTTCACCCACCGTTCCAGGCCAACGGGGACTGCAAGAAACGGTGGCCAGCCCATCCCTAGGCCCGTGCCGCTTCCCGCAGCCCCCATTGGCCTGGAACTGTGAACCGCAGCCACTGGGAGCCGTGATCGGCCAAACCTGCGGACGCAGCAGGTAAACAAACTGGTCCGGCCCACCAGGGTGCTTACCCTAGCAGGCGGCAGGCCAAACTTTGCCGATCTCTGGTCTAGATCCATCCTCTTTGGAACCCTCTTTCAGGTAGTTGAAAGCAGCTATCAAATTCCCCCTCGTTCTTCTCTTCTGCAGACTAAACAATCCCAGTTCCCTCAGTCTCTCCTTATAAGTCATGTCTTCCAGCCCCCTAATCATTTTTGTTGCCCTCCGCTGGAGTCTTTCCAATTTTTCCACATCCTTCTTGTAGCGTGGGGCCCAAAACTGGTCACAGTACTCCAGATGAGGCCTCAGCAAGGTTGAATAGAGGAGAATGATCACGTCCCTCGATCTGCTGGCAATGCCCCTACTTATACAGCCCAAAATGCCGTTAGCCTTGTTGGCATAAGGGCACACTGTTGACTCATATCCAGCTTCTTGTCCACTGTAACCCTAGGTTGTTTTCTGCAGAACTGCTGCCTAGCCATTCAGTCCCTAGTCTGTAGCAGTGCATGGGATTCTTCCGTCCTAAGTGCAGGTCTCTGCACTTGTCCTTGTTGAACCTCATCAGATTTCTCTTAGCCCAATCTTCTTTACATCAACAGTACATTTGGTCCCATTTCTCTCTGAAAAGGTTCATGTAGACAAGTCACACTAGTCCACTAGAGACACCTTTGACCTTGTGATAAATCTGGACCATGGCAGCACTTCACTCAGACCCAACCCCTTGGGGAGCTGGGTTAGGTTTCCTGATGTTGCAGTCACCTTACGGTGCCACACATAAGGAGAACAATTTTCTGCAGGTCCTGAGGAGTCTGTGACGTTTGCAACCAGCATCCCTACCCAGTCTGTATTTTTGTTTCTTTATAGCTTTCGAGCACAGGAACCTATTTCCAGCTCTTTCCTAGCTCCTCAATATTTATTTTGATTCCTTATATTAATAAATAAATAAAATCTCCAGCTTTATTAGGGGTATAAAACAGCTCAATTCACGGCTGGGTTACAGAGTTGATACACTATATATTTCTCATTTATTAGCTTCATTCCTTTGCCAGGTCTCCAGTGGAAACATTATATTTCCCATGGGGGTCACATGAGATTTTTGTCTTGCTTGTGTTTGTGCACGCATGTGGTTATTTATTTAGTAGGTATTTTCCCCTTTATCAGGTATTTATTTCAAGCTTTTCCCCATACCCATTTGACATGAATAAATTGGCTATGTGCGATCTGTTTATAACCAGGCTCTGTCCTTAATGGTGTATTTACACCAAGTTTTCCCTCAATACCAAAGAGATCCATAACCAAAGTGATTTAAAAGATGATTTCACTGTTCCTTTCCCGAGATCTGCTTTGCCTTTCACAACAAGTAGGAAATTGAAACTGTGGGGGAAGGATTTGCCTGTAAGTCTGCTGTAAAAGCACTTTCCTCTTCTTCTTTGTTCCTCAAAGAAACAAAAATTAAACCAGATTCTCACTATTGGTAGTGATCTTAAGAGCAGGCCTTCAAGGATCACTTCCTTCTACCAAGCATAGCACTAGTTAAGGCGCTGATACATAAAAGCAGCACCTGCATATTAACACCTATGCCTCTTGTGGGATGTTGAGAAATGGAAGGAGCACTTGCAGGTTCGGATGGGCTGCACTCTTAAAACGCGATGCTGGGGTATCAGCAGATGATGCATGTCCTGGTTATCAATACCTCCAGGTGTGCAGTGTCCCATTGCCATTCTGGGCATGTTGGATGAAGGATCATGTCTAGGTTCTGAAGGACCTCAAGCGATCCCAAATGCCACCGCTCAAGAAAGTGATGTCCCTTGTTTTCGCAAACATTCCTTTGTACCCTTCCACCACTAGAACTAAAACAGTATTGCTGGTCTACAATACCAAAGTTACAAACAGTGCCGAAAACATGCTTACAAGCGTTCCTAGAGTTGACATACCCTTGCAGAGTTTTGTAAACCAGTTTATAACACAGTGTATGCTAGCCAGATAAACCATCATAATAAGAAACATGTTGTGATACATACAGTTCTGACTACCACTGTATGAACTGAAGTTTAACAGGGCCTTATTAAGCCTCAAGAACCACAGACTGGTAAACTTTTACAACAGAATCTTTGCTCAAACCTGGCTAAATGATCAGGCACACTTTCGTCCCATCCTTTCCTTTCAGAGAGGTGCATGGATCTAAACAGCAGAGCTCTTGTATTGTAATGAGACTCGTCTTTGTGTCTGTCTCATTTAGCAACATCCTAGCTTTTATCAGCTCAAATTTTAGTTTTCAATAATGATGAGAAACTAAAAAAATTAACAAGCCCCCCCCCCCCCCCCGTTCCCAATGGAGCTTTCCAGCCTTACTAATTTACAAGAAGAAATACAGAGAAAGTATATGAATACGGCTAAACCGAATATGACGGTTTAATGGTATTTGAAGAAAATGTGTATTTTAAGTAAACTTTTGTGTTCATTGTTATATCACGAGAACTTTCTGGTCAGCCAAGATTAATGGCAGAGTTGGCTTAACAGAGAAGCTCATCAAAAAACCCAACCTTGCTGCCCTGTTAGCCCGAGATCCAACAACTCAGCCAGCTTCTCCAAAGAGAGCAGAACTGGTCACACAATACCGTTGCAGAACACAGACACTGCCTTAATGGTATTGCTCTCCAGTAAACAAGATCCTCCCCAGCACTTGTGAAAGCAGATGGTTTGTCAGCACTAGAGACTGGAGTTCCCTATTTATATCCACAGAATAGTTATAGAAACACTGCCCCCACCAATATGCCTCAGCTGTAACTCGGAGGGGCCTCCTCCGAAGGCAAGAGAACAGCTTCCATAGCACATTCAGTCTTTTTGAGACAGCCAAAGAGTACTAGACATGGCAATGGTTTGTGATGTGGGCACCTGACCTGGGGAAGCCAACTGAGGCAAACCAAGCACGTCACACAAAACACTGAATAGATGTAAACTGGTAACATCTTCCAGTTGCTAATGATCTGGGGTAAATTTTTCAAAAGCACCTAAGTGACAGGAGTCTAAGTTCCATTTTGAAAAGTGGCTTGGGCATTTAGGCACCCAAGTCCCATCAAGTATCGGGGGTAGCTGTGTTAGTCTGTATCTACAAAAACAACAAGGAGTCTGGTGGCACCTTAAAGACTAACAGATTTATTTGGGCATAAGCTTTCGTGGGTAAAAACCTCACTTCTTTGGATGTAACAAGTCCCATCGACTTTCCTGGGGTGACAGTATTGTGGCGAAGGGGGACTGGCATGCTCGCAATGGAAATATTGCAAGGGCCAATCAAGGTTTCCACCCCAGATCTATGTTTCTTAAGACCCACTGATTTTCTCAGGGGAAGCAGAGGCAAGGGTGGGAACCAGAGGGGCTGGAGAAGCCACTGTCGTACCTGTTGGCAGATAGGAGTCAAGGCAATCACTCGCCCTCCTACCCCGCCATTCAAGGTGCTCTTCCGTCACCTCTGGACTTTCCCTTTGACTTGCCATGAGACTTAGTCACTTTTGAAAATAAGACTTGGATGCTTTTGAAAAATGTAAATTCTGGTCAAGATTTGAACCTGTGACCTGGGGGAGGGGGAATAGCATGACTCATTATCAACCCCCTGAGCTAAGTAGAAGATCCTTGCCTATGCCTACCTATCACATTATTAAGTATATGATATGAAACATACCTTTTCTTAGTGCATATCTCTGGGTCCCTTTGTAAAAGGAAAGAAAACAAATTACATCCTTGCAACCAGGCTCACAGGAAAATATTTTCATCACTTCGGTCTCTGTTTTAGCCAAGAACATTGCTGTTGAACATTATTGCTCAGAGTGGCCAGTGGCTCTCGCTAATTATAAAGCTGCCCTTCAGCGACTAAAAGTTCTCCGCCCTCCCTCCCCCTCCCGGAGAGGATTATCAGCTGTTCATGGAGAGATAATGCACCCCATACCTCCCTGGTCTTTACTTAATTCTTCACCAGCGTTTGCATTTCAAACCTTATATGCAGCATGGCTAGATAATGGAGCCAACCCCGAGGGAAAGAGCATACACAATGCTCACTGACATGCTGTCTTTTATTTCCCTTTCCCAGAAATCTTGTGAGGCAGCAGCTTTACACACCAGAGATAGATTTACATAAAAGGACATTTCTGTCAGAAAATGTTTCTCTAAACCCCCCTTTTGCCTTCAAATTGTAGCGCTGATCAAAACAATTAAGGTTTCCTTCATTTTAACAGAGAATTCTAAGAAAGATTACATCAGGGTGGAGAGAGAGAGAGCGAGAGAGCCAGAGACCAAGAGGTTACTTGGCAATTAGGCGATCTTGATTATTTCCCTCTTGTCTTGCTGACTCTTTCAGCTGGCTATTGGGTGGAAATGATTTTCTATTCTATCTGAAACTCACTGCACAGCTAATTTGGTTCCCTTCTATCTGTTTTTATTTGGTCCCCATCACCATTTTATTTGAGTGCCTCTTACAAGTGCAAACAACAACAATGGTATCTCTCTCTTTTTAATGTTGGGAAGAGGCAAGCATGTTTGTGGATAGATATGAAAGTTTAAAGGCCTGGGTGAAGAGGAATATGTTACCTTTAGCATTAATTTGGCAAGGTCAGTGTCATTTTTTCAGGTGACAGCAAGTTCCTTCGTCTTGATCCAGCTTCTGTGAAAATTCTGTCTCTGGCAGTCATGTGCCTTATCCTTCTGGTCACTAGTATCATCTTTCTAGTGAATGTAGCCATTGTGAGAGGTTGTGATGTCACAGAGAGACAGTCAGTTTCTCAGATAGTGTCATGATATTGGGTTGTGGGCAGTCAGGCCAAGTGGGTGGAGCAGGAGTCAGGGTCCAAATGCCAGAGCCAAGGATTGAGGCCAAGGTACATCCAGGAATTGGAATGGAGCGTCAAAACCAGATTACCGGGACTCAGGAAAGGCAGGAGTATGGCTGGTACAGAACTGAATCAAGGTCGGGTGCAGAGCAGGGTCTTAGCTGGAGCAAGGCTGAGAGCAGACTAAGATCTAGACTGAAGCAGGGGTTGGAGTAAGGCAAGTGGCCTGCTGCTTCTGGGCTTAAGAACCAGCCTGCTAGCTTCCTCAGCCAGTCAGGCAAGGTGGTCCATCAGGCAGCCTACCTGACTCAGACCACCAGAGACCAAACCGGTGCAGCTGCGGGACCTTACACCTGACAGGTAACTAGGACCAATTCTCTACAAGGCTTTGAAAATCAGGTCAGAGACCTCCAACTGGACTCTCTGTTCAATGGGGAGTTAGTGAGGAGAGTGGCAAATAAGGGTAATGGGTTCTTGGACTCCTCCATTGCTGACCAGGTGAGCTGGTGAGTTCTGGAGCAGGTGACATTATTCAGGGTGTTGAGGTTTCATTCCTAGATGTGGAAAATTGCAATTGTCAGGTTCTGGATGTTACAAAAACATGCACTACAGTGACCAGATCTCTCTGCAGGTGATTCAGCCCTCTTGCTTCAGGCTGCATCAATAGCATCTACATAGACCCAAATGTTCATATGGTTACCAAAACCATTTGTTCTTGCTTGTATGGCACCTGGAATGAAGCTCTTAGGTTTCTCCATAGGACCTATCACTGTATTTAGGTTATAGGTAGATTAAAAAGAAGGACCAAGCAAAACAGTAAATTGTTCAGTTTGCTTAGACAAAATGGTGCTAAAACTAATTGCTCATGTTCACCTCGAAGCAGTGTGGCTAGTAATCAGAACAGAGGGCTGGGAGTCAGGACTCCTGGGTTTTATTTCCATCTCTGTGACTGATTTACTGTGGGTGAGTTACTTCCTCTCTCTATGTCTTAGTTTCCCAATCTGTAAAATGGGTATAATTATAGAGCCCCCACTTCATATGAAGGGTTGTGAGGTTTAAATAATTAATTGGGAAGCACCTTGCTATCCTCAGATAGATGGCATCAGCAAAGTCGAATGGATATTAATGCTGTTGCTTTCTAATTAACTAACTGTAATGACTCATTCTGGATTTTCACAGACTCTGGATTTTTCCCCAACAGCTTTGTACGTTGCAGAAGGGACCTTGTGAATAGAGCTCGATGGTATTTTCAGCCAAAACTTTATTTTTGGAAAAAATTACAGATTCAATGACACCAAAACATTTCATGATTTTGTGTATGTTTTGTAAGTTGTGTCAGTTGAAAACAAAACCACAAATCTTAAAAAATAAATAAAAACAATGTTTTGATTTTTTTCAGTTTGAAACAATGCTTCGTTTCAAAATTTCCTTGAATTCTATTTTTAAAATACAATTTAAAAAATGGGTTGAAATCAAAAAGTTTCATTTTAAAATGCCAAATCAAAACATTTTGTTTGATCCAAAACATTTTTTTTTACCTTTACAATAAGCCAAAAAATTGAAAAACATTGTTTTTGTTTTGGCCACAAACTTATTTGTAAAGTTTTTTTGTTCAAATTTCCAGCTTCCCAAAAAATCTGTTATTTGCACAGCTCTACCTGTGAAGCACATTTATGATGCTACCCTAAAATGCAGGATGCCTTCAGGAGGCGGGCTGCCTGGACATACTAGCTAAGACACTTCCGGGGAGCATGCTCTATCAGAACTCCTTCGGTCCAGCGAAGACTCTTATCAGGACCAATTTAGGCAGGTAGCAGCTGCAGCAAAAGGGTTAATAGTATTGTCCATACTTATCACCATTTCTGCTTTAGCTGGCTCCCGAGGATGTCAGCAAGTTGACTGTGCAGATCACCCTCTTTTCCATCCACTGACAACTTGTTTCTGGAGCTCTCCTTCCCTCCCTCCCTCTCTCAGCCTTAACTCCTTTTCTGCTTTGCTGGGGCTGCTGCCTTCGTTAGAGAGAATTTTAGCTTTGATTAATTATTGAGCCTGTATTGCTGAGGGTTTTCTATTCTCCAGTTCTCATTACTGATGCCTTGCAGCTTGTGTGCTTCACTGGTCCCGTTGCAGGATTTGATGGATGGACCTGTGAAGTTTTCCTGCCTGCACAACCAGTCTTGCCTTTTGCTTGATTTTGTTTGGTGGACAGGGAGTGAGCATTAAAACATACGTGCCTGACAAAGTATTACTATTACTGTGGTGTAAGTAGCTTGAAAGTCTTACTCCTTTGCTTTATGTTTACTTCCCCTTTACATTTGTTTAAGAACTCTGCCTGTTGGCCTTTTTGTTCTCAGGAGGTGTTGCAGCCTATTACAAAAGCTTTCCCAATACTCTGCTCTCTCATGGGAGACTTTATTTGTATTCTTCCTGGTTGTTTGCTTTAATCTAAAGTTAAAAGTTATACATATTAAAGATATGGTGTTTTACTCTGTGTGTATGGAAACAATCATTACTAGGGCTGGTTGAAAAAGGTTGATCAAAACATTGTACCATTGGAAAAATAGGGTTTCACTGAAAGCAAAATATTGTCTGTGATGGCTCCGCCACAGGGTGAGGCCATAGTATATCATGGGAGATATAGTTTAGACAATGAGCAACACCCAAAAGGGAAAATGGGGGCACAAGAGCCCACACCTACAACTCCCATGAGGCACTGCAGTGCTCAGGTAGACCCAGAAATTGGTTTTGACATTTCTGAACTGTTTTTTTTCAAAACTCTTAATGCAGTGAAAAGTTTCACTACTTTTCATCCTGTTCTGAATTTATGCAGGGAGGTAAATTCCACTTTCAATGAGCTATAATTATTATTATTATTAAATTAATCCCTATTGCAACTCCAGTACTTTCAAAGGAATTAAACTAAAGACGCTGTCCCATGTTCCTCATAATCTGACTCAACTGGGTGCTGACCCACCCGTCCAGTCACAATAAAGGTACATTACCTCTTACATAGTGTGTGTAAGGGCAGGTCTACACTACCGTTTATGTCGCTATGATTCACGTTGCTCAGGGATGTGAAAAAGCCACCCCTGAGTGAAGAAAGTTACATTGACCTAAGCGGCTGTCTACACTGGTGCTATGTCAGTGAGAGACACTCTCCTGCCAACATAGCTTCCACCATTGGCGGAGGTAGAGTAATTATGCCAACGGGAGAGTACTCTCCCATTGGCATAGGGTGTCTTCACCAGACATGCTATAGTGGTGCAGCTCACAGCGCTTCTAGTGTAGATTAGCCCCGAGTCATGCAAGGTACATTTAGCCTGGATCTCACCTGGTGTTGTCACTACAAACCTTTGTAGCCCACCCTACATCTATAGTTCTCCCTTTTGTCCTGTAAATGTCAACAGATTCAGAAGAGACATCCAAGCTTGGACAGTAAGGCTCTGATGCTGCCCCTGCACACTGTCCATGTGGTTGAATATCCTTTAACTGCAGCCGTGGCCTCAGTTTGTCTTTTGTGCCCTGACGTCTCTGTGTCCAGGCACTGTGAAGAACAAGGTGGCCTTGGAGCAGAGATCTATCTGTGTTCTTTGGCACAGCTACTTAAGCGCAGCCAACCTGAAGAATGCTCCATCTGTCCCTTCTCTTACTATAAGGGGTCCGAGAAAAAATGTCTGTGGTCAGCTTGAAAAATGCAAGAGTCTCTGATCCTGCAGTCAAATAGCTTGGCAATGAGTGTGGTATAAGGACTAGACATATAGTCTACATGGACAGCTTTGCTTCTGCCTCCCTTCAGGGATTCCCATACACAAATAGGTTCGCACAGGTAGGAGCACAAATACTTGCAGGCATATGGATGCTGGCAACCGCACTGTAGGCGCACATGCACACCCACACACCTGTGTACATACATGCACACCAGCAGTCTCTTCCTCCTTTCCTTCCAGCCCCTCATGCCAAGGCTCCCTAGCTTATCAGCATCTCACAGAAACATGCTGTTAAGCAATTCTGAATCCTGCAAACCTTCTCTATGAAACTGCATGTCATGGAACTGAAGTGAACAAGTGGGCGGGTTGGGGTTCTTTCAGCAAAAAGGAAACTGGCACTGTTGTGAAGTCACACAGGACAAGCAGTAGGCCTCAGGCCTATTGCACCCAGCTCTTCAGTGACACACACATCCAGCTTCCCTCTGACTTCTATGAGATGGCAGTGGGCATAAGTACAACAAAGCAGGGTAACGTACGGGCAGACACAATAGTCCCCAACAGGGAGAGAACCCAGGGACTTCAGCACCAAAAACATAGGGCTCTACCACTGGACCTAAAGGTGCAGTTTGATTCTCGTTGATGGCCAGTGTCTGGATGTATGTAGCCATGGGGCATTAACTAAATCAGTGCAGAACTTGATCCACCGTGTCTCATGTGAGCTGAAGCTTTTTGCCTTTGGGTGTCCCCTCATTTCCCCCAGTTGGACCTGGACAGCTTCAGAATGAGGCATGCAGATATGATTGCCCAAGACTGTGCATCCGTCCAGAGACGACGTGTAGCTGTTGATGATGGCGGGGGCACAATTTAAAGGTTCTGGTGGTATGCAGTGGGATTCAGGGCAGGCCACATAAACCCTGGCAGAAATCTTTCAGTGACAACGTGACCCCGCGTGCCTCCCCCAACGCGTCGCTTCTGCATCTGTCACATCCCTGATCAAATCGTTGCAAAGCTTTGCACATGAATAGTTCCTACCTAGCTCAGAAAGGAGAAAAGCCCTGAGGATTTTCTACCAGCATGCTGAGTGTGAGTCCCCCATGTTCTACCCATTACTGTGCCGGAACCCAAAGCTTCTGCTGCACAACCACATGCTAAAAGAGATCAGCATCTCTCTTTATTTTATAGTTATCCAGCAGCTTTCATCTGTTACTCAATATTGGAAAGAGAACCTGCTGGGATCGTAGCTTCTCACGCTGAACAGCATTTGACGGCACATTCAAGACTGTGCAAGTCACAAATCCCATTTCTCCAGTAACTGTGTCTCACCAGGGCAGAACAGCTGGGGGAAGTGTAAACAGAGGGCCTGGCTGTGGGCACACAACTAGAGGGAAGTGGTTTTGGGTAAACAGGAGGTGAGTATTTCTGCAGAAACTGATGGCCCAAGCCCTCCTTCCCCATCCACCTCACCAGGGAAGCTTCTCACTCACCACTAACTAGTGGGTGAGCGGATTTATGCAAACCCTGCAGAAGACCGTTCTTGTTCTGCTGAACGTGAGCTGAGAGGGAGGGAGGGAGGGAAAACTCATCCATGAAGGGTAATAATGTTCTTGAAGTAGACACAACTTTCTCAGCATCATTGCCCAACAGGAGAAGGGTTTTGGAGGTGTGTGTCTAAGGCTATGTCTATACTGGCAATTGAATGACACAACTTTTGTCTTTTCAGAGGTGTTAACCCCCCCCCGCAGAAAGACAAAAGTTTTGCCATGACAAGTGCCAGTGTGAACAGCGCATTGTCGGCAGGAGCACTCTCCCACCGACAACGCAAACATCACTCATTGGGGGTGGAAGTTTTTTGTCGGCAGGAGAGGCAACAAACAGCGGCTACACTGTGAGCCTTTTAGTGGCATGGCTGTAGTGACACAGCCATGTCGCTAAAAGTTGTGTAGTGTAGACACAGCCTGAGAGGGAGTTGATTTGGGGATAGAGGTTGGGCCAGTAAAGTAGAAGGGGATCTGATCCTGGATGGCTGCAAGAGAGAAAGCGTTGAAAGCCAAGGAAGTCAGATTGTAAGCACACTGGAGAGTTTGGTAGCTGTGAAGCGATTGGACCAGCAATGCAGTAGAGGTCAGCCTACAAAAGCCACTGGGGTCTACATTTTTGTAACCTGTGAGTGGGGATGGTGAAAGGGATTCCGGTTTTCACTATAATCAACTGGGACATTCCTTGAAAGCCTGCATATTCCTAGTAAACTGGGATATCTGATCACTGATGCTTGGAAGTTTGGTTCCCTTCTGCTTGGATTCAGTCAGGGGAGGGAGAGCCCCATTCAAAAGCCACTTGGACATTAGGATTCTCACATTAAAGTCCTTCTCTGTATTTCCCTCTGCATTGTCCTCTGTTTCTTCTAGCTCACCAGTTGGATTGTAGAGCGATGTCTGCCTAATGCCTGGACCCTGATCAGAAACTGCACTGGGGCTTGGCCTTTTCCATCTGGCCAGGTGGCACCTCTGTGGCAGGAGACTGCCCCTCTCATGACATTTCCATCCATCAGCGTCAAGCCCATGCCAAGTTGGCTCTGGGAGTGAATCAATGCACTCTCCTTACTTCAAAGACAAACCCACACTAACCACTACACAGTCCTCTAGAAATGTGGCTTCCCTGTTTGTGTTTCCCTGGGGGCCTGGTGTTTAACAGCAGCCAAAGCGCTCGTCTGTCTGCATGCCTCAGAACTCCAGCTGCCCAGTTTCCCACAGACAAGCATGTGAGAGGAGTGCATGGGAGGGAAATATTTTCTTCCTGTTAGGAACTTATTTCTCTCACTCCCTTCCCTTTCACTCCCCAGTGAAGTTGCAGGAAAACGTAAAGGGGGAAAGACTTAGCTATTCTTCTACCCCAAAGCAGAGAAACTATTACAACTTCTCCCAGGAATCATGAGCATCATTTGGAGAGTGCCAGTTTGTTGCAGCCAGCAGGCATATTATTTAGGGAAAGGAGGATGGTTACCGGGAACATGCTGTGAGGACTATGATTAGTTATTCCTCTAGGGTGCAACTAGTATTGTAAATGGTCCACACCAAACCTTTATATTCTATATATAACCTATATATATATAACAGAAATCTTCTATTATGGAAAAGGAGAAGTCCAGTTTTCTGGAAGAATCACATGAAGAAAATCTCCCTACCCCTTTTTACTTTGGAGATAGAAGGATTTTTTCCCCTGCCAAAGCCCCCAGAACAAGACAGTTTTTACAGATTCCGCTGGAGGCGAGAGAGATATAGTCTACGCTATGTAAGACCCTGTGCATTTTCCTCCACACAAAACAGTTAATACTTTGCCATATATACTGTGTGCACCATCAGTGACTCCCCTGGGATTTAAGGAAGGCTTATCATCATCTCAATTTTATAGATGGGGAAGAACAGACATTGAGAGAGATTAAAATGCCTTGCTCGAGGCCACACAGAAAGTCAGTAGCCGAGCCAAGATTAGAACTCAAGAGCTACTAGCTGCTAGTGCCAGGCATGCTCCAATCACTAGATACACTGCATCTCTGAGCAGAATTGGACAAGTCCCTGGAGAAGCTTCCTATGTTCCCTGTTAGGATGCAGAGATGCTTTGGTTTCTACCAGAGTGTAGTGGGGGATATCACAGCATTCCTTCCTGACCTCCCCTACCAAAAGGACAACACCCCAGCAAAGGTATGCCTACCAGGAGATGGAGGAACCTATACTGAAATACCACAGCTGAAGTGTAGTGTGAATCTAATTGCTTGCCTTGTTCCCCGTGCTGTACCTGCCTCTCCTTGCCTGTCTCCTGTCTGCTTAACGTGCAGTGTTTGCTCATTCGCTCGCTTGCACTCGCTCCTTTCCTCCCGCCTGCCCTCTCAGCAGTGCCAGGGAGACAAGTGAAGGTTATTGTATGGCATGTTTGTTTTTGCATTATTTATGTTGTAGAGGACGGAGTTAGACATCTAGAGGACAGTCTTAGGTCACACGTGAATCTTTCCAAATAGGGCTCACTAGTACTGCCAGCCAAGTAGAAAACACAGCTGGGTAGACCCATGGAGGGAGGCGGTGTTTTGGAAGAGAGATTATCAGCATGCCCATCACAGGCAACTGGTAGTGCCCCAGGTTTGCTGGTAACTCCACCCTTCACTCATCTTCTCCCCCTTTCAGATGTATACATCCCTTTGTCAGAGCGAAGGGGAAAAATAAACCCTAAGAAATAATTTCACTAAGCTAGTAAACTTCATTGGCACTCAGATATTGTACTTAAATACTGTAAATGTCCCACACTAATAGAACTTGCTGTAACTGGAGTACCTGTGAGCTCCCCACAGCCAGCACTCCCACACCGTTCCCTACAGTGCCTCCTGCTGGGCGAGGTTGGATTGGAGCACCGGTGAGCTCCTCCCAGTCAATAATCCTGGCACTATTCCTTACGGAGCCACCTGCTGGGAGAGCCTGGCTCAGGAATTAAGAGTTCTATGCCTACAATTCCCGCAACTGTGCTTTTCAGCGACTCCCACGTTATCCAATAATAAATATTTATACAGCACCCCAATGACAGAGGGTTTTCATATCTCATCTCTTCCCCTTCCCTTCAGTAAAGCTAAGTCTCCGTCAATTTCTTACTGAAAATGAAATGGGGACAGTACTGCTTATGCAGCTGGAGATAGTGATCACCAGTGTGCAGACTGACTTATCAAGCAGATTCTTAATGCCATAAAATCAATGGGTTTAGAAATTCTATTATCCTGTCTCTGACAGAACATGCCAAACTAAAGAAACTTCTTGCTCTAATTTTTTAGGGATACTTAAATATAACATTACTATGGTCCCAAAACAGGGTTCCCCCATGCTCCTCCAGTGGGCATCAAACCATGAACACAGGGGTTACCTACAGCTGGGGTGCAGGCAGGGCAATTTTGATGCTTTTTTTTTTAATCCCTGGCCTTTGTTGTGCTCTTTCAGTAAACATATCACAAATGCACAACTGAGACATCTACTGCAGGGTTCTGAGTGAATGGGCATCATGGCAGGTGATGGGGGCGTCTGTCCAATGAAGTGGGGGGGTGTTGAAAAAAAAGCAGATACAGAGAGAGGGAGATGTATGTGTGTGTGTGTAAGAGACAGAAAGTATGTTACACTATGGGGATTATACTGGCATAGCTACGGCACCAAAGCATAACCCCGGAGCCATTGCCATGCTGGCATAACCCCGTAGTATAGATGCAGCCCCAGTGATGGAAGAGGGTTGTCCGTCACTGTAGGAACTCCACCTCCCTAAGTGACAAGTAGCTAGGTCAATGGAAGCATTGTTCTATTGATACAGCTGCATCTACACAGGGGGTAAGATCGGTATAGCTACAGTACTCAGGGATGTGGATTTTTTGCACATCTGACCAATGTAGCTTTGTCATCCTAAATTTTAAATGTAGACCAGGACAGAGACAGAGAGGTCAGATAGGTCAGAAGAAGAGCAGATATTGAGAAGAGGTTGGCATTCTAGAAAAGGGCAAACCGGAGTTCAAGAGCAAGTCAGGCAAGGGGATCAAGTGGGATATGAAAAGGTCAGATGAACGGAGTCAGTTGGGAGGCACAATGAAGGCTGGATTAGAGAGGTTAGTTAGGATGCCTAGAGAAGATCAGGTGGATGATGAAGAGAAAGTTAGGTGAGGGGAATCAGGTAGGACATAAGGGCCTGATTCTCCATTTACATTAAGGTGCCTTTATGCTGTAATGGCATATACTTTACATCCACTTTAAGGCCCCGTTACACTGCCAGAGACATGTAAAGAGGCTGAATTAGAAATGAGAACCAGGCCCAAAGAAGAATAGCATGATCATACACTCAGGAGAAGGAGAGGTGCCTTAATATTTAGAGCAGAGCTCTGTGAATCAGGAGACTGACCTGGATTATGTTCCTGGCACTGCCAAAGACTCAATATATGGATCTGGGTAAGTCACCTCTGCTCTGCACCTGAGTATTCCCATCTGTCAAATGGGGCCACTGGTATCCACCTTTCCAAAACACAGTGAGACATGTGGACGATAAAAGTGTAAGTATCAGCAGCAGAAGCAGCATCTGGAAGCAGATGGGCCGCAGTGGACCATGCCAGTGAAGCCTTACTGTATGTACACTCTCTGAACGAGAATGATTTAATCGTGGAATGGCTCCAGAGAAGAGAGTTGTTTTGACCTGATTAGCCTATCACAGTGGCACACCAGGATATAAATTATTCTCAGGCTACAAGCAGCAATGAAATACACTGAAGCACTGGCTACTTTTAGCTAATGAAAGAGATACGGGGATTTGCCGACTGCCATTTCACCGAACAACCGAGCAATCAACCAAGGAAGAAGACAGCAACAGAATGATCAAGATGTATTTTCTGTAGCTTCACAATCAATATATATAGTGAGGCAGTTTCTGCAGATTGTTTTCAGAGAACTACTTGTATGTTATTTAGCCTTAATGGATTTGGCTCCATCTATATTAAAGATGCTTTGTGATCATGGGACCTGACTTACATTTAGTATCCTGCCATGCAAATAGGTGCATTCTACATAGAGAAGATTTTAGAGGCAAATTTCCGTATGTAGGAACACAGGACATTTTTCAAAGGCCGGACAATTTATGGTGGTAGAGGGAAGATCGGGGGGAGGGGTACGAGAGAGAGAACCATTCAGCCTTGTTCTGTACTTAGAAAATCCCAGGCAGCTTCCCAACATTTAAACCACCCTAGATTAGCCACAAAGGGAGCATGGAAGCAAAATGGAGATTGGCCCAAACCAAAGCCCTGGATCCAAGCACCGACAGATTTAGGGGAAACCCAGGCCCATCACTACTCAGTGACTAAATCCATTTCCTTATCCCTCCCTCCACTGTCTTATCAGATGAGATTTGAGATGAGTCTGGTCTTCCTCGCGTGGAGAAAATCCGAGCCAAAAAAGAGACTTTGAATGAGAGAATTTAAAGCCAAGGACAACTTCTGAAGTGGGAGCATTCAAACAAGAAGACCATTTGTTCTGGCTGGAGTGTGCTGCCTTCCTTTTTGTTATCATCAAAAGCCTCAGCGTTTGTGGGAGAATATTTCTGCCCTACATCCAGCTCAGTTCCTCCTGCTGTGAGGTCACAGCCCTGTCTTTGTGACATGGCTGCCTGTTGCCATGGAAGTGTTTGTGCTTTCACAAAGTCAGCACAGTGATGACTTCACAAGCAAGGTCATGGAGGAGCAGATGGGCTTTCAAGAAGGGAGGGAGAGAGACCCTCTTGTTTAAACACAAATAGCAGTGATAATTAATTAACCAAAGTAGCAGGGGAAATTATGAGAAACATGTGAAAGGTAAAAGGATTTCAGTCTAGCTGCCTTTCCCAAGAGTGAAAACATCTCAATTATAAGATCTTTAAAGCAAGCTAGTAAAACAAGGACATTTTCTGGAAATGCTTTGGGTGGACACCCTCGGAAATTATATAAACAATTTAAGCTTTGCTTCTCCTGCCCTCCTCATCCTCCCACCAAAGGATCAATATTCTCTGGCCCACGAATCTATGGTAGCATCTATCTTGTTGGGATTCAGGAGGGGTGTGAGCACGATGCACTCTATCTCAAAGTAGCACCCTGTAACTCCCATATTCATCATTTGTGTATGGCTGTGATATTTCATACAAAGCATGCCTTGTAAGGTAGCATATGAAAGGCTACGATCCACTGAAACTCGCTGTTCTGTCAAAATATATGTATCATGAGTGCACATGGAGTTAAGAGATTTTGTTATACGGTTGTTATTGAAATATGTTGTGCGTCTGGGTGACGCCCACAGCTAGTTCTCCAGTTGTGCGTCTGGGTGACGCCCAACGCTAGTTCTCCAGTGGCAACAAAAGAGGTGACCCACACCCAAACCGGCATTAAGTGAGCCATTGACCAGCAGGGGAATTGTAAACAAGAGATTTACAATTCTGTAAGAGACAGTTCCGCAAGCACCACACAATGGGGATTGCTCAACTCTGTGACTCAGTAAGGCCCACCAGGACATGTTTGGGCCAGTATCTTCCCTGGGACATGAATTGAGACTATAAAATAAGGGGCAGCGGCATCACTAGACCACCTCTCTCCTCCCCCACCTATGCTGAAGGCAACAAGAATGCTGGGCAGACAAAGACTTCAAATTAAGGGCTTGTCTACACTGGCACTTTACAGCGCTGCAACTTTCTCGCTCAGGGGGGTGAAAAAACACACCCCTGAGTGCTGCAAGTTTCAGCGCTGTAAAGTGCCAGTGTAAACAGTGCACCAGCGCTGGGAGCCATTTCCCTCATGGAGGTGGGTTTTTTAAGAGCGCTGGGAGAGAGCTATGCCGCGACTACACAAGCCATGTTAAAGCACTTTAATGTTGCCAGTGAAGACATGCCCTAAGAAGGGTCCCCGGCTGAGAGGGAAATTCAGCCTGTATATTAAGAACTGTAACCTGCCTCTGACATCCAGTGGGGTGAGAAAAGCTGTTTGAGTCAACTCTTGCTTAGTCTGAAAGTTTAGGATTTAGAATGTGTGTTTACCTTTTATTTTCTTAGGTAACTGTCTCTGACCTTTATGACTTCCACTTATAATCACTTAAAATCTATCCTTCTGTAGTTAATAAACACATTTTAATGTTTTATCTTTACATGGGAGTTTGTCTAAAGTTCTTGGGGAATATGCTCAGATTACGAAGCCTGGTGCATGCCCACTTTCCTTTGAGAAGCCTGGACGAAGTTCGGAAAAGCATCTCAACCTTTTGGTTCTATTTTGCCTACTGTTAAAAGTGCAACAAGACCATTGCTAGAGGAAAGGAGCAGGGTTTTCAGCTGGTTTACTTTGGGGGTCACAAAAGGCCCCTTCTTCTCTTCCCCAGCAAGCATCAGTATTTTCATTCTCCAGTCACAGTTGCGGACACATCAGCATATACATCCAGGCACTTCAAGACTACACACCCTATCTGCTCTTAGTTTCACTAACAGAAGTACCCAGCACAGTTGGGGTGACAGTCACATGTAGGGGGAGATCGATGGGGCCTAGAACATCTGTCTTCAGGCCCCACAGAATCTAAAGCTACCCTTGGCCAGGCACCGTTTTTGGGCCCTGTGTAACACTCTTCTTTTGGCCAGGGAGGGTATAACGCAGCTTCCACTGGAGCCTGTCAAAGCCACAATTAGTGCTAGCCAGGGGGAGGTGTTGCCAGAAAGCAATGAGAGCGAGTACCCTCTCCCACCCTGGGCCCATAGCACGCTGCCTCTCGTGGTAGCTACACTGCTAGATAGAATTGGTGGGGGCAGGGCTGAAAGGACTAAATCTTGCACCCCTTGTAAAATCCCCTACCTTTTTGCAGGGTTATGTTAGAAGGTGCCATTATTTCACCTTCACCCACGTTCCACACATCATGATAAGGCACACTCAGTATCACGGCCTTTTTATCAACATTGTGAATGCATGGCCCTGGGGTAAGCTACTGCTGCCTCCTAGCAGATAATTATTCACTAAGTCATTCAACCAGCCACACGGTATACAGCAAGGACACTGTTTCCAAACCACAGTGTCATCTGCTATTTATAGTGCACCTTTTTATCTCAAAGGATTTGAAAGATTTACTAATCCCCTGCATCGCTCCACCTGCCACAGAAATGCAGCCACCTCTGGAGTGGAATGTTGAAGCGTGTTAGGAGTATAAAGTCACATTATCCAATAGCTTAGCACAGGAAGGGAAGACGAATCATGTATCCACTTGAATCTGGAAGGAGGGTTTAAGGAGAAAGAGTGTAATTGTCTACGCTGGAATTTAACAAGGACACTAAGGCTAACAACCTTACTTTTTGTGAAAAGCGCTATGAGAATTTTCATGACCACACATGGTCAAAACTCGGTTTTATATGAAAAATGGCAGGCAGCACAACCAGATTCATCATAAACAACATAGTGCCCCCTATGATCACACTAAGGCACTTTATGTTACTGACAGAGGAAAAAGCATTACCTACTGAACCACATCTGTCACCGCCTACAGCACTATAGCCTTTCTTTGGTGGTCTTCCATCCAAACCGTGAGAAAACACAACACTTCTTAGCTTCGGAAAGTGGATGAAGTGAGATCCCAGTGCACATGGTCCTGAACTATAGCCTCAAGATATCTCTATATAATTAGCTGAATCTGAACACCAAATGCAATCGCTCCAAAATTTGGGAAAGTTCAAATTTAAGCCTGAGTTCCAGCCCCTAGGTTTATGAGTGTTCAGATCCAGGGCTCTGGTATGCCTATTAGATATACAAAGTTTGGATCCAGAGTTTACACCCAGGATTTACATTCAGACTCCTTTCCTAATTGATGGGTACACATATAGGAAACCATCGTGACCTATAGAATACGGAGCTGGATGATCATTTCCAGATACAATTGCTTCCCCGATATCAAAGAAATGTGGTCATTTTCACTGAAAATCTCTGCTGAAGTTCATAAAGCTATCAAAGCAGCCATTTATTTGGTATGGCTGGTGGGGGAGGAACTTGAACATTCCTGGAGAATCATCCCTTTCAGGAAGCCACCTTTCTCCCACCAATTTCAGTATAAATTCCAATGGGACTTCCAAAATGAACCATGATTCTCATGGTTTGGGCACTAGCCTGGGAGACATGAATTCACTTCCCTGCTCTGCCACAAGCTTTCTGTGTGACCTTGGGCAAGTCACTTAGTGTCTCTTTGTACCCCAGTCCCCCACCTGTAACCTGGGAATGATAGCACTGCCCTAACTCACAGGAGTATTGTGAGGATAAATACACCACAGTGCTCAGATACCAAGATAATAGGGACCACCTTACCACTTTGATCTCTATCTGTATAGATGAACAGAAACCAGAAGAATTGCCATGTAAAAACATTCCATCAAACGGAGGCACTCCAATTTCATCCACATCTTAACAAATCATCAGGAATGATAAATATGTTCCCATGAGGACAAACCCCAATGCAGACATTGGCAGCATGGATGCACCACTCCCCCATCCCTCCCCCACCCCCAATCTTCTTTCATTGGAAATGGCATTCCTGACGTTAAAAAGGGCAACGTGAAACAAGGAGAGAAAGAGCGGGAGGTTTTAACCTTTGCCATCTGAAAAGGTCACTTCATCTACCATCTCTCCTTCCTCATTCACCACCCACCACTGTGCGCAGTCTCTCTCTCTCTCTCTCACACACACACACACACACACACACACACACACACTCCCTCTTTGAAGTAAAATAGCAGTTCCATCAAATCTGTGGTTGCCCTTAACTGAAGTCAGTCAACTGGATCTAATATCACAGGATTTGTGGCAAGTCCCACTTATCCAGTATCATTAATCTGTCTATTGTGAGTCTGGGAAGGTGGGTGGAGAGAGGAGGACAGAAAGAAGGGCTGAGTAAGCAGCAGCATCAGACTCATCTTTGGCAAAGGAAGTCCTGCTGCTTCCCTTTCTCCCATCTAACCCTGCACCCCTGTCTTCCCTCCCTCCCCTTTCTCACTGTCAGTTTGCCAAAATGACACCTGCTGCATACCACTAGAAGTCACCATCTTCTGTTTATTTTCCCTCTCTCTGCCTCTTGGGGCTGCAAACTCATATTCAAGTCAGACTCTCAGTGGCACAGATAAATTTTCCTTTTTTTCTTGAATTATCATACTGATGAATAAAGGGGCTGCTCACTTTAAAGCCACAAACGTGAATCATTGCAAAGACATCTGTTTCCTGCAAAGTCCTGAGTATGAATCAGAACAAGTTTTTCACCTCACCAAAATTCCATTGCAGGCTAGGGAAGGCACTGATGGTGCTTGGTAACTTAGACCCGACCTACACTACACACTTATTAATTTCAGTCTAACAATGTCGCTCAGGTATGTGGAAAACCCACATCCCTGAGAGATGCAGTTATACTGACCTCACTCCCAGTATAGACAGTGCTATGTTGACGGGTGAGCTTCTCCTGTTGACATAGCTACCGCCTCTCGGGGAGATAGATTAACTACTCCGATGAGAGAAGCTCTCCCATCAGTATAGGTAGCATCTTCACTAAGCGCTACAACCGCATAGCTGCACCAAAGCTGCTGTGTCGCTGCAGCACTGTAAGTGTAGACAAGCACTTAGGCCTTGTCTACACTACGGGGGAGATCAATCTAAGTTACGCAACTTCAGCTATGTGACTAACATAGCTGAAGTCGACGTACTTAGATCTACTTACCGCGGGGACCAAACTACACGATGTTGATAGGAGACGCTCTCTCATCGATCCCCTTGCGCTTCTCATTCAGGTGGAGTACAGGAGTCGACGGGAGAGCGATCAGCAGTCAATTTAGCGGGTCTTCACTAGAGTTGCTAAATTGACCACCGATGCATCGATTGCTGTGCGTCAAACCCCCGGTAAGTGTAGACAAGCACTTAGCGTCCATTACAATAGATCTCACAGGCCTGGTTTAAATTTGTGACCCCTGCCCCAAAACTGCCCAAGTAACCTTGCTCCTGTCCTATTTTTATTGCCTTAGCATTGATTCCAATGCCAGAAATTCTCTAGGGCCCACATGGGGGGCCTCATAGAGATGGTCCTAAATATTTCTTTGGTTTACTGGTTTTTCTTTGTTAAATACATACAGAGTTCCTGAGTGGCTACACTGAACTCCCTCAGTCATGTCTTGGGTGTGCACAAACTTCAGAAATCTCTCTAAGTGTCCCAGTCAGTGAGGTACTACAAGTCCTCGTGTGACAGTCGCCATCTTGACCTGTTTGTGAAGAGGGGTTTCTGACCTGACAGTCACCATCTTAGCTGACACATCTGGGATTGAACCTTCAATTTGCAACATTTCCAAGATAAACGCTGCATCTCTTGTGAATCCCACCATAACCTAGGAAAACATGCTCTCCCCTCCTTGTAGGTCTGGTGGAGATACTTGGTCTCTGGCAAATATGCTCCTGGAGGGACCACCTCTAGCACTGACAGGGGAAGTTAGTCTGTACTGTGCAGTTGGTCCTTGACTTCTCCTTTCTAAAAATGCCAACAAAGGGGATCAGTCCTGTAGGGTGGTGTTTGTTTCTAAATGTGTCTCCTGTGGTGCACTGAAAACAGTTACATTTATAAACTATCGCTTTAAATTTCAGGGTTTTCTGTGGTCTGACTTAGGGGCTCTGCAGGGAAGCGTGCAACCTGGGTCTAGCAGCAGTCATTCTGCAGAGAGCCCGTCTAGAGTCAGGTGGGGTGAGTTGTGCCCCAGGGTTTTAGGAGGCCACCTGTTTTGTCTGTGTTTTGGGATTCTTGTGTGGTAGAGTTCTGAATTCTAAGAAATAAAGTCATGTTACATTACAACCTTCCAGCAAGCGTATTTATATTTATTTAACTTCTCTTTGTGTATGCCGTAAA
Source organism: Trachemys scripta elegans (assembly GCF_013100865.1). Lineage (NCBI taxonomy): Eukaryota > Metazoa > Chordata > Testudines > Emydidae > Trachemys > Trachemys scripta. The sequence continues at coordinate 147,425,806 of NC_048298.1, read as the reverse complement.
CATAACAGATCTGTAATATACTAAAAACTGAATTGAAACCAACCTACTCATTACACACAGGCCACAAAGCAACCAGCAGATAGTAATGGACCTTCTATCATAACTGAGTCCACTGCAACTTGGAACCTGTAACCTAGAGGTGGCAAGTTCCCTAACCCATCACGAATCCCCTCAACTAACCAGTTTCTCGCAGGCCAAAACAAATACCAACCATAAGTGCCGGAACTAGGGGTACTGGGTTGAAGTGTTTCCATTATTTACAGGGTTTACAGTTTGGTTCAATGACTCTCAGCACCCCCACTGTACAAATTGTTCTAGCACCCCGGTACCAAGAGATAAAAGCAAAAAACAAAAAAACAGAATTGCACTCAAGACAATAAAATAGCGTGGCTAGACAGCAGCAACATGCTCAAAATGGGGAGGGACAAAACCTGGCCAAAAGCATAGCCACGTACTCATTTCCTCTCTCTGCTGTTAAAAAGGGAAGAGAATAAAAATAAAAGGAAAGAGAGAAAATTGCATTTAGATAGTTAGCCTTTGAATTTGATTCCCATGCCTCGGTGAGCTTTTATTGCTGCTACAGGTTTGTCTTTCTGCGAGCAGAGATGTCAGCTATTAACCCTGTGGAGTGTGTTTTCTTTGCTGAGCCACTAGGCTTTGTTGAGACCCAATGCAAAGCTGCTATGCCAGTTCCCCATTATCTTCATGAGCCACTCAAAGTTCCTAACCTTGTGTGGTGTGCAAGCCCTGTGGTCCACCTGTCTCCTGCTGGGAAGCCTTCAACAACCATTTATTAATCTGGAAGAGGAGAGAGCATTACCATTATGAAAGTTATCTTGGTGCAAAATAGAGTCAGAAAGCAAGGGATCAAAGAAGAAAGATGCCATATGTATTGTATGTAAGCAGAATTACACCTGCATGTGCATATAATACTTGTTTTTGCCCAGGTGCATCTGCATGATTATGCCCATGTGTGCATACAGGAGTGTCTGTGTCAGAATTTGGTGCATGTATATATGCTGACGCATGCACCTATATTTATGTATGTGTTTGTGTGCAAGGACTGGATTTGCTTCTGTACATGACTGCATGTTTGTTGACATATGCACACCAGAGTGTTTGCATGTGTGCACACCTTTCACTGTACAGGTGAAGGTATGTGGATGGACAAAATGTCCTCCCATCCACCTGGGTACTGCATGATGCAAATCCAGCCAGCAGCAGCGTGACGCCAACTCACCTACCCTCCACCTGTCGTTCTCCCCCTCATCTCTCTCCCTCCTGTCACTCATACAATAATGATTTGTGTTGTGGGCATTTGCTGGAAAGCTTTAACATAACCATTATTTTTTAGATTGCTGGAATTGAGGTGGGCGTCAAGGACATCAATGAATACAAATAAGCTCAGACACGAGCAGGCTCCATCTTGTATAATCTTTACTGAGCAATAATCTTGGGGGGTGCCTTGTTTGTTCTCATTTAGTACGGGAGGAGAGTAAGCGATCATGCCAAGGCTACTGCAGTCTGGATTGATCTCACCTGCTCACCTCCCGAGGACTCCTGCACCTTCTCCATCACAATAGCTATAATCCGTACAGGACATATTATTCACCAGGAGACAACTCCACCCACTCATTATTGGAGCAGCAGAGACAAATATTTCTTTCCGCCCTGTTGACTCCACAATCATGCGATCAAATTAGACGTGGGCTGAGCCATAAAGTATATGACCACACTGCAAAAAAAGACCATGACAGCAAGTCTCAGAGCCCAACCTAGCCCCCGGATAGCATTTCAGAGCCCAGGTTCCAGCCAGAGCCAGACTGTCTATGATACTATATTTAGCCCGATAGCATGAGCCCTGAAAGTCAGTTCACGCAGGCTCTGAGACTCACTGTCGTAGGGTGGTTCCCCTCCCCCAGTGTAGATGTACCCTAAGTCAGGATCCAGATACAATCTCCTCCAAAATGGATGCTGGTTTTGGGTTTGAGCCCATGGCTAAATTGAACGCTTATTTTTTAGTGTTGGTGGATTGCTTAAATGACCACACAAGCTCACACCATTTTTTAAACCAGAAGATAGAAGACTGAATGGAAGCTGAGCAGCTAGAAGACACAAACAGGCTTTTTCTTCCTTGTTGTTCATATAAACAACCACAAACCTGTTCCTGCATAATCTGGACATGCTTTCTCTCCCGTCATAATCAGCCACCCGGGTCTGATGAGATGCCATGCTGCAGGAGGGGATGTCCTTCATATCCTGAACTTGCTCCACCTCCCAACATCCCACCAAGGCATGAGAGGGTGCTGTGTTATTGGAAGCGCAGCTCTCTTTTATAAGCAGCACCAGCTCCTTGTCCCTCCAAGTCCTGATCTGCATGATGTTTGGGAGCGCTATGCTGCTAGTGTCCTTCAAACCTGGACATGTTCCCTAGGATAAGACCTCAGCACGGTTCTAGAAAGTCCTGTGTGGCCCATTGACTATCTCAAACATGCTTAATCTCCTAACCCCATATCTTGGAATTAAGGGGTCCTGTCCTGCCAGGGGTGCCATCTCTCTTAACCTAGAGATTTTCCATACTACCCCAGGCTTAGGTGCTATCTGGCACATGAACATGTGGGATCAGCCAGACACACAGCCCATTTCTCTCTCTGAGCCCCAGCCCCTCGAGTGTTATAAATTGGCATAGATCCACTAACTTTAGTGAAGCTATGCCAATTTACACCCGCTGTGGCTCTGACCCTCTCCTTGCACTTTCATACATGCACACGTGCGCACACACACACACACGATACCGTCCCTTCAGCATATCTATCGCGATGACTATAGTTGATAACACAGAGCAACTAAGCAAACGCAGCACAGGAAGAGAAACCCTTGATAAACAAATCTTTTTGCATGAATAGGAGAATATGTAGTCCTCATAAAAATGGTAATTAGAGCCCAACATGAGGAGGCTGCATTTTTCACAATAATAATAATAAAAAAATCTCCAAGAGCTATCATCCAAGAGGAAATAATATTTGTTAGCATTATTATTATTGTATTACCACTAATAATGATGATAGAGCTCTTGCTAAGGGACAGGGCCTTCTGTGTAACTAAGTAAACATGCTTAAAAAGGGGCTCCCCTGAAGGCATGTCTTCAATTAATAAAGGAAACTGACAGATCTGCTCATAGCCCACTGCAAGGTACCAATTGATTGCCTCTCTCTAATAAGTGTTTAATTAGTTTTCCCCTTACCAATCACACCGTGCAAATTGTTGGCCTCTACCACACAGTGACAAAACAGTTGGCATTTGCGTGGGCAGACCTTTGCTGATCCACTCCCTCCTCCTCACCCAGCCTTCCACTCCCTCTCCCCCCTGCCATCTTCTCCATCAATTCTACTTGTTCCCCCTCTCGAGCCCTGCACACGACACCACTGTTAATTTATCTGAGAAACTGTTTGATGGCGATAGAAAAGGAGAGTGATCAGACCTTGTAAGCAGTCACCACAGGAAGAAAGAAACACCCTGAGCCATTTTTCAGTGACCTCTCCCCATGCTTAAAGAAAACTCATAAGCTTCCAGCACGAATTAGGATGGCCTCATTATGGAAACAAAATTGAGGTCAGAAGAAAGAAACATGGGTAAGGGAACATTTTTTCCCCCCATCCATAGCAGCCTCCGAGATGGAAGTGCCCTAACTGCTGCCAACAGTGAGCACAGTGAAGGACACCGAAGCGTGTTGATTTTGGGGAAGGGAGGACATTCATAGCAGGAGGGGATATAAGCAATGCTTCATCAAAAAACAGCCTTGTGGCAGCCTGAACAGTAATGGAATGGGGCGGTGGGGAGTCCAAGGCTTTCTCTTCTACTGAAGGTTTCCTATTCAACCCATTCCGGGTCAGTAGTGACCAGAACACGTAGTGTTTGATGGCCAGTTCCTAAGGGACAAGCGCCTACTTCTCAAATGGCCAAAACAATAGGCTTTAATTGTTGTCCCCCTTCTGGACAGCCTCTGTAGAGAGACACCAAGTTCTCAAGGGTCATGACATGATTCTTTTCTGCCTACAAGGAGACCCTCTAGATCACAGCTGAGGCCCAGTGGTGGTGAAGCTTGCACTGCCATCTCTGCCCAAACTTCTTTAAATGGAAACAAAGGGCTTCAGTTTTCAGGGCTCCCAAGCTGGCTTTTTTGTTGTTGCCAGGAAAGAAGCCCCTAATTTAATAAAATTAAATGTCATTAAGTTGTCCCGCCTGTAAACGGAGATGCAGACAGAAAGTGGCAATGAGTCCTGAAGGAAGCTCACTCTTCTATTTAGTGGAAATAGGATGACTCATGCAAAGTCTCCAGGGAAGGATGCCAGATGTATTGGCTGTCTGACAGCAACCCCAGCTAGGGAAGCTGTACATGGATAGTGAAGGAAGATCCTTCCCCACCGCCAACCACCCACTCTTTTGTTGGTGCTGCCCTCCAAGTCCTAGAGGAAGTTATTCATCGCTTCCCGCATATCCTTCTTGTATCCCAAGAAATCGCTGAGAGAATCCATTACTCACTTGCAATGTTCTCCGGGACTCAATAACCCTTTCTGCGTTCTTTCTTACGAAATTAGTGCTGGTTTGATAGGCGTTGCTAGACTTTTCTAAGTGCCCTTCACCATAATACCTGAACTTTTTCCTACCCTCACAACCCCCCCTGTGAAATAGGTCACTGTGATTATGCAGATGGGGAACTGAGGCATAATGCGACTTGCTCAAGGTCACACAAGAGGCGTGTAGCAGAACCAAGAACTGTATCGAAGTTTCATGATTCCCCAGTTCAGTGACTTAAACAAATCATCATCCTCTATTTATCTGCACAAATAGGTACAGAGTAGGCAGTAACAGTGCAAATTTCCACCACAACACCTTGCTAGTGTGACTCAACCCTGCCCTAGAAAGACCTGACCTAGAGAGCTGCAAGAGTGGGCCAATCTTCATGGCCCACTCACATCTTGAATTCTGTCTTGAGACTGCCACAAGCAGGCCAATGTGGAGGCAGGATTTTGTTTTTTCCTCATGTGCCACAGGCTGAGCTAACACACTCATGTCATGCTAGCCACTGATTGACCATCAAATGCTAATGACTTTCATTTCATAGAATCATAGAATATCAGGGTTGGAAGGGACCTCAGAAGGTCATCTAGTCTAACCCCCTGCTTAAAGCAGGACCAATCTCCAAACAGATTTTTGCCCCAGATCCCTAAATTGCCCACTCAAGGATTTAACTCACAACCCTGGATTTAGCAGGCCAATGCTCAAACCCCTGAGCTATCCCTTTGCTACCAACCTGGCCTGGATTTGAACTAGCAACTTAGAAATGAAAAACTTCATAGCCCTTACCAACCCTCTCAGCCATCCAGTCCCGCTTCACCTGGGTGTGGAGATGGGTCATGGTTCAATGCCATCAATGTGGCATGATTCCGTTTATGGGGTATTCAGTTGCCTTTCCTTTGATACCGAGAGGCAACAGGAGGAACAGGAAAGGAGCCGGCAAGGCACGAACTGTTACAAAGTAACTGAGTCAGCAGCTTAGAGGATTTGTCTATTTGCTTTTTTATTTTATTTATTTCTGCATTCAGAAAAAAAAGTTAGATGAAAGAGAGAATAAATTGGACTCTGAGTTTATTTACTCCGACGTTCTCCCTGATAATTCTCACCCTTGAATCATCCTGCTGCCATGCCGCAGGTCCTTCTGACATCAACATTAATGCTCCCTGCTCGCAGCAGCGGCTAGGGGACGTGACGTTTCATAATTCAGATGTAAAAATTAAAAGCCGAGCGCTAGAGAGCATGCACGGCAGCCACGTACGCTCAGCCTGCTGAGTGATGGCCCTCTCGTAAACTCTATAACTCCCTGCCACCGACACAGAAAAATCACAGTCAACAGGGGTTCAGGAGTTGCTTGAGAATTATCTCCCGCCTCTTAGGAGGGAGGAGGCCTTAAAGATTCAGAGGATGGAGATCCATGGCTCAGAAGGCTGGACCAGCCTCAGCTGTGCTCAAGTAAGGCGATAAACTTGTTCATGTCTGATGGTCAAAAAAGAATGGGTCAGCCCCTCCCCCCAAAGTATGAGCTTGTTAAAAAGAAGACATCATTTGCATTTTTTATTTGCCTTAGGGTTTGGGGGCCTTTAAGGGTTATATTTTTGAGCTTTTCATCCACAAGGGCTAGAAAATTCCTTAAAAAAAACCCAAATCAAATATAAAAAGACAGCAGAGATTCTCACGTAATAATAGGTCTCTGGCAGCAAGGGCTTTAAGAAAAGCACCAACTACTGTGAGCCTCCTGAGAAAAATCACAAGTATTAGTAACATAACTATCCGTGAGGGGAATAGCATGGGGGTGGTGGTGGTGCAGGGTAGGATTATGGGGCACTGGCAGAGCTGTGTGGGGAGCACAGGACTTGAACAGCAAGGTCATCTACAGCTCAAGAATGAGGTGCATTAGCAGAGGGAGCTAGAACCAGGAAAAAGGGGTTGTGGATGCTGCAGGTCATGACTGAGTTCCGTGGGAGAATTGTTAAGCATGAGAATGATGGCTGGGCATCCAATCACTCTAGGTGGAGTAACTTTAGCCAGTGCTTAATTTGTAATCAAAGAGGTGCTGGGGCTCAAGCAATTTTTTTTTTAACTTTCATACCTGCTGCAGCAAGCCCAGAGGGGTCAGGGCTATGAACTGCCAAAAGCTTAATGGTGCCGGGACTCAGCCCCAGCAAGCCCTGGCACAAATTAAGCACTGACATTAGCATATCCACATCAGGTCACATTGCTAAAATCTCTTGACTTCACAAAACAGAGTGGAGAATGTAAATCAAATTATTTTCTGTTGACAACCAAGAGGCCAGGCTGTGGAGATGCATCTAAAAGCAGCTTTGCTAGGAACGTTCAGTGAAAGCCATTTCATCCTTTAGCTCTCCACATCACACTCACCAACATATTTTATGCCAGATGATGCCCTCTCCTCCTTTTATCATGTTACGTTCTTGTCCTCACTGTCAGTACAGCCCAGCCCAGGAGAAGTGACTTTTACAATTTGCTGTTGATCTGTTATTTAATCAGATGGCCGCTGGAATCAAGGTTTCCTGGTTGGAGCAGCAGCTGAGCGGGGACTCTCGGAAAGTGGAAATGTCAGCCGACCTCTTGGGAGACATTCTGAATCCATCTGGAACATCCTCAAACACTCTTAATTACCATTTTGTATTTTAAAGGGCCAGGGGAAAGGGGACTCTTTTAAAATAATAAAAGCAATAGAATGAGGTGACCGTGTCTGCAAAGGCTACTAAAAACCCATCTGTTTGAATTTCACTTAGTGCCCTGAACACTGACCTGCTTTCCTAAGGAAGCTTCCAAGGTTCTGATTAAAGGCACACAAATATCACCAGATTTTATTCTCCTCATGCTTCTTCAGTGTTTCAGGGAAGCAGGGGCTGAATGCAGTTAAAATTAAGGATGGGTCTCAGTAACTAGAGGCAGGCACAGTGAGTGAAGATGACGTGCAAATTTCACTTTCCCCATCACCCATAGCTCTAGCAGCACACCTCACTCCAGACTTATAGCATCCACTTTCCTGAGTCCTTCTGCAGCTCTGTCATTGCACATCAGTCCTGGCCCAAAACATTCATGTTATTTCAATCCCTACTGAGACCCCTCTCTGCCGCCACTTCTGTGACAGTTGTAGTGTGCTTTCCTTTGGAAAAAACATCCATTAGCAACCATTCATATGCAAACAAACATTTGATTAGGAACTAGACATCATTTGGAGCATGGTGTCCAGAAAGCAAATACAAGCACATTAATTCACTGCAGTACCCCCAAGACATTTTCAGTGAAATCAACAGGAGTTTTGCCATTAATTCATCCTTTATGTTAATGTCTTCAGCCCCAACACCTTGTACTGGGATCCCACTGGTCACAAAAGTTGATTTGGGTAAGGCTGGGTCAGTATTTCAATGAGAGCTCTCCAGAGAGTATTGACATATTGCAGGAAGTGGTGCTTAAGACCCAGTGCATGGCACTCCTCTTGCTGAGCTAGGACTGAGCGTAGGCTTCAGCGGGTCAGTCTATATTATATGTTCCCCGCTATTGTAGTATCTGAGCACCTCACAATCTTTAATGTAGCCTCACAGCACCCCCATAGGTAGAGTAGCACTGTTGTCCCTATTTTACAGATGGGGAATTGAGGTGCAAAGAGGGTAAGTGACTTACCCAAAATCATACAAGAAGTCTGTGACAGAGCAGGGGATTAAATCCCATGCCAGCACCCTAACCGCTAACCATCTCCAGCCCGCCTCATAGGGCAGTAGGGGTGGTTGTGCTGCTGGAAGTGCTGTCTTTCTGATGACATCCAAAAGTAAAGTTCTGACTACCTCTGACCATTAAAGAGTCCTGGACATTTTCTCGAAGATTAGAGGTGTTAACGCCGGTGTCCTGGCCCAATTGCAACATCGTTTATTACATTCTACCTCCCTCATTTCCCTTCCACCCCCCACTTTCAAACCCATAGAGTCACAAAGGAATCCTTCCCTTTGCTGTCAGAAGTTGCCTTGTCATGTTTTTGTTAACTAGCCAGTGACACCAGTGAACAGCAACCCCGCAAAACAATTGACAACAGCAAGGCAAGGCTCCATGTGAAATGGCATCCATTAGAAAGCACAGGAAGGGAGGGCCTATTTACTAAACCTTTGATTCAGCCCTTTGGCTCTAATCAGCAGGTTGCCATGGACTACTTGAAAGCCGGCAAAAACTTTGTTCTTGGGCTCATCTGGCCTGACCTGCTCCAAAGTGGCCATCTCAGGGTTGGTGCCCAGAAGGAACCTTGCTTGGCTGTGGCCTGCTCAAGAAGTTCTCCATTAAGGCAGCTCATGAAAAGCTCTGAAGGAGGCCAGCCATAAAGAGAGGAACCTCTCCCCAGAATGTAATGGCTCAAAGAGTCGTTTTAGTGCTAATCTCATATCTAGATATAAATCCATAGAAGGCACATATTTTCCAGCTACACTTGAAGCTGATGAGCTGCTTCCCTATGTCAGAAAAAGTAGCGAAGAAGTGCAAAGAAACTACAGAGACGAGAGCCATAGAAACACCTCTACATAAAAACCAAGAGACAAAAACAACACAGCCGGCAACCAAAGCAACAGCATTTAGTCATAACTAAATATGCATAATCTAATGCAAAGTACACTGAAGCTTTGACCCACAAGCCAAAATGGCCTCATTTTAAAAGTTTTTAAAGCAATTAAAATAAATTAGAAACTTCACAGGAGAACAGCATCACTGAAAATAAGAGGCACTTTATGCCACACACAACAGTGACTGAAAGTCGAACTCCTGGCTAGATTTTCAAGTGCTTGGCATGGACAATTAGGGCCAGATTTTTCAAACAGCTCAGCTCCCAGATGGACATCTAAAGAGGGGCCAGATTTTCAAAAGTACTCAGTGTCCAGCAGCTCCCCTTATGATAGTTATGGCCACAACACGCTGAGGTCTTTTGTAAATGGGGCTGCTTACTTTGGTACCTAAGAGAGCTGAACTTTTGAAAATTTGACCCATAAAGAGCTGAGCATTTGTTCTTTTCCTTGAGGATGTCTAAGCACGTTGGCTTGAACTCCTCTGTGCTGGGAGGGCCAAAGGTTCCAAACGCAGTTGCCCAAACTGAACATCCAATACTCTACCGGCACAAGTAGAAGAAATCCTGCAATCTTTATTTTATCCTTAGGCAAAATGTCCCATTGACTCCATGACAAAGAACTCCAGAATTTGACTCAGTATCACTGAAGAGACAAAGTTCTTGGAAAGCTATAATGCTGCTCGCAGCTGTTTTGCCAAGAAACGTATAGTACATCCTTGGGGCACCAAAAGCGTAGGAATTCATTCTGAGAGAGAGAATAAATTCCCATTAGGAGCATTTTTAACAGAAGAAAGAGAACATCAAGTTTTTTCCTGGTTGCTAAACCACTGTTAGCTCAGCTGAGGAGTGAAAGATTTTGCAGTGTTTGAGAAGGAAAGCTCTCATGCAGCCAGTGTTACAAACTGATGTTACTTGCTAGCCAAATCACTACCAACAACATTGTCATTGTAAGGACTCTGTTTCTGTGAAGATACCGAGATGGATGCAGCAATACTTAGGTTTTACTCTGAGTTACCTAAAGTTACCAAGTAAAGACTTCAGGATTGGGCCTATTGCACATATCAGCAGGAGACTCAGAAACAGCAATTCAAAACACAAAACCATGTCAGTTAACAATCCCTTCCTGCCCCACTCTGAAACAGACACAGGCCAAATTTGCTTTGGGACAAATTTTAAGTTTCTTGCTAATAAAAACTGTTTCTCACCACACCCTCAGAGCTTTCAGCGTGCTGGAATCAGAACAAATGAGTGGGATTTTCCCTAAATTAATTATGTCACTAGACAAAGACGTGTGTACATATTCTCTGGTGATGGGTCTCTCTCCTCACGGCCTGGAGCCGTGGAACCTCTCAGCCAGCCTGAGAATTGTGCAGCAGATACTATTAGCATACTCTTGACTGCACGTATCACTATGCCTGCTGAAATGAGTTACTCATGCTGCAATACAGGCCGCAGAGCCATTGCACTGTTGTGGAGTTTAACAGGGTGGCAGACTCGAGTTGTGAAATCTTGGCCCTACTGAAGTCAATGAAAGGTTTCACCTAATGACACTATATGAAGGGATGAAGGACTCCTCCATAGACATCCTGTCATCAGGTGCTTGAACCCTGGATGAAAGTGTAATGCAATTACTGTGGTATCTCATTAAATACAGAGATCTGCTCTGATCCAACCAGGAAACAGAGGGGTTGGAATACTTCTATGGGCAGAAGGAAGCAGGATCCCGAAGAGAGAGATTCTCCAGAGAAAACTCTTACGGACAATGGCAAGCAAAGAGTTTAGGCTGAGATTTGGGTTTGCATGTGGTTCAGTTACTAGTAAATCCCAACCCCCACAAAGATGGGGATTTTGCACTATACAAAGAATGCAATATGGATATATTTTGTTCAGAGCAATACGGGAACTGGGTGAAAAAATTTCAAAAGCAGCTAAGTGATTTAAGAGCCTCAGTTCTATTGACTTAAGCTCCAACCTGCCTAAATCACTCCTGAAATGGGACATCGGCTCCTAAGTCCCCCAACCTTCCTCCACCATGGAGCAATGAGCAGGTGCATGGCAGTATGTGTGCTGCACCACACCTTCCTTTCTTACACTGCCTGTTCCCCTTGAGGCAAGATAATTAGATTCCCCCCTAAGAAAACATCAATATTTTATTTTTAATGAGATGGGCAGACCCAATTATACCAGCAGGTTGTTACTACACAGAATTGTGGAGCATGGCTGCAGCTTTGAAATGGGAATTTCTGACACATGGAGTATGAGACAGATGCCATGTGGGTGCGGTGGGCGACTGGTAAGAGTGTTTAAGAGTCAAATTCACCTTAGCAGCAACAATGTTGCAGAGAGAGAAGGCTGCACTCTGGTTTACTGTCTAATGACTTGTCCCCTAGCATTCAAACGTCCTGAGTAAGGCCCCAAAGAGTCATGAGATTTGTCTTAAAAATCACAATTTTTTAAGATAATAAATTTGGGGTCTTTTTATTTGCCTTCTGTTTTTTGAGCTTTTATGGGTTTGTGGATTTAAGCTTTTCTCCCCAGTGGAGACTCAAGAGGTATTTGATTTTGTTTTGCTTGAAATGAAAGTTGTAATTCTCCTGTAATCAAATGACACCAGGAGCCCAGGCTTTAAGAAAAACACCAAATACCATGAGGCTTGTGAGTGCTGGCAATACTGCATGTGGCATGAATGAAGCATATATCTGTTGGGAAAGAAAACCAGTGACAATCATGGGGCGTTCGGTTCAAGGAGGACAACAGTACCTCTCTTCCCCCAACCCTCCCAGATTGTGGTAGCAACCTGGGCATTCCGAAGTTTATGGAGAGGGTATGGGAAAACTGCAAAAGCTCAACGGCCACATTTTTTTAAGTACTCCGTACCCACTGAATACAATGGGAACTGCTGGGTGCTGAGCACTTGAAAATCTGGCCACTACTGTACAGATAGATTCATGCCACAAAGTTCAAATCCAGATCTGAACTTCCTCGATGTGTAAGGACAAGAGAATGGTGCACATAAAAAACAAACAAGCAAAACACCACCTAAACTGACTTTGTGATCTTAGCTGGGTTGAAGAGAGCATCCAGTACAGAAAAACAAGAATAATTAATAATTTGTGGACTTGAAATTTCCATTAGGCAGACATTTTAGCAATCCCAATGGTATTAACATTTCATGTATGCATAAAAATAAAGATAAACGTGATTTTGTGTGTGTGTGTGTGTGTGTGTGTGTGTGTGTGTGTGTGTGTGTCCCAGTTACGTTTTAATACCTTTACTCATGGTGAGTTGAGCTTTAATCCATCAGTGGTTCCACTGAAATGTGAATAAGGGTATCCAAATCTAGCCCCAAATGAATATTATACACACACACGAGACTCAGTACCAGACTCCACATCTAAAACATCCCCAAACTTGTTTTTCTGGGTGGTCTGGAAAGCTTTGAGTTGTTCTAAATCTGGATTCAGCTCAGAGTTCAGTAGCTCAGGCCCATCTCTAATGCCCTGCATGTGTGTAACTCTTTTTCTGACACCACAAACATAGTCATATGACCTTGCAGTTAGCTTCTACGGGTAACAGCAAAATTTGCATCCCTGGCCAGCTCAGTAAAAATAAAAATCATTTGAAAAACAAAACACCCTTTTCTAACTTTGAACTCCCCTAATTGGCTGGGGTTCCAATAAAAGAAACCCTTCTTAATGCTTCTTCACTGGCTGATTTTGCTGCTCATCCTAATCATAGAAATCAAGACATTTAATTCCAGAAAGATGTGAAGGCATAATACAGACTTTGATCCAAAGCCATTTCTTCTTGTGGGACTCCAAAAAGCAGTTTTCAGGCTTCCAAAGTCTCTTTGCCAAGCCTGATTTGAAGCCACACTGGCTGACACAGTAATTGCTCCATAATCATATCTTCAGTACCCTGACCTGGTTTAAGCCTACAATCTATATTCTAATAGCAGTCAACAGGTCACCAGTTAATAAAAATACCATTAATGTCCCCCTGTGACTAAGAAATGGAGATATTCATCTCACTCGGCCAGTGGCGGGCCAATATAATTTCCACGGCTGTTAGTGTAATTAACTGTGCTGGTGTGTGAATCTCCCTGGAGGACTGTGCAAGCACAGAATGACCTTGACGCGGACACTTGCTGGTGGGCACAGAGATTTTTCAGGGGCTTAGGCTAGGGAGGAATGAGTGCTTGGATGTTCTTATGGTCCAGCCTCCAAGTACTGAGGAGCTAATAATCCAGAGGACGTTCTTGAGCACATCTGTCTCATTCAGTTAAATGGAGGGGGAAGGGACGGACTCCAATGGACAAATATGACCTGTATTTTGTGACATGTTGTTAAAAGGTGTTTAATGGTCAGGGGGACAGAGACGGATGATCAACAGGAATGTGTGTTAAGCTGGGGTGGGGGGGGAAGGAGGCGAGCCGAGAATCAATAAATTAATGACTGGACAGATTTCCATCCAGTCTCATGCTCATCCCCTCTGAACGTAATGCACTTCATGGGCCATAAGTTGCACGTCTTGTTCATAGCTATACAAAACAGAACGAGCTAGAAAACCTCAAAGATATAAAAACATTCTTCAGAGACTGAAGTTTCTCTCTAAACACTTAGCTTTGGCACATATTCTGCTTGTGGAAAGGTTTGCGTGTGTCAGGAGTTACAAGATATTGGAGATGTAGGGTTTTCTTTGGGATGGGAAGTCCTCTGCTGTTGCAGTAATCAGTGCAAGAAACCACACTATAGCAAATAACTATCCAGATAAACTAGTGTTTGCAAACTAATCAAATGGATTTAAAGTGAGGGACTAGGGCGCTACCTAAGTTTTACCCTATTTTACACCTAGCTTGGCTGTGAAGAGTCTGAAACCCAGCAAAATTCAACTCACATAGGGGACCCAAGGTGACATCTACCCACCTGCAAACAGGCTGAAATCCAGCCGCATTCATCTCACACAAGGGTGCCACGCAGAGAAGCCACCAAGCTGGCGAAAGACCAAGACCTACTAGAACTCATTTCACAGAGAAGTCCTGTGCTAAGTTCAAAGTCAGTTCCCAGCAAATAAAGGTCCTGTGTTCAACCGCTACTGCACACCTCCTCCAAATCATCTTAGATCCGCATCACTGACCCGCCTGCACAGGCTCATTTACATTCCGCTCCACCTACGTGTGCTCACCTGGATCTAAGCCAAGTGCATGTGAATGTCTCCTCTTTACTCAACTAAGCATTTCGTTATCAAATGTCTCCTTGTCCTCTGATTCCTTTTTCTTCCCTTTTCTTGAACAGAGTCAAACGGGCATCCTGAGACTTCAACAGTTGTTTTATTGCTCAGATGAAAAGACGGAATCAAAGGAGACTTGCTGGCTGGATCTATTCTACCAAGTGATACACAACATCACAGATGGACATTTTGAAGTCAGTGTGTTGCTGTCCGACGAGGCTCGCCAGCATTTAAGAAACGTCCCATCTCCAGGAACCAGAGAAAAGCTCCTACATCATGTATCATTATTGATTTCTTTTGACCCATGTTGTTTAATTCCTCAAGCCTGTTATTTCAGTAATGTCACCGCACTGGGGAAATGACTGAAATGGGGTAGGGGTTAATTTTTTTTTCTATTTTGTTTCTAGAGAGAGACTCTCTATGCCATGGGGCTCAGTGACTTGGTGGATAAAGCCTTCATCCACATGACTATTAGGTGGCTTCACGCAGCAGCCCGTGGGTTCCAGTCTGATTGCACTCACAAGTGAAGCTGAGTTTGGTGGGTTTTCAAGAGAGCCCTCGTGGGTCCTTGCCCAAATTACAATGTTTGGTAGAACTGACAGCATTTGCTCAGGACTGGAACAGAGTCGAAAGGCAGGTCAGGATGGAGTTGGCAGAGCTGTGTGCAGATGCAGGGGGTGGGGAGAGGGTTGAAAGTGAGCCATCGGCATAATTACTCCCTCAGTTTCATGAGCATCACACTCAGTTCAGTGGCCTCTGCTTGGCTTATGGGGAAATATGCAGACATTTCCATGCAGGAGTGGATTCGCACAGAGTGATCCACAGGAGAAGAGTGCTGGGCCCCAGAGAGCCACACAAGAAGGGGAGTGTCTGGCACTCTCAAGTGAGAGCAGCAGCAGCAGTCACTGGATCAAGATGAAATTCTTCTCATCAGTTCCCAGAACCACAGAGAAAAAATGGAAATTCTAAGCAGAATAGTTTATAACTGCATTATCCACTGACTGCATGCAATATATCTTTAGATACTGAATAGCTAACTAGATTAAGGAAATGAAATATACATAGTTGATAAATAACCCAGCTAGAATCCACTTTCAAAGACAATCAGGCACCAGCTTTACTATAAATTAAGAAAAAAATGCAAACACAAAAGTGTGCAGAGCATACAAGAATTGTTTAACACAAGAGAACAAGGAGAACAAGAAAGGAAGAAGGAATGGAGAAGAGGAAAATAGCAAACAAATTGGAGGAGGGAATGGGAAAGAAACAATAGAAGAGGGATGGCTCAGTGGCCTGTTTGCTCTTAGTCTTCTTGTAATCAAATTTTGAAAGCCTTTTCAAACATGGCTGCAGCCTTAGGCTCTGTCTGCACTACATGTCCAACAACGTTTTGTAAGCCAGTTCACGATACTCTTCTCTGATTTGGTTATAGCAATTATGATTAAGATGATTACACGCAGACACTGCTTTCACAAACAACTATATGCCAATGGTGTTTTCAGGATGCGCCAGTGTCAGTTGTAAGCATCACGACCCACCATGCTATCTTATGGTGTTTACATCAGTGTATTGGGAACATCTGGGAAGTTCTCCCATAGTGCCTCAGAGGACATAAACTCAGAACAGCACCAGCAGAAGATGGGCAGTCCTGGATATTCTAGCGCATAGCACAGAGAGGAAGGAGGAGTGGGTTACAGACACCACTATGAATTCTAGATATGTTATGAAAAACACAATGAAATCAACCCCCACTGAGCCCAACCAGTTACAGGAAGACAAGTATGTGCCAACTGAAACCACTGGTCAGAGTGAGCGTGACAGTCAGGGTACAGACATCTCCAGGGGAGAACAGGGAGGATGAACCCCAAAGAATAAGCAATTGAATTGTATATAATGTTACTGTATATAAAAATATGTGAATATGGTCTTTTATAAAAGCTTGTAATGTTCTAAACTTGAGTGTTCAGCTTTTGGGTATGAATTTATCCCCCTAGAACAGGGGTCGGCAACCTGGCGTGCCAAGTCTTCATTAATTTAAGGTTTTGCGTGCCAGTAAAAGGTTTCGCGTGCCAGACCAGCAGCACAGGTGGCAGATGGAACCCCAGACTGGCAGTGGGCTGAGCAGCTCATCCCACTGCCGGTCTGGGGTTCTGTCCGCCAGCCCCTGTCAGCCAGGGTCCCGGCCACTGGCCCCGCTCAGCCTGCTGCCGGCCTGGGTTCCGTCCATCCAGGCCGGCAGCGGGCTGAGAGGGGCCGGAGGCCGGAACCCCCACTGGCAAGGGGCTGGCGGATGGAACCGCAGACCAGCAGCAGGATGAGCAACTCATCCTGCTGCTGGTCTGGGGTTCCATAATCCAGGCCGGCAGCAGCGTGCCACTAAAAGTCAGACCGCGTGCCGCCTTTGGCTTGCGTGCCGCAGGTTGCTACCCCTGCTAAAGAATACTATGCTCATGACCTGTACTACAATTTCAAATATGCCACACACCAGGGAGGGGCTCCTTCCAGGCCAGGTGTAAGCATGAAATCAGCTCCAAGGAATGATCCATCGTTAAGCAGGGAAGAGACATTGGCGGACCATTAAAGTTAATGGAAAGATACTGAAACTAAAAAGAAAACCCCAGTCTTGGAAAACTAACCTCTACCCTAGAAAATTAGTTCTGAATAACTACATCTCTCAGGGATGTGAAAAATCTACACCCTAAGCGACCAAGTTAAACCAACCTTATACTCAGTGTAGACAGTGCTGGGTCAATGGGAGAATTCTCCCGTCAATCTAGCTACCACCCCTCTGGGAGGTGGATTAACTACACTGATTTGAGAACCCCTCCCCATCGGTGTGGGTCTTGTCTTCACTGAAGCACTACAGCTGTGCCACTGCAGCATTTTAAGCATAGACAAGTCCTAAGATATGAGGGAGTTCCCCCATCCTGAATAACCCTGAGTCATCATGCCAGGAGAAAGAGGAAAAAGAAAAAGAGAAAAAAACCTTTTTTAAAAGCAGGCTTGTGTCTGAGATTTGGCATCCAGAAACTGAGGGGCTGCCTATATGAGTATGTTTACACATTAACCAGTACAATGTCAACACTATCTACACCAATGGGAGGGGTTCTTCCATCAGCGTAGGAAATCCACCTCCCCATGAGGCAGTAGCTAGGTAGACAAAAGAAATCTTCCACCTATCAGCCATTGTCTGCACTGGGAGTTAGGCTGGCTAAACTACACTGCTCGGGAGTGTGGATTTTTCGCACCTCTGAGCAATGTAGTTAAGCTGACTTAATTTTCTGGTGTAGACCAGGCCATAGCTACATTTCTCAGTGATGCGGATTTTTCACACCCCGGAGAGACCTAGCTATACCAATGTAAATTCCCGGTGTAGACCAGCCCTACATGGGAAGCTATCTGTGAAACACTGAATCCCTCTGTGACAGGGGGCATGACAAGCAATAGATGAATTCCCTTTTCTAATATAAGTTATCTAATATAGAAGCATACAGCCTGGAGTTGCGTTGCGTCTATGTTTATTTCCTGTGTAACCTGTATGTGTTTGCTTTTCCTTATTATTTTATCTTTGAATCTGATTTTTCTATTAAATTAACTTTTTATTTGTTTTTACCTCCAACGGGGCTCTGGTGTGCAAACTGCACGGAGTATGTGTGCCAAAGTGAGCTGATAACTGGGGCTGTTTTCACACCTTTGGAGATGATGAACCGGGGGGAAAAGTCTGAGTGTCTGGTAGTTAAGAACTTGGGGAGACTTGGCACTGGAAGGGCTGGTGGTGTCACCCTGCAAGGAGTAACTAGGCTGGTGGAAGCCAGGGTGAGATCTTTATGCTTGTGCACTGGCTACTGGCATCAGGGATCTGAGCCACAGCAACATAGCATTAAGGCACCCAAAGGTTCAAGGCAAGCAGTGAAAGAACCCCTTACTGGTCTACATCACAGTGACACACTGTTAGCTGCCGTTGTTACTAAGCATGTGCTGTGTGGACACAAACCACAGAGCCAACCACATCAACCACTAACCGCTTACAGAATTGGATAAAAGTTGCCGTGTAGACAGGTCCTCAGTACAATTGTAATGTTTTGGCTTCTCACAATTACAGGCTCATGGCAACTGTGCACTACAGATTAGCAGGGGGCGTACTCTCTAATACGGGTTTAGCTTGTATGCTTGAAGACAAAAAAAGGAAACAGAAACCAGAGAAAAGGTGCTACAGCACTGTAGGAAAGTGTTTGTTGACTAGATTCCTTGCAGAAGGATGACTGAGAACTGTTTCTGAACCTGGCTTTTGCTACCATGGTTCAAGCCATAGTGGGTGTGTCTACACTACAATCGGGACAGCACATGTAAGCAGACTCAGCTAATGTTTTCATCTTAGTATGATGTCACTGCTCCAATTCTAAAGAAAGTCCTCCCTCTAGCAAAGAAAGGTAAGTCAGGACCTATTATACTGAATAAAAAAACCCAAACAGGGTGAACATTTTATCCTTAAAAGCTGAGACTGTCTGTATAAAGGAGGAGTAAGGATGAAAATACCTAAAGTCAATATATTTATACTTTGCTCATTGCCTTTAAAAAGATACGTTTTCCAGTAGAATGTTCTCAAAACAATGCACATACGAGCAATAGCTGTGAAATTTGTCATAAATGTAATTAATATATGTTCTTATTCCAGTGGGAAGCAGACACAGGCACCACATCAGCACAAAAGAATATCATCTAGTACTTTGCTTCGAATGGACTGCACAATCGATCTGGCAAGACTGAATGAGAGGGAAAGCAAGCTATTTTAAAGTAATAACAATAATAATAATAAAAAATAGAAGGTGCCATACGCTAGACGGCAGAGAGAAAAGAGGCCCATTAGATCATCTCCACTACTGTATCCCTTGGTGAGTGCAGGACTGTTCCTTGCAATTTTAAATGTCTCAAGCAATAGAGTTCCCCAGAGAAATCATTCCACATCCTATACATCTCACTGCCAGGAAACTTCACCCCACGTGTCAGCCTAAATTTTCCATTGTTCTGTTGTCACCACATGTCTTCCCACCTCCCCCGCACTGGAGGAAAGATAAGTCAGTCAGAGAAAGAGGAATTTAGAAAACCCTCATCCAGGGACCTTTCAGAGCTTGATGTGGTGAGCTATGAAACGTGGCTGTGCTAACATATTCAAGAGTGGTGCCCAACTTTCCCACCTGGGGGCCAAACACATTATTTCAGGAGGGACAAAGAGTCCCATAAATACTTTAGGACCTGTTCCGAAAAAAATACTATCCGCCTACCCTCTGGCATGGGGGAGTCCCCATCAGGTGTAGCTGGCTACCTCATCTCCCTCTCTGCAGCCCCTGGCACGAGGGGTGTTTCAGGGAGAGAGAAGGGGAGAAAAGAGTGCCCGGTGCAGACCGCACTCCAGCTCTCCCCAGGTGCAGTATGGGGCCGTGGGAACCACTGCCAGCTGGTGCATGTTAGAGCAGCCCCCAGGCTGGGCAGAGAATATGGGGTAGTGACTGCTGGTTCTCAGCATCTTCCTTTCCTTGTCTCCTAGGCTGGCTGTGGGGGAGGGGAGACACCCTTTGTTAGTGCTTCCCTAGGCTCAGGCAGAGCCATTCAGCCTCCAGTGCTGCTCTCCTGGGGCTCCCACAGCCCCACTAGGAATCAGGCCATGGGGCAGCCAGACCTGCTCTCGCCTCCTTCCCCTGCAATGCAGCCAGGGGCCAGCAGGGGAGCTGCTGAGGGCCTGCAGCAGAGGAGGGACAGCAGCAACCAGTTCTCAGAGCAACCAGCTCTCATCAGAGCTACTCTTGGGGCAGCAGGGGAAGAGATGCCCCCTTTCCCCCTCATAGCACCATCTCAGTTTAATACCACAGGCAGGGCCTGGCTCAGGGACCACATTTTCAATTCCTAATCCAACACACTTTTTCTTCTGAATACTGTCACCTTCGAGGGCCACAGCTCAGACACTACTGATCTACAGCTTCTTCTCCTGATAGTGAAGATCAGTGCATTGGTGACCAGATCCTCAGCTGGCATAAACCAGTGGGGCTAGGTCAATTATATGTTTTGAGGATCTAGCCCTAAAACTTATTTTGAACTGTAAAGAAACAAGCCTGCAAACGGAGGTGTGGGAAGATTCCTATAGCCCCACTGTGTTAATAGGACAAAGACAATGTTACCATTTCAGAGAGCTTGACTCTTCCTTCTCCTTGGTGAAATGTCAGAGATGCCAGCCCAGCACCTAGAATAATTTTCAAGTATTTTTTCTACTTACCTAGAAGAGAAAAAACAAGAACAAAGAAAAAGCATGTTACAGGAGGAAGAACTCACACTGGTATGTATAACACTAACATCCGGCTCTTCTACAGCACCTTCCCCCTGAGGATCACATAGCACTCGCACATTAACCGGGGAAGAATCACAGCCATCCAGCCCAAAGGAGGGCGGCCACGCATCAGGGCTCAGATTGATTTCTTATTTCCGAACTCTGTGCTAGACAGTCAGCCTACCCCAGGTTTGAATATTCCATGGCTCACATCCCTCTCTTCAGAAGATGCAAGTCCATAGATCGCTGCTGAGATAGGTAGCAGTCAAGAAAGGATTCACAGATACCGGTCTTACCTGTCTCCCTTCTGTTCTTCCCCCTATTCCTTCTAGCTTTCTGCACTCTGATCCATTACCTTCACAATACCCTGCCCCAGTACCTAGTGTTGTCATGATGACATTTCCTGCCACCCACCACTGTCCACTTGGCAAATTCTCCCCTTCAAAGATACCATCTTATTCAGTTTCTTTGTGAGTTTTCTGGCTATGCATTCCTCCCACACACATGCTGCTGTCATGTGCTGGCACCCGCACCCACCGAGCCACCAAATACCCAGAAAAGGTCCATGAAACCACTGCTCACTTGCCCTAACTTCTTTGCCAGATTCCCAGACCTGGGTCCCTGCTGGAACTAGAATTCATAGGAATATTGTTTATAGAACTGGAAGGGACTTGGGTCATCAAATCCAGTACCCTGCTATCACAGGCAACCCTGTTATATAATCTCATTCATAAATGTATCAAGCTCTATTTTAAAACTAGTGAGGTTGTTTGCCCCCACTACTCCTACTGGAAGGCTGTTCCAGATCCTCACACATTTCCAGTACAGACAGGACGCAGATGGTGAGAAATGAATCCCTATACTTAGGTTTTCTTCTAGGTTACATTATGCCTCATGCTGCCAGCTATCCAAGAATTGCAGCAACAGCTCCTCATGCCATGAAAAATCATGGCCTCTCTCTCATTCACCCCCACCCGCCACAGGGTTGGAGTTGAGTAAATCAGATTATGCTCCATAAAGTATGTAAGTTTCTATACAAACAATATTAAATATGATAATTTCTTCCCCTCTCCTCTTTAAGCTGTTACATTTGCTTTCCCTCTCAGCCACACCAGCTTTGGAAGGAAAAACAATTGCAAGGACTTTTGGATAATGTAGTTATGCTAATTTACTGGAAATCTATAAAAGTCAAAGAATATGCATTGATATGGGAGCCCTGAAAATAAAGTGGTTCATTTTCCTTTCCCACATACCCCATTCTTTGTTGATCAGAAAAAGTGACCTGCTGCCAAACTATCCCTTTAAACTACCACTGATCATATCTATTTCTATATCAAATCTATATAAAGATTTGAGAATAAGATCACAGAGCTCAGTTTGCTATTATTTGTGGAGTCTTATTATTCATACAACCCCTGGATAGTCAAGAAAATGTTCACAGTACTCCAAAGTCTCATGAATTTTAGCACAGACCAAGTGTCTAAAGATTAGATCTGAAAAATGCATAATTTGCATTTTAAATAAAGAAGTTTCAGTCACCCACTCAGCAGAAACTATACAACATTACTTCAGCAATGAGTCACACAACACTAAAGTGATCGACCACAAAACACTAAGAGCAAACCACAGATAGTCAAAATGAACGGTTCCCAAACAACCCACAGGCTGAAAAGTGTCCATCCCAGCTATTTGGTGAATAAGTTCATAGGAAATCAAGATCAATTCACAAACAGGCTGCTTTAAACAGAAAAGTGGGCCAAATTTGTAATAAGTATTGAGCTATATCCTCAGCTGGTAAAAAACAGTGTAGCTTTATTGCCTTTGCTACCGATCTGGTTTGTTACTTACAATTAATAATTCAACCAGCTCCACTGAAAATCTTCAACTCCTGCAAATTTCAATGTAGATGGATTACTACTCAGGATTTGACTAAAGATCAGCTCAAGCCACAGAGTTTGGATCCAGATTTTGAGCGCCTCAAAGTTGAGACCTGTCCTCATCTGGGTTTTGGGTTCAGCCCATTAGAGAATGGGGCTACTTCCAAAATTCAGATCCATGTTTAGATTTTAAGCACTGAGTTTGCAATTGTTCAGATCCTGATCCCATCTTTAGATCACTCCTTGGATAGGCCATGGGTGCGAGGGATGGGTGAACTGAAAGAACACTGGTTCTGATGAGAACCTGGAATTTGGATCAGAATTACCCAAACCTGTTGGGGCTGCAAAACTAGGCTAGCAATTCTACTTCCTTCTGACACTTCTAATGCTTCCTACTGGGCTAGAAATGCCATGAGAACAAAATTTCCAAGTCCCAGAGGAAAAAAAACAATTGGGCAAGGACTAAAATCCTTTCCCATTTTTAGCTGGTCTGCCTGGCTCTGCTCAAGAGTGGAGGTGAAAACAATGAGGCTGACGGCCATATTATCAGCCTGCAGACAGAAGTTTCTCAAGGAAGCCTGTTCTCTTGAAATTGAGAACCCAGGCCTGGCAGACTCTAGGGGCCCAGCTACTGTGTTTCAGATAAGCCTGCAGAAGTGGACCTGCAAGAATTCTAAGGCTTATGAATCGCTGTTCAAATCACAAGGTGACTTGCTCCTCTGGACTATCCCAGCTTCAGGTCAAATGTATAATTCATGTTAACCATAAAGGAACAGATTTCTACTTGGACTCTGTAAACTTGCACTGCAGGGTCCTGTTTCCCTTCCTACAGCAGGGGGCAGAGATGGGAGACCTGTAAGTTGTAAGTGCAGGGCTGCTCTTCCGGCACACAGTGTCAATCAAGGGGGTGGGGGTGTTCAAATAGACTCAGGGAGGCTGGGTAATTATCAGGCCTACAGTAGCATTTCCCATCTGGAAAGGAATGTTCATGCACTGTGATTCATGATCAGACAGTCCATGGTTGGAAGGCTTTTAGGCCTCCAGAAAAGCTTGGGTTACATCACAGCTCAGCAGTGTGCTGTGCAGGGTCTTTTAATCAAGATCCAGCCACTCTGTTTGACTCACCACAATTCCCCAGGCCCCCAAAATCAAATGTTTAAATGTAAGATGTGAAATGCCTGTCAGACTAGAGGAGAAAGGTAAAAAAAGTCATCCGTTCCTTAGCTCACAGCACCGGAGGAGTTGCACCTGCTATACAGAGCTAGTCTGTGTTTGTAGTAGTATCTGGCATTCTCCCCTTCAGTTCTGCTCTCATACAATGGACCTGTGTGAAGCAGTTCAAGCTCTCTCCCTCTTCTCTTCTGGCTCACAGAGTCCACAAACAGCATTGCACACGCTCTTCCCCATAATTATCTGGTGTCTGTGGTGCAGGGCCACGATCCACCAGGGGACACCATCTCCCCAGAAAGGAGGGATGGTCTCTGGGAGTGGGAAACGTTTATTGTTACAACTCAGCTCAAGATTTGTCTGGAGCCATTCTGGCAGGCCTCTATCTTGAATGGACAGGAAATGCTTAGCACAAGCCAAAGCCCAAATTCCAAATGAATATTGAGTTATCAGTGTTCCACTCCTTCTTTTCTGTCTCTGGCCTAAGATCACACCAGCCCTTTCCTTTTTAATCTCTTGATGAGTGGCTAGGTCTCACCTGGCCAGATTAATGTAGGTTCCGCAAGAAACCCAGTTGCTTTCCTTCAGCTTCCCAGAGTGATGGGAGAAAGCCCATCCCTCAGGAGCTGAGGTTCAGAAATGTAGCCCTTATTCCTACAGTTGCCTTGGCAGTAGCTTCTCAGTCGTCTTCTGGAAGCCTAAAATTGACCCTACATTGCTGCCCAAAACCTTGATAGGCTGTCCCTCTTCATGGAAAAACTCGGCCAAAAAGCATCATGGGGAAGACAGTGTCTGCTGAAGCTCTGACGGACCCGCAAACCCAGTCATGCTCTTGCTCAGTTTGTGTTCAGTATCACTTGCTCTCTCTGAGCACTGGATGCAGCATCAGCAACAGCACTCCTCTGTTATCACGGCGATGCGATACACTCACACACTGCATGCGGTACCAGACACACTATCTCCCTGTTGGCGCTGTGTACATTATCACATACTGTCCCTGTTATCACTGTCTCTCTGAGCCACACAATCTGTGTGCAGTCTCACGGCCTCTTCCTGCTATCATCCTCTCGCTCAGAGCAGCGTGATCTGTGCACAGGGCTACAGGCTCCTCCTCTGTTATCGCGGGCTTGCAAGCTCACACAGCCCGTGTGCAGTAACTCAGACGCTCTCCATTAACGCTCACTCAGTAAACAACCTGTGTACAGTGCCGCCATTCCTCTATTGCCCATTTCTCTGTGGTGTCATGTTACAGCATTTCATTCTCACCAATACAGATATTTGTGTACAGTAGCTTATACAATAAATATAAGAGGCAGAAAGTA
Organism: Trachemys scripta elegans; assembly: GCF_013100865.1. Taxonomy (NCBI): domain Eukaryota; kingdom Metazoa; phylum Chordata; order Testudines; family Emydidae; genus Trachemys; species Trachemys scripta. The sequence continues at coordinate 147,400,741 of NC_048298.1, read as the reverse complement.
CATTACAGACAATCTGTGCACAGTATCTCAGTCCTTCTCCATGTTATTTCTCTCTCTTTCTCACACACACACAATATGTATTCCTTATTCAAGCTCAATTCCCATGGCCTTCAATGAGATTTTTGCCTCAGTAAGGATAGCAGGATCAAGAAAATTTATTATCTGTTATTCTTACTCTTTCTTTCCCTGGTGAGGGTCATAAAAGATAAAATAACTAAACAGACAGCTTATGAAATGGGAACCAACATAGTTTTTACAAAAATATAGGTCATGCCCGATCAACCTCTTATTTTGGGAATAAGATCATTGACACAGGGAGTTCATGCGACGGCAGCTACCTATGACTGCAAAGCCTTCAGCATTGTAGAGACTTAAGGTGAAATCCTGGCTGCACTGGTATCAATGGGAATTTGCACCCATTTCACTGGGGCCAGGACCTCTCTTTTGATTCATAAGAAAGAGGGGCCACCCTGGAAAGGGAATGCAGGTAAACAAACTAGGAAGCAAAGCAATGTCATTAAAAAGCTATTTGTAAAAGAAACCGAACATGGCTACTAGTGGGATCAGTTCGAAGATGGTTCAGGAGTTTGTAAATAAAGAAATAACCTGAAACATGTCTATACCTATCAAAGAGAAATGAACAGCAGCAGAGGTGCTGCAGACGGCAATGCATTGGTTCACATTTGGATGATTTTCTTTGAAAACACAGGGGCAAAGAAAACAAACAAAAAATGCTAACATTCTGCAGAAATTGGTGGCTTAAACTCCCACCTCAGCAGGGAAAGTTTGTCCAGTGGATTTTTACAGCCCTGCACTATATGGCAAATGTTTCACTCAGCCAGAGTCTAATAAGTCAGTCAGTCGCCATCTAACCCACCCACCTCAAATTTTATATCCCAGACACAAGCTGACAGAGCCTGAAAAGAACATGTGTAAAGGAGATGTCCCTACTCATCATCAGTTCTTTTGGGTGAGATTGCAAGTCTCATGATATTTGGTATTGTGCTGAAAGCCCCAGCTCTTATCTGAGAATCTCAGCTTTCACTTGAAAACAAAGTTTTGAGCATTCATGGTTGCAGGTGCTTATATAACCCCCCATCACCACAGTATCTGACCATCTCACAATCTAAATGTATTTATCCTCATAACACCCCTGGGTGGGAGGGAAGCCTTATCACCCCCATTTTACAGATGGGGAACTGAGCAGAAAAAGGCTAAGAGATCTCTTCAGTTCCACTGGACCATTCTCACATGGGACCCGAGCTCAAAATCCCTAGCTTAGGACACCACTACCTTATCAACTAGGCAAAAGAAAAGATGGAGCCTCTGGAGGTTTAAAGATAGCATAAGGGTAGAAATCCCAGCACTCTCTTACTTCCCAATAGCTGGGGGCAGGAGGGTGAAGGAGAAGAAGGAAGTCCCACAAAGGCACAGCTCCTGCATTTTATTAATCTTCTACTGGCCAAAAGCCAGTACCGGTTTTATTTTCTGGCTACTAAGTTTCCAGTGAATTTTCCCATTCCCAGGCTTAGTGGCCCATGTGAAAGGAGTTTGATGGGCCTCAGAGCAGTTCCCAGAGACCAAGCATCCATGTCACAACATCTACCCTAACAGTGGGCATTAACTGGCCTCGTGGTGGGCAGTCCCACCAGAGAGACCAAGGACTGAGTGGGCCAGGGAGGCTGACCTTGCCTTTCACCACCAGAGGTAGGGGTCTCCAGGGCAGGGCTGGGGCATATCCTTAGCCATGAACATCAATGTGAAGGAAGCTTGCCTGTGTGGTACCTGCTCCATGGATAGAGGGCTTCAAGGGATGTCAGCAGGCACCTTTCACAAGCACACCTGCCTAACCAGTGTCTGAGGAGACTGACGTGTTAGCTGGAAATGAAAGGGACTACTAGGGATCCAAGGAATGGCACAGAGAGCTATTCTCAGACTGTGATGGTTACTGCAAGTCACAGGGAAAGAGGGGGGCGGGGGTAAGCTATGTTTTCTGAGTCTCTCGGGAGCCACTGTATCTCCCTCTCCCTGTCTGACTCCAGTAATGAGCTCCAGGGGGACCTCCATTCCTGCCTTTGAAGTATAATGTTTCTCTGCATACACTTTAAAATTCCTTTCGTATAGTATTTGTTTGCTGCTTGCTGTGATTGTCTCCCTGTTCAGGGGGCTGACAGCTGTTAGTGGGGCCATCACGATTGCTTGGGAACATGTAAGCTGGAAAAACAAAAACAAGACCACATCCACTAGAGGAATGCAAAATCCGCAAGCTGGGAGCACTGTAGCCTTTGCCTGCCAGCCAGCCAGAGGTTATAAAGAGCCAGAAGGCACAGCAGGAGCAGCGGGGGGAATCCTGAAAGGAGATAACCAACAGAACCTGACCAAGATGGACGGCTCTGGACATCCCAGGCCTGGAGGAGGACAGGGGAAAAGGGGAGTAGGACTTACACTGACCTTAAATTTGGGTTATTAGCTGGACAACTGGAAGAGAGTGTGGCTGAAATTTTTAAAGGTCTGGATAATTGTATGACCATTAGTGATGTTGGTAGCTCTGGACTTCAAACCTCAGGCTTCAGGAGGTCATAAAATAATTGAGTGAGAAGGTCAGTGAAGAGTATCCACTTCCTCCATGGACAGAATGAGAAAAAGAAATCCCCTACCTCACACAAACACACCAGATAGTAGACAATGCAGGAGACGAGGTGGACTAACAAGTTGACTAACTTAGGGGGCCTGGCTTCTAGATCCTATTCTATTACACTTTGAATCTTTCATTATCTGGAACTTGTGCAGCTTCATGCCACAGATGGCAAACTCCCCCTCTCTGTCCCTTAAATTGTACATGCCACCCTTCCATGACATTGTTTGGAGGTGTTGTGGCCCACCCCCATCACCCATCATTTTAAAGGGCTATTGTGCCCTTTTTTTGGATCAGGTAAGGGAGTTGGACCATCCTTCCCCAGAATGCCAGGGACAATCATGGTCCTTTTGAGTACTGGCTTTCCAAATGTAACTTCACTGAGTGTTCCTGGGGGAGTTTTCTAAGGGGACCATCTTCCATGGGAAACAGAAAAGAACTGATTTTCAGAGGTGCTGAGCACTCACAGCTCCAGGAGATTTCAGCTGTGGCCCCTCAGCACTTCTGCATATATTTGAACATTTGGGGCCTTATTTTCATGTGATTGCTGCATCCAACGCTGCAAAACAGGTGATTTCCCAAATCGCACATGGACAGAGAAACAAAGGCCAAGATTAAAAAAAAAAAAGTAGATCCCTATAGTTATGCTTCCTAGCTCATCCAGGCACTGTTGTATTAATTTAGATGGAATATATGGGTCAAAAGAGTCAAAGATGCTAACATATCCCAGGCACTGTCCAACATTAAACAGTGTTAAAAAAGGTGTGGGGTTCGGTATACAGAGACCTCAGACTGAGTAATGCAATGGCAAACATACCATTAAACATCTTAGCCTTTTATTAAAGATACAGAAAAGGAGGAGGAGGAGAGGAAGGATAAAGCATCTGAAATGGAAAGTGTTAAAGTAAGGCTATGTCTACACTACCATGGTAAGTCGACCTACGCCACGCAACTCCAGCTAGGTGAATAACGTAGCTGGAGTCGATATACCTTAGGTCAAGTTATCGCGGGGTCTACACCGTGGGGGGTCGATGGGAGAAAATCTCCTGTCAATTTACCTTACTCTTCTCGTCGGGGGTAGAGTACAGGGGTCGACTGGAGAGCGATCTGCAGTCGATTTGGCGGGTCTTTACCAGACCCACTAAATCAATCGCCGGTGGAGCAATCTCAGAGCGTCGATCCCCGCCATAGTGTCCTTTTAGCTGTAGAAGGGACAGAGAGCAAGGGATGTTAAAATGAAAGCCTTTGGGCAGGTCTGCACTATGGCGGGGATCGACGCTCCCCCCTTGTTTGACAGGCTCTGAGATTGAATTTAAGATGGTAATAACTCACATGCAACCTCACTGGTGGAAGAACACAGGTCCGGCCCACAGTTTTACCAGCCACTCTGAGACCTGGCAAACTTGTACCAGTGTCGGGCTATTTAGGGCATTGCTTTTAGCTGCCTCTTTCTAGTCACAGGTTTACACTAGTGTTGCAAATTATACAGTGGCTGGCAAAGCTAGACTCTTATTAGAGAAAAGGAAAAAGAAGAGGGATAGGAAAGAAAAGAAATAAGGTGGGGAAGGAAAAGGACACACAAGTTGGGAGAAGGGGGCAAGAAAGTGTCACATTCCTGGTGGTATCTGGGATTTAGCTGGAGCTCACGATGTCATCTGGCTTGGTCTAGCCAGGAAATCTCTCAGGATTAGGCTGAAGCAGACCCGGGTTCCCAGGAGATGATGGGGGTGGCAGCTAGGATGGTGAAGCTTGCTCCAGTAGCCAATTTTTCTCCCCAAAGTCTTTTCTTTTTAAGAATCCCAAAAGGGATTGATGGGTGAAATAGCCCCTCCCCTCTTTATTTTGTCCACCAATAAGCCTAATTTCCAACACACCAATTTTGGTTCACTGATTTCCAGTTCCACACTCCTTGTTTACTAGGCATGATCTTAACCCAGCCCTTGAGTTATATCAGCAAGCCTTTTTGCTGGGACTAATTCACTGTGTCTCTTTTTTGCACCTTTCCCCATCAACACTTGTTATAGGTAGTTGTGACATCTTATGAACTTTCACTCACTTTTCACAGCTGAGCTCACAGGCAGGGTAAATGTGTAGGCCCAGGTATCACCATAGCACCTAGATGAGTGATTTGATTTTCAAACATGCTGAGAATCCAGCAGCTCTCACTCAAGTCAATGGGCATAAACTGGATAAGAATGTCAGGATTTGGCCTTAGTTATAAATAATAATAGACATTTAATATCAAAGGAGGCCAGTCAGGCTATAATTGCTCCTTATGGGCAAAGCCTTGAGCGGTGATATTTATCCAAGTGGATTTCTAACAGGTGTCATGTCCTACATCCATTTCTGACAAGGGCACCTTGGATTACTGGAGAGCCTCCATTCAACTGCTCTGAGATCAGAGAGAATAACCCTGCAAATCTCCTGGTATCCGTGGAACTGGTGGGATGCAGGAATTTCCATAACACGTCAGACCCATGGTCTTGATGTCCTGTCACTGAACATGGAGAGCCACCGTTCCTGTCCATGATATGGAGAGGAAACTCCATGATGTTCCTCCTGTATCTTTAGGCATCCCACAGAATGGCATGCGTTATAATTTAATATTTATATTATGGTAGTGCCTAGAGATCTCAATCAGAATAGGGCCCCTGTTGTGCTAGCTGCTCTACCAACAGAGGTAGACATAAGCCCTGCTCCTCAGAGAATAATTTTTTATCTCGACAGATTAAATATTTCAGCCCAACCATATGACTATTTCTTACTGTCCTAGAATGACTAATCAAGGGATTTATAACTGCAGAAAGATTTAGGATCAAGTATTACATAGATACACAGTTTCTTCAAGCTTTAAGAAACTCAACCCCATTCGTCAGTGTCACTAACCACTAAACTGTTCAGCAGAATCACTTCAAAACTGAAAAATAGCACAAAATATATAAAGGCAAATTACACCACTTCTCATACAAGGCACACACAGCTGCCAACAACTCTGTGTACGTAGTGAGCTTAATTGTCTATTCTCTACCATATGCAGCTATGTACACCTGTGCAACATAGATGTAAAGTGTCACCATTACTGTGAATGGAAAATTCTAATATTGTAACATTTTACACCCACTCTGTACAGGCAGAAAACACAGAGTGCATCTGGAGAATGCAGAACCTCAGACACACATAGGATTTATAAAAGGTAGTGGGTTTAAATCAACATGACTGGTTTTGTGGATCTTCATCAATCTAAGCAGGCAGCACAGGAAATAGAAAGCTAACCTGTTCTCATGAAATTTCCAGCCCAATTTTGCAGACTCAAGAGATTTGGATTAGATTTGAATAATTAATCCAAATTTGTCAGCGCTTCATGGATGAATCAAGCCTCCAACTCTTTTAAGGTTCACCCTGGCTGCTGATAACCTGCTTTATCTAAGTATTAGCATAGAGTAGAATAGTTTAATGACTGAAGAAAATTCAAAAATAAGATTTATGCTGTCAAAACTTTTGTCACAGAACATACTGTGGAATTCAATCCATAGGGTTCTTTAAAAATGAAATATGAAGATAAAAAAATACTCAACTAGTTTAAAAATCCTCTGCGACGTCAGATAATGTAGTATTACTAAGGGTAGTCTGCACTAGCAAAACTACCATGAAAGATAAGGGACCAGCCGAGGATGTTAAAAGCATCTTTGTCCCTCTGACAAATGGTCTGTAGTTTTGCTTGATCCAAGGAGCCAGTGGCCACTGGAATCTCATGGACCACCACGGCAAGAAACAATTGCCATGCACCATGGTTTCCAAGCATTGGTTCATGCTGCTCTAGCTGGTGTTCATGCTCTTCCATTACACTGGAAACCTACAGTGCTAGAAACAAGAAAAAGGAGCCAGCCTAGCTGCACCTAACAGGGGCTGCAGCTACAAAAGAGAAGAGCGACTGGAGTCAGCAGTGGGACTGAGTCTGTCAGTCAACAGTAGGAGAGGAATGTCCCGAGCAGGGCTGGCTCTAGGTTTTTTGCCGCCCCAAGCAAAAAAAATTTTGGCTGCCCCCCACCCCAGCCCTGGGCTCTCACCCCCCCCCAACCAGTGCCCTCCCCCACTTGCACCCCCTGCTGCCCCAGCCCTAGGCTTCCCCCATCAGTGCTGACTCCACCTGCTCCCCCCTCACCTCCAGCCGGTCCTGTGCTGGCAGGGTCGCAGTAAGCAGCGGGGCTCCCGGGCCGCGCCTCAGCCCAGGGTCCCTCCAGCCAGGGCTCCCACCTCCAGGACTGGCCGGGACCCAGGAGGGCAGAGCTGGAGGACTTCCCCGGCAGGAGGCTGAGGAGCCGGGGCAGGGTAGCCCCAGAGGGAACGGCGCCCCGGAGAGCGGGATGCGGGCCCCGCACGGCAGTGCCCCGCCCCCTATGGCCCCACTGCTGCTGCTGCTTCTGGCCACCCTGCCGCAGTCCCTGGGCGGCTCAGGCCACTTCGCCCAGCCCCGGCTGTGGCGCTGGGGGGTGGCCACCCTGCCGCACCTGCAGGCAGCTCCGTGTGCCTCCCGGGGCGGCCCCCAGCCTGAGTGTCCCCCGCTCGGAGCCTGCCCGGCTCAGCCACAAGGTGCGGGTGCTGCACCCCCACAGCACGAACCGCAGCGGCCCCAGGGCACCCCCCATGCTGCTGCTGCCAGGGCCGGCTCAAGGCTTTTGCCGCCCAAAGCAAAAAAAAAAAAAAATAAAAAGATGGCCGGAATGCCGCCCCTGAAAATGTGCTGCCCCAAGCAAGTGCTTGGTTTGCTGGTGCCTGGAGCCGGCCCTGGTCCCGAGGAGAAGGGAACAGGGCAGCTGTGCAGCATACCCCTGGGAACAGAGACAGAGGAAGATCAGGTGGCAGGAGTAGCATGTCCAAGGGAGAAGGTAACTGAGTGGCAGGAAAGAGGAAGCGATATGGCACAATCAGCAAGGAAGCATGTGCAGGCAAATTGGGGACAGAGTAACATTTGGCACAGATGTAAATGATAAGACAAGGCATAATGCAGCAGAAAATTGGGTCCTTATGAACCTAATGTAAAATTGGCTGCTAAAGTCACTTTGGAATTGCAGTGGGAGAAGGGAAGGGGCATGATCATCAGAATGCTGGGTTGACTGGATTACATCCAAGTTTCAATATTTTGGTTGCTATTGAATGTTATCTGTGTCACATTTCTCAGTAGTTTCACAAGGCTCAAACATGTATTAATCCCATGATTATCTCTCCCAAATTTGTCTGAAAAGTTTTTACCAAGATTTGAGAGCCTGTGAACAGGGCCGCCCAGAGGATTCAGGGGTCCAGGGGCAAAGCAATTTCAGGGGTCCCTTCCATAAAAAAAAGTTGCAATACTATAGAATACTATATTCTCATGGGGGCCCCTGTGGGGCCCAGGGCAAATTGCCCCACTTGTCCCCCCCCCCCTCCCCCTGGGCAACCCTGCCTGTGAATTGTTTATGAGATGTTCTATTTTTAATTCAGGTTCTTAGACCACACCCATCACTTGTATCTGGTGCCTTAACTGGAAATGTATAAGGCTTGGTATCTAGTAGATGCCTTAAATGGAGAAGCTATACAAGGCCACTTCAGACAGAGTTGGAAGTATAACTTCAGTCTCTAATCTTACAGACTCAAGACATATTTTCTCAATACCATTGCCTTTACAGGCCGATCTGTAACAAGTATTCAAGTCAATTATTCAATATTCAGAATGGCTTATGTTTGGTCACCTAAGTCACATGGCATTGCTTCCATTCCCTGACTGGATGAGCTAAGCTTTATATAAAATTCTTCCTCTTCCAAATTTCATTTCCTCATGTAGAAACCTGCACAGAACTTGGAGGGAGGAGCACAGGTTGCAGGAAGGAAGAGTTTGGAGGACGCATCAGTCTGTTTGCACATGGGCAGGATGCCCGCTGCAGTTGCAGCATCTAGTTCGCTTCATAAAAAGCCAGATTAGAGTTACAAGCATGGAGTCCTCTCATGTTATTACCCAGTACATGACTCATGAAGGAAGAAAGGAATTTTGTTTCGTGATTAAACAAAACCTGGCTCTGAATATTTGTAACTCTGATTGCATTAACTGCAAATATCAACGGGGCAGGAAGAAGCTGTATCAAACCCATAGTCTCTAATTCAGGTATCCATCTTAGATACTGTAGTGGCCCCCACTGTTATAGCATCTGAGCACCTCACCGTTTTTAAGGTATTTCTCCTTACAACACCCTTGTGAGGTAGAGTAGTGCTATGCTCCCCATTTTGTAGATGGGAAACTGAGACACAGAGAGATTAAGTTACTTACCCAAGGTCACGCAATAAGTCTGTAACAGAGCAGGAATTTAAACCCATAGCTCTCAAGTCCAAGACTACTCCCTGGACCATCTTTTCTTTTGCTAGATACAAACAGGTTATTTAACATTATCAAAACGATTCTTGTATTTCACTCGGATTAGTAAACATGGGAGGGATGGATGGTTTTAAAAATAAAATTCCTGCAGTGGAATAAAGAGCGTATTCCCCAGGAGAATTCATAACTTGGAAGACACGTTTGGTATTTGTCTTTAAAGGACTTGACAGCATCTTCGTAAACAAAAACTATAACTGCAGTCAGTGGTTCATGCTGGCTTTCTCCGATGCGAACGGTACGGGTGTGCAGGTGATTCAAGAGTCTGTCTTGTAAGGATTCTAAACCAAATCCCCGTATCACACCAGAGGTCGAGCTCATCCTTGTTGAAATATAGCTAAACACATTGCTGAGAAGGCCCTTCCGATATAAGCAATCAGGGTGTCTCTAATAGCCCAGATCTGTTATCACATAGACGCTGAGCAAACGCAGCAGGCTAGTTGTGGCCCCAGAAGCTCTTGTTTTATTCTTCAGCGGGCTTGCTGCCATTTGGCCTGGCAGAGACTCTCCCTTCAGAGCTGCTCAGTGCTTTCTGTGTTATAATATTGTATAAACATCAGTTATTTACTCACTCCTTTTTGAGGCAAGGCGAAATACAGGGAATAAAACTGTTTGTCCCATGCCTCACACCCATAATAAGAAAATACGCCGACTGGTCTGTGGTGTAGTAACTGATTCCTAGGATTGACTATATAAATCAAACACATTTGGGAAACTGGGATTAGAACTCTCGGCTTCAAAACCATAGGCCTCTACCACATGAGCTAAAGCAGGCGTTCTCAAACTGGGAGGCGGGACCCCTCAGGGGGTCGTGAGGCTATTACATGGAGGGTCATGAACTGTCAAACCCTCTTTTGCCTTCAGCATGATGTTAAATATATAAAAAAGTGTTTTTAATGTATAAGGGGGGGGGTCGCACTCAGAATGTGAAAGGGGTCACCAGTACAAAAGTCTGAGAACCCCTGAGCTAAAGGAAAATTCCTTTAGTTGCAGTATGTCCAGTTGTTTTTCCTGTGATCTTGGCCACTAGAGGGTGACATCACTTGCTCACATACAAAGCTAGTATATGCCAGCACTTCCTGGCTACAGCAGGGATGGAGTCTATGACTGCGCCAGCTGCTGAGGATGAGAAAGGTGGGGAAACCAATGTCTGCACTAGCGCAGCTTCACAGAGCATTTATTTGCAAGTGAAAAACGCGGTAACTGCTGCCTTTATGCTGCTGTTCTGAAAAGTCACTTCAAAAATAATCCCAAAAGATCATTGAACATTTAATTTTAGGTGTATTTTGATTATTTTTCTTCTTCATTTTCGCAAAGTGAAGCCCAGAGAGCAACCATGCTCCCTGCAGACAATGGACTGCCCCACTCCAGTGTGGATCTGTCTCGGCATAAGAGAACATGGCGCCACCCTTACACTCCCAGGCAGCCTGGCAAGGGAGGGGAAAGCAATGACAAATCCTGCTTCTTAAACAAGACGTGAAATTCTGAGTGTTGTGGTCAGAAAAGCACGCCAATAAAGTTATCATCTTTCACTGCTCCAGAGGGATTCCGCACAGATTTCCCTTCCAATCTGACCAATTTAAAAGGCAAAAGGGAGAGTTTCTTCATTTATAAAATACACCTGTTGTAAGCTCTTTGGGACAGAGACTAGTCTTTGTTTTCTGCCTAGCACTGGGGGGGCTGCCCCAGGATGTTTGCGCTTGGGCGGGAGCCTGTGAACTGGGAGGGTCCCAGGATATATACACTGCAGTTAAACAACTCCTTAGTCTGAACCTCTGGAGAGAGAGTCAGCTGGCATGGGCCAGCTGCAGGTTTTTAACTGCAGTATAGACAGACCCTTAGGTGCTACTGAAATAAAAATAAATAAATAACAATCACCACCTATGAATGACCACCAGTATTCAAAGATTGTTCATGTGATAATATCAATTTACGAAGCACTCAAACAAGATCTCCCAGGCAACAGAAAAAGCAACATCTCACAGGTGCTCTAATTGGGCTGGCCAACGGGAGCTCAGCAAATTGATACCATTGTTCCTGGTGGCTGCCATCCTGTGTACCAGAATCGCAGCTTTCATTTTAAAAAAGTCTCTAGCCCTCATGGTTGTGATAACAGCCCAAAGGTAAAGTGAGGCTGTGGAGACTGGAGACTGCCCAAAACAATAGCTCCAGCTGGTGTGAACAGCCCTATTTATGTGAATGGGATATTGACTTAGTCCTAACAAAGACAGTTTAAATGTCAGTACTGTGAACTGCTTCACTGTGCTTCACAGCACAACAAAAAAAAAGGAGAGGAAGTGTTATTTTATGACAGATCCATAGTCTACACTGTGTGACAGAACTGGCATTATGGGTGGCCAGACCTCAAGTTGTGGCCGGAGCTTATGGGAGTACCATCATCACCTATGTTTCTTTTCCAGTTTGACCCTGTCTACATCCCACCCACCCCACCTCCATGGCCATTCAGGCAAAAATCTGGGTAGAATGACAGGACTCAGAATATGCTGCATAGGTCAAAAGAATTCTGTTGGAGCAATGAAGAAAGCAAATTCCAGAATCAAAGGTCCTGCACTGAAAATGCCCTCTGACAACTGCCAGTGTACCAATCTAGGGACTGTTAACTCTAGTGTCTTCTGCTGATCTCAGCTGCTGGGATGTAGCAAAAGGGCTGAGATGATTTCATATAGGTCTGAGCTGCCATCTAGCACTGTGAGCTCAAGATGTCTGGAAAAGGCAAACAAAAACAAAACAAAACAAAACAAAACAAGCCCTCTTCCTACATCATCAACAACAATAAAAATCCAGGATGCCAACTGACATGACCATTTTGCTGATAATACATGGAACACTATAGAATTAGAATTATTTGTTGTAGATCACATTAAATTGATAATTCAGCCCCTTCTTTTGCTAAGGAATATTCAAAATAATCCTGATGTCTACAAATGTGTTTGTTATTCAGAATCACTTGCCAAAAAGTTGGACAAACCATTTTCAGCGTTTAGAGGTTGTTCCCAACCTGTTCAGCTTGACAGTCAATATTTTCCATTCATAATGTATGATTGGTCCTCTTCCACTCATATGGCATTGTTTCTGCTCTCTCCCTAGATGATATGTTTTTCAACTTTGACACAGTTAATACCCACTGTCTGGTACAGATTTTTGGAAGAATATAACTGAGTTAAAATTAATGAAATGTGTGGGAATCACAAATATTTTTGGCAATATCCAGCATCCATCCAAACTATCTTGTATACCAAAGAGTACGATCACACACAACGCTTTTCTTGTTAGCCAAGTGTCACTTTCAACCTACTTTGCTATTCCACAATTAAGTTGACTTGAGGCAGCACAGCTGCCAGCAGCAAACAATATTTGTCCATAAACGAACCACATGTGTTGGTGAAACTCCACAGTGGGATGGTGTTCATAAGTAACAAGATACCGGATAAATTCCCAGTCCCACTGAAGTCAATAGGAGTTTAAATGCAGCCAAGGCTTCACCTATTATTTTGAGGTTATTGGTTATGGTCTGGTTAAGGTCACAATTACACTTTAAACAGTAAATATCAAAGAGATAATGCTAAAAGAACTGTCAAAACAATCCTATCACAACATCCTCCCGATTCCAAGGGCCTGACCCTCCCCTACCTTGCACCTGCACTGTGCAAAGTGGAAAACTTGAACATCAGAGTTTTACACCCGCTTTCTACGGGTGTAAAGGATGGTGCAAGGGGCAAAGCAATGGAGACTCAGGATATTGCTATCTATTGCTGGAGACCATGTAAAGATTAAATATGTGTGTGTGCATGTGTGTGTGTCTACATTTATAATATTGGTTTTCAGTCATACAACATGTAGGTTTAAATCATAATTTGGCTCCCATCTTTGCAGCTTCGGCTCATCTCTAATATCCATCAGACACAAAGAGATCAGTATGGCTCATCTTACCGGCACAGCCATTGAACATACAGATGAACAGTACCCAGAGCCAGGAATTTCAGTAGTTGCATGCTTGCTGCTGAAGTAAATGTTGGGCCTGCTTTTCTCACCATTATGCAGATGGCTTCATGCCACATTCCCTTTCTCTAGATGTGCTAGTGACACCCCCCTTCTCACATTTTACCTAAGTACTCACAGCTTTTTAAAGAAAACCTGAGGAATGGAGAGAACCTTATGAGTGTTCTGACACTTCAAGGATGGGAGCTTGAAGAGCTTGCAGCTTAAACTTTTTTGCAGGAACCAGACTCTTTATTTTTGGACTGGTACTATGTACATTTGTATTCCATAGAGATTGTTTGGTACCTTTACAAATATGGGCCAGATTCTCAGCAAGTATAAGTGATTTCAATGGAGCTATGATGATTTACCATTTAAGGATCTAGTCCACAGTTTCTAGATTTCAAGTAACTGCACATTAAAGTTAATTATTAAGAGTTTTCTAACATGTGCTCATTTTTGTTTAAATATAATGTGATTTATTTTCTCATTAAAATTCATAAGTAGTATACCAAATTGGTTCTCTCTTACCAAATGGCTATCAAGTACAAACACCATACAAAGGTGTACTGTATAAGGGCCACTAACCCACTCCAAAATTAAACCACTACAATCTACTCCACTTAAATCATACTGTCCCATGTTTGAGGAGAGGAGTGTGCTGAAACAATGGAAGAGTGCTATACATACATTGTACATGAGTGAGACAGAAGCATCTATTAACACAATACAATGGCAACTATTTATACACACATTTTTCCATAGAGAGCAAAGGGATACTTTCAGGGAAAACTACCTTTCATTTAGACAGAGGCAACAGCAAACAAGAAAGAACCAAAGACAAGTCACTACGAGAGAGAAGGAAATGTATGTCTCAAAGCCAAGACTGAACTCTACTCCCAACCCACCCACCATGGCGATGGAAAATCGATATGCTGCCCTGGTAAAGAGCGATGAGGAATCACCCCCAGAGGAGGAGGAGAGGAATGTACCCCCACGGCTGGGAGGATCACAGCCACCACTCCCAGGAGGAAATGTAGGATAGTGGTGGTTGATGACTCGCTTCTGAGGGGGACGGAGACATATGATGTAGTTGGCATCACAGAGACTTGGTGGGATAATACACATAACTGAAATGTTGATATAGAAGGGTACAACTTGCTCAGGAAGGACCAGCAGGGAAAAAAGGGAGGAGGTGCTGCCTTATATATTAAAAATGTATACACTTGGACTGAGATTGAGATGGAAATAGGAGATGGACTTGTTGAAAGTCTCTGGGTAAGGATAAAAGGAGTAAAAAACAAGGGTGATGTCATGGTAGGGGTCTACTACATACCACCTAACCCAGAGGAAGAGGTGGATGAGGCTTTTTTTAAACAGCTAACAAAATCATCCAAAGCACAAGACTTGGTGGTGATGGGGGACTTCAATTACCCAGACATCTGTTGGGAAAATAACCCAGCAGGGCACAGATTATCCAACAAGCTCTTGGAATGTACTGGAGACCATTTTCTATTTCAGAAGGTGGAGACAGCTACCAGGGGAGAAACTGTTCTAGATTTGATTTTGACAAATAAGGAGGAACTGGTTGAGAATTTGAAAGTGGAAGGCAGCTTGGGTGAAAGTGATCATGAAATGACAGAGTTCATGATTCTAAGGAATGGTAGGAGGGAGAACAGCAAAATAAAGACAATGATTTCAAGAAGGCGGACTTTAGGAAACTCAGAGAGCTGGTAGGTAAGATCCCATGGGAAGCAAGTCTAAGGGGAAAAATATTAGAAGACAGTTGGCAGTTTTTCAAAGAGACATTATTAAGAGCACAAGAGCAAACTATCCCACTGCGTAGGAAAGATAGGAAGTACGGCAAGAGACCACCGTGGCTTAAGCAGGAGATCTTCAATGATCTTAAAAAAAAAAAGAGTCCTACGAAAAGTGGAAACTAGGTCAAATTACAAAGGATGAATATAAACAAATAACACGAGTATGTAGAGATAAAATTAGAAAGGCCAAGGCAGAAAATGAGATCAAACTAGCTAGAGACATAAAGGGTAACAAGAAAACATTCTACAAATACATTAGAAGCAAGAAGAAGACAAAGGACAGGGTAGGCCCATTACTCAATGGGGTATGTGGGGCGAAATAACAACAGAAAATTTGGAAATGGCAGAAGTGCTTAATGACTTCTTTGTTTCAGTTTTCACCAAGAAGGTTGGTGGTGATTGGACGTCTCACGTAGTGAATGCCAGTGAAAATGAGGTAGGATCAGAAGAGGCTAAAATAGGGAAAGAACAAATAAAAAATTACTTGGACAAATTAGATATCTTCACGTCCCCAGAGCCTGATGAAATGCATCCTAGAATACTCAAGGAGCTGACTGAGGAGATATCTGAGCCATTATCGATTATCTCTGAGAAGTCATGGGAGACGGGAGAGTTTCCAGAAGAGTGGAAAAGGGAAAATATAGTGCCAATCTATCAAAAGGGAAATAAGGACAACCCAGGGAATTATAGACCAGTCAGCTAAGCTTCTGAACCCGGAAATATAATGGAGCAAATAATTAAGCAATCAATTTGCAAACATCTAGAATATAATAAGGTGTTAAGAGTCAGCATGGATTGGTCAAAAACAAAACGTGTCAAACCAGCATATTAGCTTTCTTTGACAGGGTAACAAACGTTGTGGATAGGGGAGAAGTGGTAGACGTGATAGATCTTGACTTTAGTAAGGCTTTTGATGCTGTCTTGCATGATCTTCTCATAAATAAACTACGGAAATGCAACCTAGATGGAGCTACTATAAGGTGGGTGCAAAACTGGTTGGAAAATTGTTCCCAGAGAGTAGTTATCAGTGGTTCACAGTCAAGCTGGAAGGGCATAACAAGTGGGGTCCCGCAGGAATCAGTTCTGATTCTGTTCAATATCTTTATCAGTGATTTAGATAATGGCATAGAAAGTACACTTATAAAGTTTGTGGACGATACAAAGCTGGGAGGGGTTGCAAGTGCTTTGGAGGATAAGATTATAATTCAAAATGATCTGGACAAACTGGAGAAATGGTCTGAAGTAAATAGGATGAAATTCAATAAGGACAAATGCAAAGTACTCCACTTAGGAAGGAACAAGCAGTTGCACACATACAAAATGAGAAATGACTGCCTAGGAAGGAGTACTGTGGAAAGGGATCTGGGGGTCATAGTGGACCACAAGCTAAATGAGTCAACAGTGTAACGATGTTGCAAAAAAAAAGCGAACATCATTCTGGCATATATTAGCAGGAGTGTTGTAAGCAAGACACGAGAAGTAATTCTTCCGCTCTACTCCGCTCCGATTAGGTCTCAACTGGAGTATTGTGTCCAGTTCTGGGTATCACATTTCAGGAAGGATGTGGGCAAATTGGAGAGAGTGCACAGAAGAGCAACAAAAATTATTAAAGGTATTCCCTAATAGGTCATGTTTTCTAGATTGAAAAAATTGGGTTTGTTTAGTCTGGAAAAGAGAAACTGAGAAGGGATATGATAACAGTTTTCAAGTATGTAAAAGGTTATTACAAGGAGGAGGAAGAAAAATTGTTTTTTTTAACCTCTGACGATAGAACAAGAAGCAATGGGCTTAAATTTGGAGGTTTAGGTTGGATATTAGGAAAAACTTCTTAACTGTCAGAGTGGTTAAGCACTGGAATATATTGCCTAGGGAGGTTGTGGAATTTCTACCATTGGAGACTTTTAAGAGCAGGTAAGACAAACACCTGTCAAGAATGGTCTAGACCAGAGGTCGGCAACCCTTCAGAAGTGGTGTGCCGAGTCTTCATTTATTCACTCTAATTTAAGGTTTCGCGTGCCAGTAATACATTTTTATGTTTTTTAGAAGGTCTCTTTCTATGAGTCTATAATATATTACTAAACTATTGTTGTATGTAAAGTAAATAAGGATTTTAAAAATGTTTAAGAAGCTTCATTTAAAATTAAATTAAAATGCAGAGCCCCCCGGACCAGTGGCCAGGACCCAGGCAGTGTGAGTGCCACTGAAAATCAGCTCACATGCCGCCTTCAGCACGCGTGCCATAAGTTGCCTATTCCTGGTCTAGATACTACTTAGTCCTGCCATGAGTGCAGGGGACTGGACTAGATGACCTCTTGAGGTCCCTTCGAGTTCTATGATTCTATAACAAAGGTAACAGTTTCATAGCTACCTACACCACACATTTGGCTCTATACCATTTTGGGCTCTGCTAGTGCTGCTGCTGAAGAACCAGCCGGCAGAGAGAGGGCAAGTGCTCTAATAGACACCATCCATTTGAATGGCATTGATAGCGATAGCTGGGCAAATAACTGATATTTCAGTTTGCTGGCAGTTCTGAAAAGAAATAATAAAAACAAAAATTGACAAACCAAACTCAAAAAACCTCAAAACCATTTGCAGTCAAACTAAATATTTTGTTTCAATTTCTGGTGCATTTTTAAACTTTTTTTTTTTAAAGAAAAGCGAAGATTATTTAAAAACCAAAAGTCATCAGAAAAAAACCTAAATTGTTTTGTTTTGAAAAGCATCCAAACAAAATATTTAGATTTTTGGATTTGACTTTTGACAAAACTTGGTGAAACTGAGACAAATTCACAAACATTTCAGTGCTGCTGAGTTTGCTTTTTTTGGCCCCAAAAATTTTGGATGGAAAATTTCACCCAACTCCAATGCCAACAACCATGGTGCTGATAGCAGTAGATAGAGAAGGAAAAGAAACTTGTGTTTAAAAAAAAAAAAAAACAAGAGAGAAAGGGGTGGGTGGAAAAGTCTACCAAGGAAAAAACACTTTGTTGAGGGGAAAAATTATCCTCAGGCCTTTAAAAGTAAGGAAAAATTAATGGAGATTGCAAATAGCCTAACCCATCTAAGGGGGAGTAGGTGGAAGGGAATATTTTCAAGTGTCTCTTCAAATAGTAATGCCTATTTTGAAATAATTACTTGAATCCACATCTAATTCCCTGATCTCGCCCTATTTTCAGCCCATTGTTTATAGGTTTAGATATAGAATTTGTATTCTCCACCGGGGAATCAATCCTGCAAGTTACTAAGCAGCCCTGCAAGGGGCTTTGTGCCCACTGTCTTCTGCGGAGCTGAGGGTGCTCAGCACTTGGCAAGCCCCAGCTCTGACTCGCTAACTTCCAAGGGCAAGAGACTGACCTAGGAAAAAATGTGATAGGTTATTCCTTCCTCCACATCAAACTTTAAAAAAGTAATTTCCTCTTAAGTCCAGGTGCTCTGTCCGTCCGTACATTCAAGATTAGAGAGGCAACTGGTCCACCTGCTGCAGATGCTTGCAGTACGTTAACATTTAATTAGGAATGTTTGCTTTAATCATTATAAGGAATATTAAATGTAAATAGAGAGAGCAAGTGACTGAAGTTGGCTTTGTGTCTGTAAGCAGTTTCAGAACTCTGCAATATGGGGGCAATAGGTGGTTGCAATAGGGAAGCGAGAGAAGAGCGTTGCTTGAGTTAAACCAGCACAGGGACAAACCAAACCCAGGTCCAGATTCTGGTTGATGTCCCCCTTAGCTATTTATAGGAACAAGGGAAACATGGGAGTGAAGGTGGCACTTTCACTCAGGACGTACTGGGACCCAATTTTACCTTCCAGAAAGAATGGCAGAAAACCCTACCTTCCAGTGATCCTCAGGAGAGGGTGTCAAGGACCGGCAAGAGGTGAGCAGAGTTTTATCATAGACTGGGTATGGTCTGTGGGGTCCCCCAGCGTAAGTGGGTCTTTGCTAGCAAAAGCATATGCACAGCATCTGAGCAACTTATTATACTCAGACATACTATGTTAGGCTCATGGATACATGAAAGGGATTTGTGGTGTGGTTATACAGGCCTCACAGACATGTTTAAATACACCTAATATTACAAGTGCACAGCAAAATGTGTGTCCAGAATCTGATGTACTAACATGGCCTTTGGTGTCTATCCACTAGATAGGAGCTCAAATATATGGTGATATGGATGGTATAAGAAGCTGAACAAAACAGAGAGTAGGTGCATCACAGCAAGGCTACAGAGGGTGTAAGTCCTAATACTATCATCACAATGGACTAATCTACTTTCGCTCAAGCATTAGATACTTTGGGTGAAATTCTGGCCTCACTGAAGCCAACTGAATGACTCCCACAGACTTCAACTTGACCAGGATTTCACCCTACTTCTTGGTCCCGAGTGACATCCATGATGTGATCTTTGTGCATTTTTGCCCATGAGACCAGCCATGTACATTCCTGTAGTGCTATTTTCCAGATATGCAGGGTGTTTTTCATAAGGCAGCCAACTAATATATTCCTGCAGTTTGCACAACTTCTTTCAAACTTCTTGTGTCCTTATAATTAAAGTTCCATACCTCAGTTGATTTCTCCCCCCACTTGCCCTGAGCTGAGTTCTAAACCTCACCAGAACTGAGTGATAGTGGAAATGCACAGAGTCTTATAAGGAAAGTAACATATGCCATTTCATAAAATAGAAAGTAGACTAAATACAGAAGAAATCGGAGGGCTATGGCATGAAACAAGGAAGCCGTAAGAGAGAAGTGAATGCTATAAAGATAGTGCCACAAAGAGAGAATAGGACATCCTCTTACTTAATGAATATTTATTGCAAACTGCTGCCTATTATCTTTCAAAGAATTTTTATACAGTTCCCATGTCTTTCATCTGTTTCATGTGATGGTTTATCTAACTGTGGAAATTGCATGCATCAGGTAAATGTTGATTTACATGCAAATTGCTTCTGCTAAACTTGCCTTTAAGTAAAATAAGATTCAGAAATATTTTTCCTCTTATTAATTTGCAGTTTCAACCCCGCCTCCCAAACACAACAAATGCAAATAATCTAATTCATTTGTAAATATAAAACAATTTGTTAGGATTTAACTTCACCATATTTTTTTCCTCCATGTTCTTTAAATAAATTGCCATGTTTACCAAAGACAAACAGAAGAGAAACAGTGTGTGTTCCAATTCAGCAGCTTCCTTCCCTTCTATAGGGTTACTGTCAAGATAAAAATCACAGGCCAGATTCATTCCTGATGTAATTACTCATTGAAATGGCTTTACACTAGGGATTCACTGGACCCCCATTTATTTAAATCCAAATATTACTCCCCTGGGTGATAAGGTGGGTGAGGTAATATCTTGTACTGGATCAATTTCTGCTGGTGAAAGAGACCAGTTTTTTGAGCTTATATAAGAGCTCTTCTTCAGGTCTGGCTGGGATCAACATGGCTACAACAACACTGCAAACGACTTCTATAGGACCACACTTTAGATTATTAGAAGTGAATTTTAAACATCTCGCCCTACATCTGCAAAAGTGACTAGTGGTTTTGGGTGCCTCAATTGTTGGGGTTCAGCTTGAGACACCTTAAAAAGCTTGATTTTCAGAAAGTGCTGAGCACCCAACTTCTGAAATTCAGATCACTTCAAGCTGCCTCAAGTTGGCTACCCAAAAAATGAGGTCCCAAAACCCATAATCACTTTGGAAAATCTCAACCCTAATTTACTTTTAACCATCTTTGTCTCCTTTTTGATTAGCCTGGATGAAAAGAATATGTTGGTCAGTTTTCACTTGCTGTTTATAGTTAGCAGTTGCCCTTGCTCACTGTGTGAACCTCATGAAGTCACTTAATCTGTGTCTCAGTTTCCCCATCTGTAAACTGGGGATAAAAATGAGGTACTTCCCAACCTATCATGGTTTTGAGGATTAGTTCATTAATATTTGCAAAATGCTAAGTATTAGGATTAGTTTCTGGCCAGTCTTTCTCTCTGGTTCTTATGTATTAGCGCAATGATCGTGTATTTGGGTTTCCAGGAAGAATGCTTACATCCATTTAAAAAAAAAGTCTGTTCATTGATGTCTGTCAGGATGTTTCAGAGGCTCAAGATAGTGCATTCAAGTTTCCCCTCAAGATATGGGTTTGAGTCCCATTCTTCTCAATAGCAACTTTTTAACAGAAAATATGGGATGGGGTAAAAGGCTCTGGGATGGCACTTGGAAGACCTAGGTCAAATTCTTAGCCATGCAACAGATTGTATGTGTGACTTTTGGCAAGTTACTTGCAGGGCCACCCAGAGGATTCAGGGGGCCTGGGGCAAAGCAATTTCGGGGGCCCCTTCCATAAAAAGAAGTTGCAATACTATAGAAGACTATATTCTTGTGGGGGCCCCTGCGGGGGGCCGGGGCAAATTGCCCCACTTGCCCCCCTGGGCAGCCCTGGTTACTTGAGGCTTATCTCCACAGGGAATTAACCTGTTATAGCTATTCTGGAATAACTCCCTGTGTGAATTCTTTTATTCTGGAATAAGAGTGCCTTATTCTGAATTAGTTTACTCTGTTTCCAAAGAAGATTAAGCTAATTCAGAATAAGACTGTCTTGTTCTGGAACAAGAGTGTCCACACAGAGAGTTAACTAGGAATAGCTATTCTGTTTTAAATACACACCCTACCTCAATATGAATTAATTTCCCTGTGTAGACAACTCCTTTGTGTCTCTGAGCCTCAGCTCCCCATCTGTAAAATAGGGGTGATAATACTTGTTATCTTGTCTATTTAAATTGCAAGCTGTTTAGGATACAGACTGTCTCTTACTGGGGCTATGTCTACACTACCACTTATGTCGGTATAACTTCTGGCCCTCAGGGATGTGAACAAAGCCATCCCAGAGCGACATAAGTTATACTGACAAAAGCGCCGGTGTGGACAACACTATGTCAGTGGGAGAGCCTCTCCCACTGATGTAGCTACCGCTGCTCATTCGGGGTGGATTAATTAAGTTGACGAGAGAGCTCTCTCCAGTCAGCTTAGAGTGGCTACACAAGAGAGCTTACAGTGGCACAGCTGCACTGCTGTTAGCTCTCTCGTGTAGTGAATTTTGAGCTTAGGTGTTCATAGCAAGCCAACCACTATGGGGCCCTGATCTCTGCTGGCACCTCTAGATGCCACTCTCATACAAAAATAAAACACATCTGTGTGCACTTAAGTAAAAACAAAAACACATAAATGTTTCTATTCAGATTTGGGTTTAATCAAGCCGTCTTTACCAAACACTAATTTGACCTGTGAATGTCAGTTTTAAAATACAACCCACATTCAAAAAAGTTTCATTATGTGGAACCTCATCTTCCCAATTTAAATGAGAAATGTGTTGTGTTTATTTTGCAAATGCTCTTCTAAGCCAACTCTTGTTGGCATAACCAAAAGTCATTCCCAGATGATTCAAGGACTTTCTGAAATGCCTTGATCCCAATCCAGTTCACAATGAACAGGCGTCCGCATTACTAAAAACAACCACCACAGCTGACACTACATTTGCGGACAGTCTCTCAGCAGAGAGGCCAAGAGCTAAACAGAGAATGAAATCTCCTCTCATCCCAAGAGGTGGTCCCTATATGTTAGCATTGAAGCTTATTGGCTGGCCAGTTGGAGGGAAGCTTGCCGTGCTATAGCTGTTCTGTGAATAGGTAGAAACTTCAATTTCCAGTGCTGTCAAGCTGGAACTAATACTAAAATTTATATATAAAGAAATAGGAAATTAACCACTATGGAAGCGGGAAACAATGCAAAAGTGTAGTTAGCCACAGTAAAACTTGATTTAAATATTTTGCTTGGTTGCAGCAGAGTCAACCAGTAGAGGGAGCCAGTTAATTAGCAAATCCTATTCCCAGACCTGCATCGAGATTATTGGCGATGTCAAAGCAGGATACAAGAGGAACGAAGTAACAAAGCGAAGTCACATTGGCTCATGCACCCCAGTAATAAAGGAGGAAAATAATATTACCAATGGTAATATTGCTATGTAGCAGGGTAAAAAAACATCTGTAATTAATGGAGAGATATCTGTTTTTTGAGTCTCTGTCCAGCAGCCTGAATACTTATTTTCTGTCTGGTTCTCTAGTTCCCAGACTGACTAATACAGCCTGAATTGCCTAGTGTCATGACACAGGTTCACCTTAAATCCTAGCTTGTTGACTTCCCTACAGCCAAAGGGAAAAAAATGTCCTTCTCGGGCTTCTAAGAGACTATTACAAACTGTGCAGTACAATGAAGAATGATTTACAAAAAAGATAACTGAACATGTACAAATTCGCTCGGTTCTGTTTTTTATCTGCTTGTAGCTCATTTTGCTAATCAAGCACGTGAGAGATAATGTGCATGTGTGGGTGCACGCCTGTGTGTGTGAAAGAGAGAGAGTTTATATATAAGTAAAAACAGGCCAAGACTTTCCTGCAAGGAGTGTGTTGCTTAATGAATGAGTTTAAGTGAGCCAGTCTAGGGAAGCTTCACCCTCTGACACTAGTGCAAACACCATTACAGAACAGTTCACCAGAGAAGGCATTAAGACAATCATACACTGAGGTAGCCCACTGCTCTTCAGACACTAGTGCATACTCCATTAGGGAATGCTGTTTATTGGAGTGCTCCAGGGCAATTCTAGCACTCTCTGCCTTCCTATAGCACAGATTCTGTTAGATACAGGGAAATCCCATGCACGTGTTGGGGAAAAGGGAGTCTCACAACTCTGATTTAATCAGAGGGCTAGGTCTGACAAGTGGGATACTGTGAAACAGGAGCTTTTTTGAAGTGCTAACAAATACTTTTGTGCTAATGAATATTTATGCTGCCACCAATTTAAAAGCAAGAGAAAGAAGAGAACAATGCACATGGCCTTTTAACCAATAGACTCTAATATGCAAAAAGAACAGGAGTACTTGTGGCACCTTAGAGACTAACATATTTATTAGAGCATAAGCTTTCGTGGACTACAGCCCACTTCTTCGGATGCATATAGAGTGGAATAAATATTGAGGAGATATGTATACTCCTGTATGTGCGTATATATATCTCCTCAATATTTATTCCACTCTATATGCATCCGAAGAAGTGGGCTGTAGTCCACGAAAGCTTATGCTCTAATAAATGTGTTAGTCTCTAAGGTGCCACAAGTACTCCTGTTCTTTTTGCGGATACAGACTAACACGGCTGCTACTCTGAAACCTCTAATATGCAAGTGAATCAAGGTGAACTCTGCAATTATTCACCCATTTACCTCTGCTGTCACAATTTTCTGCCAACCTAATATTGAGTTATTCACAGCTGTCTTGTCTTCTGGGATTGAGGTGGAGAACTGTATGCTGGGACCTGTAATCTCCATGGTGTCACACCCTTGCTTTGAGGAGGAGGGATCTCTGCTGACTGCTCCATTTTACTCACACTAATATGGGATCCGATTTTCATGTGCCTAGAAAGTAGCCAGTGTAGAGCTTAGTTGTGCAATATTTAAGTAGCCCTTTTAAGTCAGATGTCCCTTTTATATAAATAGCACTATAGCTTCCGTGTACATATCCTGAGAGTTTCATGTGTCCAATAGTGTAAAAATATGTAGCTCATGTTCCATGCAGCTCTCTGCCTCCACCCACTCGTTAGAACAATAGCACCATGCCCCTGACAAAAAATCAATTCACACTACAGTCTTCAAAAGTGTATTGTACCTGGAGAGAAGTAGCAAAATCACTGCAGGCATGTTTTGGCAAATACCCATTGGACTTGCAGCGCCTGGATGCACTTGGGATCAAATCAGGTTTCATTTAACCATAGGCCTGAGCGCTTGTGATTTGCATGAGTAATTAGAACTGATTAATAGAATGACTTGCTTAATTAAGTTTCTCTCAAAAAGGTGCCCCTTGAAGACTCCTGAGTGTGAAAATTCAGAGGCAATTTCCCCTCAGTATCCTTTCTGGGTTGGAATTATTTCAGGTTGGGGCGGGGGAGGTGAGTGTGGGAATGATCACAGCCTGGTTTTAATCAAGGCTGCAGAATGTGTATGGTGAGGTCTCAGGCAGTGTGAGAGACTGGAGGTCTGAAGAGACCTTAAGAGAGGCTGTTCTAATCTTGAGCGGTGAAGTTCAGGCAAGGGAGAAAATGGCATTTTGCCACAAGCAGCTAAGTGTTTATATTAAAGGATTGCTACTGGATACAACTAACACACAATTCTTGCACTTTTCTAACAGACCAGAACTTTTTCTGAAAATCCATCACCTTTGCCCTATCACTGGGGCAGCTCCTATGCTGGTAGCAATGGTGCAGTGCTAGTGTGGAATGGCCACTAGTGTTTTAACTACCCTTGTCACAGCAAGTTTAAGGACTAAATGATAGAAATGCTGATGGCCACTGGCATCTTGTCTGCCATTGTGCTACCATTTCCACTGCTGGCAGAGCTAGCTGTGCTGGTGACAGACTTCCAGAGAAGTCCCAACGTAGACAAGGCTACAGAGCATTGTGCCTGGGACTGAATAGTGACCTGGGTTCTAATCCCGTAAATCACTTTAAGCACAACTGTTGAGTGAGGCGTGTAATGACTTTTGCCAATGTGCATGAGTTGCTCACTGAAGGGAGAACATCTCACAAGTCGGTTTATTGGACAGACCGTTTGGATCCCTCTCATGGTGCACAGTATTAAAGACCAATCAGAACGTATGAGCAGTGTAACTCCATAGTAAGATGGGTCATCATTGAGAGATCTATATTTACTGCCAAACAGGGCACGTTCAGGTGACAGGACTTAAAACAGGAGTAATAATAAGGATCTGTAGCAACACCAAAAGGTGCCATTTACCCTTAAATCAGCACCCATAAAAGATGCTTCTTACACACATCTGAGACAGAGCAGGGCAGCAAGATGGAATCATCTGCTGCCTTGCCTGAGAAGGCCATTTAACAAGTAGTTCTTACTTAGGACCCAGTGCTAGGAATGTGTCCAGCTCACTGAATAGACGGGCAAGTTAAATTCTGACAGGAGTCCAGGGGGAGCAGGGGAAGTTCATTCTTAGATGAATTAAAATGAAGCGTCAAGAAAAGTGAAGATGAAAAGGGAAAAAGTCAGCCAAATCAATCAAGGAAACAGGCAGCTAGAAAAGGCACTTATTGACCCAATTGCTAAAGAGTCCCCTCTGAGCCAGGATTACCCAGCAGACACAGCCGCCTACCTCCAAGAGATACTTGCTCTGGTTAACCAGGAAAAGCTGTGAAAGGAGACAAAAGAATAAAGACCAGGATTTACAAGGTCCCATGGAAATCCTCCAGAGTGTGGAATATTTAGAGCTCAAATTATACAGCCAGAGCATGGGGGAGGATATAAAAAAAATAGACATTGATTTAGGGGAGAATTGTGTATCTGTTGGAAGCCCAAGGAATAAGAGAGACATGGTGGGTGAGATGATATCTTTTACTGGACCTACTTCTTTTGGTAAGAGAGACAAGCTTTCAAGCTCCCCACAGCAATTCTTCAGGTTTGTGACACTGAGTTAGGGTTGCCAACTTTCTAATCGCACAAAACTGAACACCCTAGCCCCGCCCCTTCCCCAAGGGGGGAATGCAGGAGGGGGATCTGGGTTGGGGCGGGGCTCAGGGTTGGGGCAGAGGATTGGTGCTCAGGGTTGGGGCACGGGCTTACCACAGGCAGCTCCTGGTCAGCGGTGCAGGGAGACTAAGGCAGGCTTCCTGCCTGTCCTGGCTCCCCGTTGTGCCCTGGAAGCGGCCAGCAGGTCCAGCTCCTAAGAGAGGGGAGGGGCAGAGTGCTCAGCGCACTGCTCTTACCCGCAGGCACTGCCTCAGCAGCTCCCATTGGCCGTGGTTCCCGGCCAATGGGAGTGCAGAGCCGGTGCTCGCAGTGGGGGCAGCATACGGAGCCCCGTGGCCCCCTCACCTACGAGTCGGACCTGCTGGCTGTTTCCGAGGGCACAGCGCAGACCTGTGCTTAGCCCTGCAACATCGCTGACGGAACTTTTAACAGCCCAGTCAGGGGTGCTGACTGGAGCCACCAGGATCCCTTTTCGACTGAGCGTTCTGGTCAAAAACTGGACATCTGGCAACCCTACACTGAGTATCCTTCCCAGATCTGAAGAAGAGCTCTGTGTAGCTCGAAAGCGTGTCTCTCTCACCAACAGAAGTTGATCCAATAAAAGATAGTACCTCACCCTCCTTGTCTTTCTAATATTCCGGGACCAACATGGCTACAACAATACTGCATATGGAGGCATAAGAGGAAGGCAGGAAGCTTTCCACCCTCATAGCACCATCTGCTCACAGTAGGTAAGAATTTTCACACCATCCCACTGTCATATTGTGGCCCGCATCAAAGAGCTGTTAGGAGAAGTTAAACTGGATTCTTTCTCCAGGCAACCTCACACAATGTAACCACTCTCTATTGGCCCTGGCACCTCCCTCTCATAATCCCAAATGTGCATTGTATCTACTAGATACAGCACCCACCAGAACGGGGTGAAAAAAAATGGGTGATGATTCCTGGTGGATGAGGAACCCTATAAAATTAGAGATTGCTGACTATTTAAAACCCACATTTTCCAAGAGAGATAGGCAAATCTATTTTGTTCCTCCTGAATTGCTGCTGCTGTTACCGTATACAAAAGTTGCAGATGGGCCTGAACCAAAACCCTGGGTAAGAATACCCTAAACTTTGGGGGAATTCTTATCCAGATCTACCTTTACGGCCAGGCCCATCTTTATTAGTACTAATATTAACAATAATGACTCAATATTTGAATACTAAGAGCCCTTATTCCAACAAATGTAAACAAGGAGTAATAAGAAAATGATATTGCAAAATTTACCCCCTCCCAAGTATGGAATTGGCTATAATTGCTAATACTTAAGCAGCCCTTTTCATTCATAGATTTTAAAGCACTTTTATAAGATGAATAAGTAGCATTATCCTCTATTATCTCATGGTGTCGGATGGAGGAGCTTGGGCACAAGAGCAAAAACAGAAGACAGTCAAATTAGTTTGAATCAAATGGGAACCTCCCTGAATTTTCTCCCCAAACTGAAACCAAACCTGACACCCCAAAATTTCTTGCAATTCAAGTATATTCCATTTATGCTTCTTTTCTTTACGTTTTATTGTTGTGTTGTCACAGCACTTCTGGGTTCTGGTCCAGATCAGAGGTAAAAAAACACCAAGCTACTGTGAGAGAAGCAGGAGTAGAAGCAACACACACTAGAAATCTCCCGAGAAACCTGTCCCTGAGAGCACAAATGCACAGATCCGAGAGGTCACATAAAGGTTCAGAATCAAAGCAGCCACATTTGTGTGTGCTTATCCCAAACACAACTTGAAATGAAAGTGAAGATTCCAGATTTTCAACATTTGAGAGGCTGGGGATATGGAACCATGGTTAAATAAATGCTTTCCATTTCCAAAGCGCTTTCCATCTGAGGATCTTAAAGTGCCTTGCAGTTATGACACCCATTTTGCAATCAGTATATACTTCTTCTCCTTTATTCCTTCTGCCTTCCTGTCATTGGAGGAGGAAGGATCTTGTAGTGGGCATCACAGAGATGAGAAAGGGACATGACATATGAATTTTGCCCCAGTTGAAGGAGGAACATAGGGTCAGGAGATGAGGAACAGCTGGATTGCTAAGGTGCCAGCTGAGTTCAGCACTAACCCAGGAGCCTTTTTCACCCTCTGCCATTCTGGTTGTGAATTGTTTGCTTCCAGATTATAATGCTCCTCAAACTGACTCTTCCTCCAACAATCTGAAATGGAGATGCCACCCCTCCCCTTATGCTCCCAATAGGCACAGATGGAGCGTTAGAAAGAGGCGGCTGTGAAAATATTCAAGTTACCTCACATCAATCCACACCCCTTTTTTCCTATTCCATCTCCTTGCTGGGTCCCACCTGTTTCTGGCAGCACCTTCATTTGTTGTGCTAATGAAACAGCTTGCTGAGCCTAGACATCTGCGTCTTCTTGCTCACGCTCAAATCCATTAGCCCATGATCTCTTATGTATTAATGCACCATTCATGTGCATTGTTCTAAACGGAACATTACAATGTTGAAATTTAAAGTGCATTTTAACTGTACCTCTAAAGAGATGATAATTTGCTGACTGCATCATAAATATACCGTGGCCCCTCTCCTTTGGCATATGCACAATCACTTGTATCCAGGCATTTGCTCATACAATAAAAAATATAATAAAATCCAGAGCAGTACCAAGCGAGATGTAGTGAGTATGTGAAACAGGTGTCCCGATTCAGCATGAAAGTTATATCTCCCTGCTACCAAAATGCCTCTGGGTTAGTGACAACAACACTGAGGAACATTTCATGGGGGCTTGCCTGTGAATGCAGTAATTTGGTACATTCCAGATACCAGGGCTTAGATTCAATTTTTGGCAAGAAATTATTTGAGTTTGGTTGCCTCATTATACTGCAGTCATCTTCAGCAATTTCTTCATTTGGAAGAGCAGGGCACTTGCAGATCAGAAGTGTGGGACACTGGCAGAGCTGTGTGAGAAGCCCAGGACTGGCTAACTGGGGTGCTGCATGCTTGGACTGAGGGGCATTGACAAAGCTAGAAAGCATTTGACAAAGTAAGGCTTGGCCAGCTATGGTGAGATGTTTTATACAGATCAAAAATTAAATACATGAGCACTCTCCTTGGCCTTTTGCCCTTTACTGCAAATGTTGAAAATCCAGACACATACGCACCCAGAACTAAAAAAACATTAAAATTTAAAAATGAAAGGAAAAAATCGAGCTCAGCTAACCTATTCCATAGCACCATATAGAGAATATAAGTGGCCTGGATGCTACCCCTTATTACTCCGAACTTAATACCCTATGCTTTGCATGACAATTTGTGAGCCAATGAAAATGCACAGGGCCTGATTTTGCCTTCAGCTGCATAACCACTATTTGAAGTTTGCCAGCTTCTAGAACTCTGGACTGAGCCTTTACCCTATGGACCACAATAATGGCTACCAGAGCCCTCTGACACTATTTCCCAGCATGCTTAGAGTCAGGGGTGGGGATAGAAGGGACTAGAAATGCCTCCTGAAGCCAACAGGCTTCTGCATAGGGTGATATGGTCTCAAGCAGTTTGCTGGGTCAATGATGAACCAGGGCTGCTGAATCCTACAGTGGGAGCAGACAGCCTGACTCAGAGAAAAAGTGACTTGGTTTAGTTTCAGTTTGGGCTGTTTGAAATTGGAGCTGAGAAGCAGAACAGCTCACAGCTGAGTAACTGCTCTCCCCACAAAGGGAGTCTGCTGTTGGATTTAGTGCCTCAATCAGACAGTTCCAGCCCTGCAGAGACCAGCTTCCAGAGAGGCAGAGACCCAACCTGGTGCTGGCTACTGAGAGGCAGCTGAGTCAGGAGACGACCCTGTCTTACCCAAGGTGAAGACACTGGCAGAAGACTCTGTTTGTTTAAGCAGCCAATGTTCTCAACACCACTGCACTCCTTGCCAGTCTCATCCTCCATGTGCACAGGATAGAACTGGGGGTTCAGACATGTTGGGAGGTGGGGAAGTGGTTGACTTGTTAGTGTTTAGTACTTACTCAAGCTGAACCCTTTCCTCTTCAGATCCTATTTTCCTGCTCCCAATGAAGTCCCCCCTTTTAACATTGTTGTTTTTGGGTGTGTCATTTCTTTGCTGGGATTCCTATTAGTGTCCTTTATCGTTTCCTGTGTACTGGGATTTATGCTCCTTGCCAGCAATGGTAGCATTATTCATTTTCCCAAAGGACAGCACCCCTTGTCTCAGACACGGTGAGGAGTCACCTTGGGTGGAGGCACCAAGTGTCACAAAAAGACCCTACCCAGGTAAGGAGAAGCCTCTCCAAGTAGCAAGCACCAGGAAGGAAACTTGAGCCACACCTCAGAGGAGGGCTACAGTTGCATTTGTGTAAATCTGGAGTAACGCCGTTGATGTCAGCAGATTTGCTGTACACTTTATTTTCACCAGCGTAACTGGGAGAAAATGTTGTCTTATATTCCCTGTTCAGACAAAGTTGGATTTACATTTTAAGGTAAAATGAAATGTAACAAAGACAATGGTTGGCAAAGAGTGGAGGGGGGATTGTAGCTGGATGGTGTCAAATTTTCTCTTTGAAGAATAATTTTGAGATTATTCAAGAGTGAGAAGGGCAGAAACCTGAGATGGGCACAGGAGAGAATCAAAGGTGGAAAACATCACAGCAGTAGGGAGCTGTAATTGTACCGTCAGAGTCTCTGGGCATACCATCCCTGGATAGAAGCTGAATGAGGACAGGATGACTTTATAGTGGGGAAAGTTAGCAAGGTCCCTGGTTTTCATCCAAAAGCACATGGTGGCATGGGAGCAGGAGCAAAGGAGATTGCTGAGAGGAGAGAGCCCTGGCTGGGGGTTGGGACGTAAGGAAGAGTCATAGGAGGTGGGGAGGAGGAGAGGGTGGAGCTGAAGGTGGAAATAATGGGAGTCCAGAGGGCAGAGAAGGGGCAGAGAAGATTGAGGTGTTGCTGCAGGTATATGGGGAGGGGGTCATGGTAGAGCAAACCAAATGGATTCCGACTCAGATGTCAGAGAGAATAATTCTCCTCCACAGAGATAAGGTCAAGTGAATGACCAAGACAGCAAGTGAAGGAGTCACTGTGGTGCTGAAGGTCACATAAGGTCATTAGGGAGAAGAGGCCAGTGACAGAGGGGAAAAATGAAACCAGCCAAGATGAGAGGAGGAGCCTTTGAAAGGAGTGAGATCAAAGAATGATGAGCCAGAGGTGTCTCTATGGTTATCTGTCTTGGACACCTAGAAAAGAGGAGGGAACAGGGTTTTCTGCATTAGAGAGAAACCGAGAGCTAGGAAAATAAAACAAGCATTTTATCGCCTCCAGGACCTCCTGTTACATCATTTCCATTTTAAATAACAAAAATACTTCTAAATAACCAGAGAAACATTTAAAAATTAAGAAACATGTGTTCTAGTTAATGTGTCTGAAAAGCATGTGCATGCACACACACCACACCCCCCAAAACCCCATCTCCCTAAGGGAGGTCATTATTATGCGAAAATTACTCTAATTAGGTCATGAATATATTAGGTCTTATTCAGTGCCAACAGGAATAAAAAAAAGACAGAATTGGAACTGTGACATGTATATACCCCTGTCGTTGTTAGGGCGATTGGATTCCAAAATACCATTAAGAGATGAAAAGTTCACACTGTAGGGAGGCAATTGGAACAGCACTCTAGTAACTGATTAAAGGGGCTTTCATTGGTAGAGAGGGGGGGCTTGAGAGAGGGTCTCTCGAGAAAGTATATGATCTTGATCAAATAGCTGTTTTCAGGACAATAACACAGGAGAAGAGAGACAGACACCCTTGACAGCTATTGAAACACATGCACTTGTCTAATAAGAACACCTTGAATATCATGTTTTAAGACAACATTAAAGGCAGAGGGTATTTTCCCCTCCTGCAAGTTGCTCTCTGTTCAAACATGCGAGCCTTCGTTTTTCCAGCTGTTCCCATAAGAGCTGCTGCTCAGATGCTGCCTGCATTGCATTAGCAAATGCTAGATGTTTTTAATGAGTCAGTAATATCTAGAGCAGTGGTTCCCAAACTTTAACAACCTGTGAACCCCTTTCACTAAAATGAACCCTCTCCTAAAAATGAATATTTCCAGGGATTTTCTCCTTTACCTGCATATAAATTATAAAAAAGCACTGATCTTGGAAATATAAAATTTGTTTTTATGACATGCTTATTACAAACTATTTATTATTATTATTTATCATTACAGTATTTTTATTACATTATGAAAACAGCAACACTCTTCCAAGATCTCACTCTCATAGCTTGTATCACTTTGAATGAGTTATAAGACAAGGCTCCTATGTTTCATCAAGGAGTATCAGATGTGAAACAGCATGAAGGTATTTAAGAAGCCAACTCAAAGAGTTCCTCCTTCCACAAGCATTCAGGTCTTGAGCAGTCCAGGCAAACAATGCGCATTACAACAAAGGTTAAACTTGTTCTTCATAATAATTTTAAAAACAATACTAGCTGCCTGTTTCATTTTAAAAACAGCAAAAAATATCCACCTCCCTTTCCATTTCTTATAAGGAGTCTTGAAGTTTAAATCTCCTCAGTGTGATAGATATGCTTGCTTTGATCTGCTTAGCTCTTGGAAGTCCAGGGGCTCTGGGCTACTGGCCCCATGCCTGGGTCCCTAGGAACAGCTCTGTCTGCCATTAGGGATTTTTTTCCAGAGAACCCCCTGTAACATTTTGTGAACCCCCAGGGGTTCACGAACCCCAGTTTGGGAACCATTGATCTAGAGGAACAGGCCAAGGGGATTAAGCTACTTCTGTTTTCCCCTCACCCCCATCAAAGAAAGGGACCTGCACACTGAACTAATGCAACTCCTGGCTTTGTGGGTGAAATGGAACCGGAGAAGGGCCCAAAGACCTTGCCAGTGCAACCTCCTCCCAGAGAAATAAGGGGGCTGGGCTTCAAAGTGCCCTTAATAAGGAAGCTTTTTTCATAGAGCAGAAGAGGTCCTGCATACGCCAAGAAGAGATGCACTGTGGTCTGATGGATAGAGTGCAGGACTGGAGAGCTGAGTTCTATTTCCAACTCTGAAGCTCACTGGGTGTGTGACTGTGGGCAAGATGCTTCACTCTTCTGTGCAGTCAGTTATACCATTTATAAAACTATGTGGCACCACCTGTGTGCTTGGAGGAAGAGATACGCTATGGCATTGTCTATCCTAAGCTACCACACCACTTTCAGCTCTGCTGGTGGTAGCTCTAGTGTAGATAAGACACTGGCGACTACCAGTGTTTTCCCCACTGTGTTACACAGACCTGAGTTGGGTTAGACAGCATAGTGCTTAAAATGACAAGCAGCCATCTGCTATCCTGCCCACACTGGCAATCCCAACTACTGCTATAAGGTGACCAGATGACCCGATTTGATAGAGACAATCCTGATATTCCGGGCTTTGTATTATATAGGTGCCTATTATCCTCCACCCCATCCTGATTTTTCACACTTGCCATCTGATCACCCTAACTGCCACCACCAGTGGAGCTGAACCACTGGAAGCAATGGTGGGGAATTTCTGGCAAAAACACAGTGTGTGCCAGTAACCCACATGGTTGAGCACTGGCTGGACAACATATTGAGGCTGAACAGCCTGTTACTCCATTGGCTGGGCAGCTGGGTCTCTCAGCTCAGGCAATAGAGTCTCATACTTTAACATGCAAAGGTCAGTTTTAATCCCTCACTGATGACAACCCATCCAGGGGCATGGTATCACAAGAGCAACCCCAATAAATCCTAGAAGGTTGATGTTGCTATTGAGTTGCCATGATAAGTCTGATTTGTTTCTTTTCCTACCAATCGAAACACACTCAAAAAAGGAATATTAGCCTCCATGTTAGTAGTTTAGGTCTTTGCCAGAGGAAGAATTTTGCTACTAAATTACAAGTAGAGCTGAGAGAAATTTTGAATTTGTCCTCCGAAAAATTCCAACATGACAATATTTGTTTTTGTCCAGATCAAAATGAAAAGTTGAAATTTCAAAATTTTTCACTGAAGGAAATTCCCCCACCCCCTCCAAAAAAAAAAAAATTGGAAATGTGACATTCATTTTGACATTTTCAATCGCAATGTAACATTTTGATGTTCCAATGTAGAAATGTTTCATGTCACTTAGTTGAAATGACCCCAAATGCTTCATTTTGGGTCATTTCAACATTAAACTTAATTCTCCCAATGCAGCACATTGCCTCATGGGAGTTGTAGTTCAGGACCCTGATGCCCCCAGTTTTCCTTATGGGACAAGCTCCCTGGCTGGACTACAGATCCCAGGATATACCCAGAATCATGCAACTCCCATGATGCACTACACAGCACTTTGTCAGAGGGAAATTCTGTTGCATTATGATAGATATAGTCATCCGGGGAGCTCGGACCATAGGAGAGATTGAGAGCCTGAACTACAACTTCTATCAAGCGACATGCTGATAAGGAAATGCCTTTTAATGTTTCATTGAAGTGATTTGAAACAAAGCATTTCAGGACAGTTCAATAGAACAGAATATTCTGTTTGGGTCAACAGATCATTTGGGTCATTTCCGTTTTCCCAAAAGAAGATTTCAAGTTTGTAGTGTGACGTTATTCTTATCCATATCCATATTCTTCACAGAGATACTGTTATGATATGAATATGACATAACTAAGATATGCTTTGTGCAAAATGGGTCAAGTGAGGTATCATTGGAAAGATTATGATTTACTGAATGTGTTTATCCAATTTGTATGCATGTATCATTTCTGTCTCTGAAATGAGGAATATTGTCTATGTAACCATTACAACTGTGTGGGTATGTGCTTGGGAAATGCCCACCAGACAGTAAGCAATCAGCCTTAATGGGCCATTAGGAAAAGACAATGAGACTTCAAAGATGTGGATTCCCCTTCTTCCCAGGAGTTCCTTCCTGTGGATCTTGCAAATAAACCTTGTCTCATGGTTGCCCTGACACTGCAAGATCATGTGATAGTGTCACCTGATACAAAATACCACCTTGGACACTGCTGGTACTTTTCCACTGGAAACAAAGGCTTCCTGCCTTTTGTAAATTCTATTTAAAGCTGGGAAGCAAGGCAATCTGGGCTCTCCTTTTGTCTCCCCACCTGAGAAGGAAGACTGCTTAAAGGTCCTGAAGAAACCAAGGAACTAAGCTAGGGAAAGGCAAGGGCTGAATCCAGGCTAAGAACAGGGGTCTAGCCTGTAAAGAGAAATAACCGGAACTCTAAGCTACAGAACATTTAGGGTCAGAAATTAAATTTTGTAACCTGCTTCTTGAGTGTATTAAGCTTAGTTTGCATGTTTTATTTGCTCAGTAATCTGCTTTGTTCGGTTTGCTATCCCTTATAATCACTTAAAATTTACCTTTTGTAGTTAATAAATTTATTTCTTGTTTATTTCAAAACCCAGTTTGTGCTATTCATATGCGGGTGGGGGAGGCAAAAAGCTGTGCATACCTCTCTCGCCACATTGAGGGAGAGGGAAAATTTTTATGAGCTTGAGCTGTGCAGATCTTTTTATACAGCAGAAGACAATATTATTTTGGGTTTATACCCCAAAGGAGGTGTGCACATGAGTGCTGGGCAATCCCCAAGATGATTCCTCCCACAGAGAGCTGATCTCAGTGTCTCTGTGTCCATTTGCAGCTGGGTGTGTCCCTACCTGTGTGTGTGTGTGCTGGAGAAGGCCTGAGGGTCTGTCACAGCAGAACAGGGTGAGGAAACCCAAGCTGGTGGGCAGGCTCATTAAGACCCTAGCACATCAGGTGGCATCCCGGACGGGGGAGTCCAACCCGTCACATGTGGGAACTCCATTTTCCATTGGAAAACCATTCCAATGACAAATTCCCAACAGGCTCTATTTTGAAGCAATTTAGACAATGACATTGGCTTCAAGATGCCTCCCCTGCTTTGCTACCCTCTCCTCAAAGACCTACTACTGTGTCAGGTGCATTCTAGCCAGCAAACCTTAGGAGAGCTACAGGAGGTGAGTGTGGGAAGGGGAGAGTGCCAGCAGCATGCAGTTGTGGGAGAAAATGGAGGAGGGTACAGGCAATGTATGTGAGAAAAGCAGAACAGAGAGCATGTCTTCCTTCACAGACCAAGGGCTGATTCAACATTTTCTAGAAAAATGTGATTAAAAGTGATACAAATGCCCTTTTATAATAAAAAAAAAAAGCAAAATGTTTCATTTTTGTTTTAAATCAAAAGCGTTACCGAAACCATTACTGCCATGCATCATTTCCCAAAAAGCAAGTTACGGGGGTCTGGCTTAGAGTATCTTATCCGTCACTAACAAACCGTTTCATCTCGACCTCGCATACTCAAATGCTTTGTGTGTCATTATGCAGTAGTTGGGCCACTTCCACCCTTCTTTGCTATCAAACACAGACCACAAGGCTAGGAAGGGGGAAAAACTATACGAGTTACTGATTAGACAAACAACATTCCCCACTTCTCATTTTGGGCCTGACCCTGCAGCGCATTCTACACCTTACAAGATGTCCTTATGGCTCAGTAGGATTATTTATTATTATTTTAGTTGGGGATTGGTCCTGCTTTGAGCAGGGGGTTGGACTAGACGATCTCGTAAGGTCCCTTCCAACCCTGATATTCTATGATTCTATGACTGAGCTCCATAATTCCAGGTGCAAAACAATGATCCAAGGGTCATTAGACACAGCTAGCACAAGTGCAATGGAGACATGAAACCTCCTATAAATCAATCCCCTGTGGCGCACATTTTCAATACTCCACCTGCAAGCTATATAAATACAGCAGCTGTCAAAATTCGAACCATAGGCCACAGATTTTTAGAGGCCTTAGAAAAAGGATGTTCATAGTCCCCTCCAAAGGCCGCTGGGGTGGTGCTAGAGGTGGTCAGGGGCTCCTTGGTCCACAAGTAAAATAATTTACAAAGGAGTTATAAAAGGAACAAAAGGACAGAAGATGGGACTTTGGGATCACTAAGGGGACAGAGTTAAGGTCAACTGGTATATTAACCATGAATTGTTACAGTTTCAATGGTTGGGTTTCTAGTATGTTTAATCTTTACACTGAATTTACAAGCTTTTACATTTATTTTCTGATGACAGAATATAAGAATATTGTAAGAATATTTACCCACGATACTTATATATGATTTAAACCTTAACTTCTAGAGTTATTCCCCTCCCCCTAGGGTGACCAGATGTCCCAATTTTATAGGGACAGTCCCGATATTTGGGGCTTTTTCTTATGTAGGCTCCTATTACCCCCCACCCCCTGTCCCGATTTTTCACACTTGCTGTCTGGTCACCCTACCTCCCCCGGAATTCATACTACCACCACATGATTGATATAATTTGAGCACAGAATGAAACAAGTTATATGCACTCTACCATATGCCACATTGGGCATACAGACTGGACTGAAATAATGAAACATGAAGGCTTTCTGAACAGATTCAATTGGCATCTGCCATACAAGGTCCAAAATAATAAGTGACGAAGTAGCCACTCTTTCCTAGCACTGAAAGCCTGAATTGATGTGATTTCTACTCCACACCAAGTAATAAGCTACAGGGTCAGAAGAAATGTGTTACCAAGTTTCTGCTAGTCATTTGCAGCTACAGAAGTCTTTGCCATTCTACAGCATGGCTGCTATGGTTGGTACATGACTGTGTCACTTTTATGTGTAGGTAACTAATATCTTTGGATGACGTAGTCTGTGCATGAGACTCACTGACCTGGGTGAAGCCGTACAAAAGAAAGATGCATTGTATAAACTCTTTCATACAAGCCATCCTGAAATGCTTTCGAGAGTTGAATAATAGAATTATAGTGTTAAATAATAAATGACTGCAGAGGGGGACAGATTAAGTGGCACGGCTAGGGAAGAACTAGAGGGATCACTTCAGATGAGACTTTAAATCAGACAGAGTCGATGAGTGGGAGAGATACAAGGAGACTAATTTAGATGGTACGTGTCGCAAAGGAGAAGACTTGCACCAATGGTGGTGAGATTGTAGACCGTGGAGATTCGCTGACAGCTTTCTGAAGACTTTAAATAAATCGAGTATGTACTTGGGGATTAAAAGACTTAAAACTGTCTCTTTCAAATGTTTGCCAAGTGTCTGATGCTCCTGTATATTCCTGTATCTGCCCAATGAAATCACATTACGCCACTAAAGTTGAAACTCACGTAGTCTTTGACATTGCTCCTGCAACAATCAGTTTCTAATGGTAGAAATGTATTTAAGAAATTGCCAATATTTGAAAATGAAACATAACTCCCCATCAGTTAACCCAATGAACAGAGAAAAAACAACAACAAAAAAACTGTGATGGAGAATGTTGGTTATTAACCTCTCACTACAGTAGAACCTCAAAGTAACAAACACCTTGGGCACGGAGATTGTTTGTAACTCTGAACAAAACATTATGGTTGTTCTTCCAAATGTTTACAACTCAACATTGACTTAATATAGCTCTGAAACTTTACTATGCAGAAGAAAAATGCTGCTTTTAATTATCTTAATTTAAATGAAACAAGCATAGAAAAAGTTTCCTTACCTTGTCAAATCTTTTTTTTTTCAGTTTCCCTTT
The DNA here is from genome assembly GCF_013100865.1 of Trachemys scripta elegans. Lineage (NCBI taxonomy): Eukaryota > Metazoa > Chordata > Testudines > Emydidae > Trachemys > Trachemys scripta. The sequence goes on along the minus strand of NC_048298.1, from coordinate 147,361,705 downwards.
ATTTTGTTAGTAGTTTGTGTTTAAACACAGTACTGCATTTGCCTTTTTTTTTCTTCTCGTCTCTGTTGCTGCCTGATTGCATACTTCCAGTAACAAATGAGGTGTGTGGTTGACCAGTCAGTTCATAATTCTGGTCTTCGTAATTCTCAGGTTCTACTCTACCATTTCAAAAATTAAGGGGAATTCTAAGATCTGGTAAAATGATGCCTCCTCCTGCATTCCACCCTAAAATAGCCTCCTGAGCTAGAGAAAAGTGCAGAAGGGCCATCTCTTCCATTGAAAAGCCTTACTAAGCTTTGTGAAGAGCAGAGATGTAGTTAGGCACAGATCCCACAACGAACTCTACATGAGCTTCAACTTTTGAGGTGTAATGTAATTTCACTGGGTAGACACCAGAACACCCAGGATCAGCAGGCACTTTGCAAACATTTGAACGAGGAATCAGTTTTAAGGTCTTTTCATTTAAGTGCTCTGTGATCTCATGGAATCCCAGTGAAATAAAAAGGGCTCTCTACACATACAGTGATCTGGCAGCACACCTCTCCTTGCAGGGTCAGACTCCTAGTGAAAATTTACATCACTGTCTTGGGGTGAGGGTATCAATATTACGGCCTCCATTTTGCAAACGGAGTGACCAAGGCATGGAGAGTTTAAGTGATTTTCTAAACATTATAGAAAAGCTGGTAACAGAGGTGGGAACAAAATCGCGCTCTCTCACAGAATAGGACCTGAGCTTAAATTCCACCACAGCACCTCCAATATTTCAAGTATCTGTACTTCGTTATATCAATTATAGTATCAGGCTACTAATGGTTTGTAACGTGTTTTGAGATTTACAGAGGGAAAAGCACTGTCTAAATGCAAAGCATTATTAGCAGCCACCTTTTTCAGAAAGATTAGCTAAAGCATACAGTGGCTTGACTGGGAGGCATTATGACTTTCAGAGGCAGATATTGGCTACAGAACCAAAAAAACACTTATGTTCAGGTCTTGGATCTGACACCTAACTTATTATCGTTTTGGAAGTACTCTATCAATATACACATTAAGAAAAATGGTATATTATGGAGAAAGGGTATGGACCCAATATTGTTAAGGTTGCAACCAGGGTCTCAATAGAAAGCTGATCCCATCTCCAATCTCCTTGTAAATCAGTCAAAACTTTCATGCTTTCACATGCTTAGAGTTATGTCTCATTGACAACTAGAATTTGCTCTGAAATTTGGAATACTTTAATCTCTTTCTGAAGTTAAAAAAAACAACAACTTATAAATGGCTCCTTTTTAGAAAAAAATTGTGAAGTGTGTGATGTTTGTGTGTCCCTCTGTCAGCTCAATGAAATCACATTGTATCACAAAATCCAAAACTTAAGTAGATTTTGCTGACTAGCCCCAGGCCACCTCTCTGTTGTTTTTCAATCCATGTAGAACACTTAAATACCACAGTGATAAGTGCTTTATAAAGGAATATAGATAGATTTTGACATTGGCTCATGAAACAGGCAGTTTTCAAGGGCAGGAATAGTAAAACCTTTAAAAATTGGCATTTGAAAACTAGACATGATTCACCATCATTGTAGCTGATTGAGAGAATAAAAAGCTGAAGGATAATACATTTTATGATGGCATATATTGTTGGTGAATTATTTCACCCTCCAAATCAAAGATACTGGGTGATGTATTGTACACAGTGCATTTTTGCTGCCAGATATTTTTGTACAACAATTTCAAAGCTGCTGGTAGAGTAAGGATATTGTTTTTCAGCTTTTACTAATTTTGCCAACAGTACTCACTTCTTTAATTTAGCAATCTGGTGACCCTTCAGTCCTGCTTACTAAGACTTTAACAAATTATGTCTTCATTTACCGACACAAGAGAAAAAAATGAAACTAAAAAACCCTGGGCTATAATAAAAGTCTTCTCTCCAAAATCTAGTTAAAGTTGCTAAGCGACAAAAAAATATTTACCTATTACATGGTTTACAAAACTCAAGCACTTAGAATAAATAGTTAAAGGTATCGTAAAACTTATCTGGTCCACAGAATAAGCATAGTATTAATATCAAGAACAAATATGCATATTGCATCACTGCATACCAAATTTAACTATTGCCCTAAATAAATGCTATTCTTTCGTAAAGGAATATTAAAATACAAATACAGCTCAGTCTTTCTGAAAGAGAAGCATACAGACTGAACTGGTAGATATTAATGACACATTGGTCAGGAGCTTACAGAACTGGTATTAGGAAACCAACTTTATGATATCAAGTTGCAATCTGGCCTATTGGACTCTGTGACCAGACTATGTTCAGATTCAGATAAGGGCTGGTTCAGACAGACCTAGATTTTGTTTGGAACCATTCCTTCAGCCTTCGTTGAAGCCTGCTTTGGAATGCTGACTTGTACATAAAGATGCCTGGTATCTTACACGGTCAATGGCAGCTTCAGCTAACATGGTCCTTCCACAAGCAGAACTCTGGAGTGAGCCAGCCTGATTCTACTGAATAAACTTTGTCTCATCTTCAGCTGCTTTCTGGGACTCAAATCCCATAAAACACTGCCAGCGTTTCTCTTTTGAAACGGGATTACAGAGCGGAGCCAAGGTGTAGATGCAGCGAGGAGTGCAGACAGACAGAAAGCTGGAGCAGCACCAAACGTTCTTGGGGGACTAACAGAGCCATGCCTCTCCATTATGAAAGGAAGAACTACCTCCCTCTAATCAAGTCCCGATTCCCAGCACTACGTTCCAATTAGATGCTCTGTCTCATACAGATGCCTCCTCTTAAGACAAGAGGAGATGCCAACCCAGTTCTGAACAGTTACTTCTTTAAAGCTTCATTAAAATAAATTAACTGATGTTCCAGTTCCCAGATGGATGGATTTTCTCTATCCTCCTCCATCACCCTACAAAAAATACAGAGTGATGTATTCAGGGCCCTGTGTATGCCACATTTCTAAGGTCACAGAATACAAACCCCCCCCCCCCCTTTTTTTTTAAAGTGGTGTTTTTAGCCCTTGCAGTTGAGAAGAAAGTGTGAACCAAATCCAACACAATGCTATTAGGTCTTCCTCAGCCTGCAGCTAGCCTGCAGCATTAGCTGGTAGCGTGAGCTGCTCTACTCATCTAAATGATGTGTTAACTCTGAAACATAATGTCATAATCCCCATTAGAATGTCAAGATTCTTCACTATTTCACTGTGGATTGTTTCAGCAAAACCAGCCAGCTAATGTGATAATGTCACATACCTCAAACCGTCCCGTGCAGAATTGTATGCCGAAACAATCAACTTAGGGCAGCTGTACTGACTGTATAGCCCATCTTAAATTAATAAAACCTTTGTTTCCTAATTTCAATAAAGTGGCTGCAGAATTTCCACCCTGCATCCGGGTCCTACAGCATCCAAGGAAATTGCTGCAGCATTTGGGAAACAGCTTGTCTTGGAATACGGAAAGTAATGTCATTTTCTTACGGGTTGTGGTGCTACTAACTGGTTGGACTCCAGTCTACTAGTTCTATATATTTACAACTGCAGAGTCCAAGCCAGGATTTAGGGAAACCTGCACTAGGCAGCACAGGCTGCGTTAGTCTGGCAGCCAGGGAGAACTACAGTATCTGTCTGTGTCTAGAAGCCTCAATGAAGAACCCCCATTATACAGATTACAGACCAATACTCTCTCCTTTCTCCTATGAGGGGCATTGTAAGCTGATCGTTATCTGCGCTACTAGTTACTATACAAGTATGCGGGTCACTCATCATCAAGGATTATAACAGTTAATACCAGGACTGAATTAGAACCAGGGCAGCATGGGGCACAGGGTCACTTGCAGGTTTAAACTAGTGTAAATGGTGAATTCTCTGGAACTGGAAGTCTTTAAACCATGATTTGAGGACTTCAGTAACTCAGCCAGAGGTTAGGAGTCTATTACAGGAGTGGGTGGGTGAGGTTCTGTGGCCCGCGACGTGCAGGAGGTCAGACTAGATGATCATGATGGTCCCTTCCTGCCCTAAAGTCTATGAGTCAATATTGTGGCACGTGGGCTATTGGGGCTTAATCCTTCATTAAACAAAGGGATTTAAATGACTCGTGCTCCCAACCCTTTAGCCCTGGAGGGAAGGAAAGCTAGAAGCAAAAAAGAACAGCAATGGTTTGCCACAGCCAGTGGGACTTTTCCATCAGTGCCATCATCCTGGAGGCAGCATTTCAGGACCACACACAGACATGCCCCAGTCCTTTTAAGGCTGGGGTTCTCTAACTGTGGTTGGCTGAGCCCTTCCTGGTGACCTGCAGCATGAGTTATCTTGTGAGGGAAAAGGAGGTTGGTGCTGTAAGCGGGAGAGGTCTCTTTCATGAACGGAATGACAGAAGTGGACAAGCGCTGCTTTATACAAACCCCTTTCCTTGTGAGAAGCTGAGCAACTAGGAACTGCACATCAAGAATGATGCGAGTGCCCTCCCTCATCACCCTAATCAAAATATTTCCATTCTACCAGGGGCTCGCTTGGAGGAGATGGAATGAGTTGGTGTCACCTTGATCCCCCGGGGTGAAAGTGGCACCACGTGACAACGCAGCCTTTCACACATTCCATCTCCCAGCTGTGCTCTGTCTGGAGCAGAAAGGGCTGCCACTTAGAAGATGAAATATATTTACAAATTAATTAACTTTGCCCAGTGACTGAGGAGTTAGATTCCTGTTAATGGGGATTCTGTCTGAGTGATGGATACTCAGGACACTGAAGGAATAAAATGCTAGCCCTTCTCACCTCCCTAATCCGAATGCTCAGCAAGTAGTGATGCTTTCCCTACATCGGTCTTCTTTCTTTGCTGCCATGCCTTCTTCCCTCAAAGCTGGTGGAATTTGTTTTGGTAGATGAAGGCACTTGTGTATTAAAGAGAGTGTTTGATCTCTGAAAACAGCTCATTAACTCATTACACCAACAGAAGGCTATTAGGCAGCAAAACAGGGGATGGCAGAGGGGAGCTGGTGGTAGAGAGGGAGGGCTGGGCTTAACTGTGAATGAGAATGGAGCTTGTGATACATAAAACACTTTGATACTCCAGGGCATAAGGCAGGGGCAAGTCAATGCTTGCTATAGGAAATCGTGTACAGGCTGCATGTTAAACCAGGCCAGAGCTCTCTCTTGAGCATGTGGCATAGGAAGTAAAAGGTATTTGTATAGCTGCTGGGATGATAGATGCTGGATACGTGCCTGTGTCTATGAGTGGGGAAGCACAGACTCTGTTACTAGGGATGTGGCAAAGGTGCACAACCGTGCTGCTGTGATGAAACCCCCTCATGGATTGTGGATCACCTGTGGCTTAATTAATGCAAACAGGCACAGTTGCAGAACCCTGCAAGCCTCAGAACCCCATGGGGTCTCCAGGCCGCAGACATGCCACAGGCTAGGATTTAGCCCACTGTAACTGGCTTAATGGGCAGTGGCTCTCATAGCAGAGCAAGAGCTGGGGGATTGTTACTGGCCCAGGTGTCAGCCAATCAAGTAATCAAGTTTCAAGTGTAGAGCAAAACCAAGGAGCCTTCCTGCTTCATCCTGCAGCACAGTTAACTCTTCTCTGTAGAAGGGACCTCAGAAAGCCACTGATATCCCTTGTAATTATAATTCTACCCTGCACTTGGTTAAAGAAGTGAACCAGAACCGCAGATTACTTGACAGACCAGCTGTTCATTTAGAACAGACGTCATATTTACACAGGTTAGCACCACTAAAGAATACAAGAGGAGATCCAAATGAAACAAAGCTTACTCTCTTCAAAAGCAAACCCGCAGGGCAAAGAGACTGTTCAAACACATCACATCAGTGAATGGAGCTCAATAATCCGGTGTTCATTTGACTATACTTAACCTACTCAATATCCAGCCATATTAACCAAACCAGGTTAAGACTGGCTAGTACCTCAGAGTCAGAGCCATAAACAGTTACTGGTCTCCTAAATCCCAATTCAGAGCACTATCCACTGCACCAAGCATCCATTTACAGCTATGATGTCATGAGGCAATCTCAGTTTGGTGGCATCAGGTCCTGCTTTGCTGTCCACCCAGTTTCCAGCTCAGCAGAGTTATTTTTCAGATCTTGCCCACCCAGCTGCTGTTTAAATGGCCTTCCTAAATGGAAAACTAAGAGAAAAATATCTTCCACTTCTTTATATAGTGCCTGACATCTGAATGGCTTTACAGACATTCGACAGAATAAGTCCCAGCATCGAACTCTCAATGCAGCAGCTGTTTAATAGCGCACAGCAACACTACACAACAGTTTAGGACTGGAAGTGAAGAAGAAGATTGTATCCAATTCAATTTGCAGGGGACGCTTAAGGTGAAAAATATCAAATTACCCAGCTTGGAATATGGCCAGGACACCACGGCTAACACCCCAACTCTTGCAAAGTGTCATGCAATCTTTAATGACTGAGTCAGGGACTCTAACAGCTGAGCAAACCCCCACTAACACCATGATAGTGCATTACTACTTCTGCAAAGACTCAGAGCAAAGAGCACATCCTGCTGATTCACCGTCACCACTCCCTGCAGCAGCCTGAGTTTTCCTTAGGGGGTCTCCCATTCAACCCGTGATCTAGCCCAACGCTCCTTAGTTTGCAGGATTTGAAGACACTGCACCCTGAGTTGTATGGCTGCAAGAATAATTATCTCCTGGTGTGCAGAAAGACAGGATTGCCAAGTGACTCAGCAACAGGATGACATTAAGGGAAATTGCAAAGCATTTCCCCTGAATTCTGCACCTCGGAAAAGGAGGGTGAAGTGGCAAAGTCTTAAACCTTTCTGTGGCAGACTGAAGTTGGACCAAAGACTGCAATTTACAAGTCTCCTTGTGGGTTTCATGGGAGCATGTAATTGGTTCATTGTGGTAGGGTATTCAGAGAAAGGGAAGAGAACCAGTAGGCTATTACTGAGAAAAGGCAAGGTCCCTTAATCAAAGGTGTATAAGACACCCTTGTGTTCTTTATAAAACTTATTTATAAGTCAAGTATCAGAGGGATAGCCGTGTTAGTCTGAATCTGTAAAAAGCAACAGAGGGTCCTGTGGCACCTTTGAGACTAACAGAAGTATTGGGAGCATAAGCTTTCATGGGTAAGAACCTCACTTCTTCAGATGCAAGACTTCAGACTTGCATCTGAAGAAGTGAGGTTCTTACCCACGAAAGCTTATGCTCCCAATACTTCAGTTAGTCTCAAAGGTGCCACAGGACCCTCTGTTGCTTATTTATAAGTGTTTCTATAGTATTTATTGCTGTTTGAGTGCCTCAGAATTTTTTTCCCTGTGAGCTAATGATGTCGGTAAGTATTATACCTATCTTGCAGCAGGGGAAAGTGAGGCACAGAGTATTCAATGATTTGCCATTGGTCACACTGCAAATTAGTGAAAGCACTGGTCACAGCCCTAGTGCAGAAAAAGCTTTGGCTGCTTCTGGCATTTTTACCACTGTCTCTCTCAGCAGTATATTCAACTGACACAGTGATGAAAACATCAGAAGCTGATGGAGCCTTGTGTATACTAGAGCTACTACTGGTGCAACTGAATTGATTGTGGCACTTGCAGGAATTTTTCCCAACATTTCTCTAGAGTAGTTAAGGCCGCCCAGGAAGGCTGCTCTCCACAGCTGCAGAGGAGAAGACACTTGCTCTAGGAGTGACAAGATTGTTTGAAGGGACAGAGAGAAGGCCAATGTTAAGTGAATGGAGGAAGAATGGAAAACAGACAAAGGCTGAGAGAGAGTCTAGAGATTCCTGTACTGGATGAAGAGAGAGTGTGGTTGTCTGAGGACACATGGTGAGGTGAAGGAAGTGTGGTTGTGTAACCCACACACACACCTCCTGGGTGCCGTGTTCTGTCCCATCCAGTGGCACCGAGACCACTTAGAGAGAGAGAGAAAATGAGTCTGCTCTACAGCCTTAGCTAACAGCCAGTTGGCTTTTAGCTCATGCAGTAGAGGCTCATGCACTGAGCTCCAGAGACCCAGGTTCAATCCTGCCCGCCGATGACCGGGGTCTGTCAGCGTTACAGTTGCATTACCTGGAGCAGTCACAACACTAATGATTTCCGCAGCAACTGACTAAGTCATCGCTTGCAGAGGTTTAGGAAGATGGAAGTGAGAGATGCTGCCAGTGCTAGCACATTATTTATCTTTGGCCATCAACCCCTTGTAGAGACAGTATAGCAGCCGCCCAGCCAGGGCAAGTATATAATCTGATTGAAGATTCGTAAGTGGCTTTTGAAAACTTGACTGAGCATGAAATCTGATCGTTAAAGTTTATGTCTTGAGTGAGTGGGGGGAGAGAGAGAAAAGCAGGAAAGGCAGGGATCTGAAGCACATGGAAGGATGGAAACTTTATAACCAGTATCTATGGGGAAATGATGCCCAATCTTGCTAGTTCCAAGCACCAAACAGACTCCTGGTTTTGAATGAGGTGCAGAGAGTGGGAACGCAGCGGCTCTTCAAGATCCTGAACACACGTTGGAACCCTAGAACAAACCAGCTGCCCACCAACAGAGAACAAGAATAGCACGTTTAGCCCAGATTTAGCCTCTTGTGGTTCAATGTGTAGACAGATAATACCTAGCACTGAACAGTCCTGGAGCTTTCACTTTTAACCTGTTCAGCAGGAAATTTCCTGTCCAGTAGGGAAAATTCCACTGAATCCCCATAAAAGATCCTTCTTGCAAGAGAGGCGAGGTTTTAGGAATACAGAATCCTATCAGGGATCTCAAAACACTTTTTTATATGAATTTAGCCTCATACTGCAAATACTGCAAAACCTTTTAAACAAACAGTCATTCTGATCTGAGAACAATTTGTCTATGGTCATTTGTGCCTTTGTGTTCATTTTCTGACATTGTTCCAACAAACAGAATTTAGTGGCTGAAATGTTCAGAGAAACAGCAAATTCTACCTATATCCTACCATTGGATATTTCTGAAGAATGAATTCTAAATGATTCATCCTGAGTGGTCACACTAGAACTTTCAATCTCAGGTCTGTACTCATCCTATCAAGAACCGGAATCGCCCTGGGTCACCTCTGCGTGCAATCAGAACTAATCAATGCAGATCTGATTTCAAATATTCGCAATAGGCAGCTCCTGAACAAGCTGCAAGTCAAAAATTATTCATAGAAATTTGGCAAGTAATTCTGAATGATGAATAATTCAGAAAGATCTTGCACTGTTCATGGGCAATTCACAAGCAGGAAAAGGGGTGACATTTGTTCAATATATTCACTGAATTATTCACCCAACAGTGCTCAAAACATCCCTACAAACAAACAAACAAAGTCAGCCTCATTCTCTTCATTTTACAAATAGGGAAAATGAAACAAAGATCCTGAGGCCTACAGAGGTGCCGAGCACACCCAGCTGCCATTGACTTCGGTTGGAGTTAATGGCGTCAGCACCTCGGAAAACTAGGCCCCAAGGGTTTCAAGTTGGGACCCCGAGACTGAGTCGGTCAAAATCAGTAACCATTTGGCTTTAGTGACTTGTTTGGGCAGGGGCAAGACGATTATTCACTTCTCTTGACTTCTAATCCTGTACCTTAGTCACAAGGTCATCAATTCCTCCAACAGAGCAATTAACAAAATATGGTTCATTCACCACAAAAATGCACCCACCTCTTGGGTGGAACTTGGATGCTATTCTGCACCAGTAACGCAACAGGTTTTGAACAGGGGAATAACAGGAGGAGATCTTCAGAAAAGCAGAATGTAAATATCAATATAAGAATTTGCCCAGGATGTGGGTTAACAACCCTAGCTCCTGCTAATAGTCCACACAATATGGAATAACTAACTCGAGGTGATTAAGACTTTGCCATCTCATCTGTAAGATGGCACCTCTAACAGCGCAGCACATCCTAACACTGTGCCAGGAGAGGGCGAAGCACTACCTACCTAACATCACTTCCTCCACCACAGGGGTTCTCTTTTTTGGGGAATGGGGGGAGAATATCTCCATCTCGGTTCTAACTAGACTTGACTCTGCTTAGAATTAGAGACAATTAAAAATAAAAACTGAATTTCAGTGACAGAGGGAGATACTGCAGAGCATTATGGGAGGTGTAGACCAGCCAGTGAGCAGGTCCCAAAAGAAAGAATGGGGACTGAGGGACCCAGAATTTCAGCTCCCACAAGGTACCACAGCAGATGAGATGGACTCAGAGATTAGTATCATCCCAACCCAAAGAAAAACATTTAATTTCAAACTGATAATCTGAAACAAAGTATTTAGATCTGATTTTCCCAACATGAAATTCCCCCTAAATCAATCTTTTCAAAACAAAAAAAAATGATTTTGATGAAACCGCATTTTCTGACAGGAAAGTGATTTGTTCAACATTTTTCAACTAGCCCTACTTAGCATGCAAGATCTAACAAGATCACAGTCCCCACATGGTAAGTATCTTTGTGTCCTACTGATGCAAACTTGTACAGACTCATTCGGCACCACAAAAATCATGCCAGAAATTGCACCAGAGCAGGGTCCTTCATGAGATGTTCGTTCAGTACTTTGTGCCTCTAGTCTCACTGTGAATCAGACAGCAAAGAAGTGAGAAAGAGAGAATAATAAACATCCTACCTTTTTTTTTTTTTTTGAACATCTAAAAAGACTTCTCAGATCAGGTTTGGGCAAAGATCCAGGTCAATTTTACCTATCTACAGGTGGTCAGGAATTTTTTGACAAAATGTGTTTTAGCTGAAAAATGCCAATTCATCAAAACCAAAACCGATACAATTCTGCAAAATGTTTTGCCAATCCAGGATTGAATTTCTGGCCAACATGAGACCCCCCTAGGATAGCCAATAATCTGGTTCTTAAGGCACTCAGGCTATTCTGCATCAGGACTTGAACCTGGATCACCCACAACCAGAGCTGAAAGTAAGCCGGTACGCCCCGGTACAGCATACCGGTAAGAGACGGTTTGCCATACCAGGGCGGCCTGGCTTCCCCAAGGGGCAATTTAAAGGGCATAGGGCTCCCAGCAGAGGCTGGAGCCCAGGCCCTTTAAATTGCCACGAGAGCCCCACTGCTGGAGCCCTGGGGTAGGGCTGAAGGGCTCTGGGGGCTATTTAAAGGGCCCGGGGCTCCAGCTGCCTCTGCCACCCTGGTCCTTTAAATAGCCGCTGGAGCCCCGCCACTTCCCCAGGGCTCCCGCGGCTATTTATAGGGCTGGGACGGTAGAAGCAGGGGAGCCCCGGGCCCTTTAAATAGCGCCCAGAGCCCTGGGCTGCTGCTGCTACCCCAGTGGGGGGGGGGCACTTACCTTACAGGGTGGGCTGGGGCTGGCTCTGACTCCCTCAGCCATGCCCCTTCCACCGTAGGCCCCCCCCTTCCAGGGACCAGAGCTGGCCCCAGCATACCGGTAAGTCACTGGACTTACTTTCACCCCTGTCCACAACCCATGGTCTCTCTCTTGTGTTTTTTGTTTTGAAAGGTCTTGATTTCATTCCAATGTAAACAAAACCAAGTTCCAAAACTTCAATTTTCTGCAAACTGGAATTCTTATTTTTTGGCCAGCATATATGAATGCAATTGTAACTAGTCCATGAATTCTGTGGCCTGTTTTGTTAGTCTCTCACTCTGCTTTGCCGCCACATATTTCATTATCCTCTGTTTCTCTCGTAAAACAAAGTGTTTTCCATGCTCTCTTTTCTCACTTCACCTTGTGAGAATAATTAATCCCCATGATGCTGTGTGGAAAGAACATCACTTAAGAACTCATGCAAACAATCGCTTTGCCACTTAAAAAGGTACCCATCAGAACATCTGGAGACAAATTAGATTTATGTACAGAATAGCTTGATAGCAAATGAGAGGCTGTGATCAAAATTAAAAAAGAATAAAGGATTACTGTACAGATGCCCCCACATCTTTTCCCCTCTCACACGAAATGAACAAAATAGAGAAAGCTCAGAGCTACGGAAGAAAGAAGGTTAAATTATGGAGAAGGAAAGATTACAAGTCACATGCACCTTCACAATTTCTTTCACAGATTTAAGTGCTCACACATGAGCCTCCAGACATATTGAAGCAGCTGCTTGACAGTCTTGTCACACCAGCATGCGAGCAACTGCTCCTCTGAAGAGCCAATCGCCAGCATGTCAGCTCTGGTGAAGTTTGTGCCAGACTTTTTAAAAACTTGTTATTTTTCTTTGAAAATGCAGCATTTGACTCCTATGGCAACTGGAAAGCACAGCTCCTATCTTTTTGCAAACAGGGCAAGTCGACATTCCCAAAACTAAATAGAGCCCTGAACGACTCACACATTGCTGGGCCTTCTGAAAAGTATGACTCCTCCCCTCCCCCCTGCACTGCACCCCTAAACAAAGAGACTATCTTTTTTCCCCTAAATCCTCAACACTCCCCCAACACAGATTCCAATGCTGTGCAGACACTGGACAATACAGCTGGCAAAGATTCATTTGGACATTGGACTCAGTTCACTTCGACCTGCCTGCACCTGCTTTCGTGTGCTCTTCGTGAACAAGGATGGGGATGGGGTGATGGCACAGCCTGCCAAAAGGCATCCGCCCCCTCTGTCTCCCAAGCAGCCACTCTTCTAAGTCCTTCCCTGCAGCACTTGTACAAGCGTAGGAAGCACAGGCATAGTGTTACAGGGGCTCAGGCCCCCCACTTTTGGCTGGCTCTGAGCAGAAACACAGCAGCCCTGTCTGCCCTCCAGGCCATGCCAGAGACTGCGGCACAGGGGACCCTGTGGCCGAGGACCCGCCACCAGCACAGGAGGTAATGGGCTGGGTTGGGATGTGAGAGACCCAACAGGGCAGCCCCTGTCAGAAACCTGGTGCTGCAGCCTGGGATGGAAGGCTCTGGCACTTCCCCCAAGCCCCTGCCCCAGGAAGGGCAGCAGTATGTGGGGGTGGGGGGCAGCTGCAGCCCACATGCAGGGACTTTCCATGGAGAGTGGGGGTGCTGCTGGCCTGCACCGCTGCACCCTACCTCCCCCTGCACTCGGCACATCCCTTCATTTCTTCTCCTGGCTGCAGCCACACAAATCTGCCTGTGGCTGGCTCTGCCCTCTGCGAGTCATGCACCACAAGGAGTCCTACCTATGGGGCAGCCTGAGCCCCACTGTCTTTTCTGTCCAAGGACAAGCACTCTACTGGAGAGGAGTCCTTTCTGTGGGCCCCCTCCTGAGGAAAATTCTGGTTGTGCTCAAGGCGGAGAGATGAAGAGTTGAAGTTAACCATTGCTTCCCTGGGGAACGGCTAATGCCTATGGATCCCTGGACCCTGACACAGAGCGTTCGGTGTTCAAATATACAGATTCACATGTGATCAAGAAGATTTGTTTATGCTCCCAAGTACAATTTTCCAGCCACCCAATCAGGCAGCAGGAGCGATGCCATGTGGCCAAGGTGACCAAACACATGCCACAAACTACACTCCATTTGATGGCATCTCATTCACAGACAGAAAAAGGCTACATTCATCAGATAACATTTTCATCAGGTATCTCTCAGCCAGCTCTAGCCCCCTTCCCAACTCCTGACAAACTCCAGTGACTCTGATGTAAAATCCCATCACACACTAGACATTCCTGGTATGCTGACTCTCAGCTCCATCAAATCCCTAGGCCTGAGTTCTGCCTTAAACACACACACACACAGAGCGAGAGAGAGAGCGCATCTGTTCTTCTCTGCCCCTTTGGTCTCACCCCATTTCCACTGCACATGAGAGTCACTTGGCCCTTTCTCTCCTTCTCTCTCTTTCTACCTGAGGTGACAAACTGGCTGCAAAGCTGGAACCCTGCAGCTAAACCAGATGCTGAATCCAAGCTAAACTCTACTGGGCTGGGAGGTAAAGGTGAGGAGGACGAGGGAAGGGTGGAGAATGAAATTACTCACAAACCTCCCTCCCTCTCCAACACTGGTTCAGATGAAGTGATATTAAAACCAATGGAAGCCATAGTATAGACAAGGCTCCAGCATCTGAATGGGATTTTACCATCATTTTAGCTTCAGCAGGTCTATATGAAATGGTGGTAAACACAAGTCTGGTCACCATGGCCTTGTCTACCCTGGATTTCTTATCAGCATTAACACAGTTCAGCTAAACTGGTAGTAACTGTTTACACATTTCCCCAGTATAGACAAGGCTTTTGAGAGCTCTCAGGCCTGTGGGACACTACACTGTTTTCTCTGCAACACTTACTGGTTCCACAGCACCTGGAGGAAAACTGCATAACCAACTACTGTTGTGATCACACGACTAGTGCTGTGATTTTTAGGGTGCAGTCACAGTAACTGTGCAGTTGCTCTTAAAGCCTGCATGTGTTTCCACCAAGCACACAGGCTATATTGTGTGGTTATGCCAGGAAGTTAGGAGCTGGTGCTTTTTAAGTAACCTTTGTAATTAGTTACTGGACGACACAAGCAAGAGCCAGGAGCGGACCTGCTGCTGTCTCATTGTCCAGAATTAGAGAACAGTTGGGAGGAGAGAGCAGGGAGGAGTTAGTAACGTGTAGCTTAGTTATTGGGAGAGCTAAATAATATTATTATGCAATGATGGGTCATTCCTGCTATGGGCATTTCTCTTACCAGCAAGATTGGGTAGCCTGCAGACAATTCAGAATAAGGGTTTTTCTGCACAGCAATCGGAAGGCCTGACTGCAGCAGGCATAAACTCTGACTTAGTAGGTGCTCCAGGGTTGGAGTGCCCACGGGAAAAATTTAGCAGGTGATTAGCACCCCCCTCCCCCCAGCAGCCAAGCTCGCCGCCCCCCCGCCCCGACGCCTCCTGCCCACTGGTAGCCCCACGGATCAACTCCTCTCCCTCCCTCCCAGTGCCTCCTGCACACCGTGGAACAGCTATTTCGTGGCATGCAGGAGGTGCTGGGAGGGAGGGGAAGGAGCGGGAAAGGGCACACTCGAGGGAGGGTTTGGGAAGAGGCAGGGTGGGGGCAAGGGCAGGAACAGGTGAGGTGGTGTGGGGACTTGGGGGAGGGGTGGAGTGAGGGTGGGGCTGGGGGCAGATTGGGGGTGGGAATAGGTGGGGTGGGGGTGAGGGCTTGGAGGACGGGGTGGAGTGGGGGCAGGCCTGGGACAGAGGGGGAGTCAAGCACCCCCCAGGGTAGAGAGGATGTCGGCGCCTATGGCAGCATGCGTAGGCACACCCAAGCTAACTTTGATCAAGCTAGCTTGCTAAAAGTAGCAACATAGCTGCAGCAGCATGGACAGCAAGCACACCCGAACCAAAATGACCACTTTGGGCAGCTCGCGGGGACAAAAGAAGGAAAGTGTGACACTGAGAACCATTGATGGTTCAATACTCTGTGTCAACAACTCTTGTTAGGCCAGAGAGACTCAGTGTACCTAACCTCACTGTTGTCATAATCTGTATCTAAAAGTTGTTGTGTAAAGGTATCATATGGAAACTAGTAACACTCTGGTCCCGAAAATCATTGTGTGGTGTATGCACAGGGTGTTTACATCATTATAAATATGTACTAGAATTATGTTCTTAAAATGAATTTGGTGAGCAATGCATAAGCACAGTCTGCCTTAGACAGAGGAATGTGTATTTGCCTGTCTGACCAATCTGGTAATCAGAGACAATGAAGGTGTTTACATAAAAGGTAAACAAAGCCATACTAGTGTGAGGGCATCCATCACTTGAGGGACTAAAGGAGTCAGATCAGACAGAAATCACAGCACATTATAACCTTTACCAAAGGGGGCTGAAATGTCTGGGAATTGAGTATAAGTGAGAAACCTGATTTGGGAAAGATAGTATCTTACGTTAAGTTTTAGTCTCAGAAGCTTATTTTTACTTTTGTTTGTAACCATTTCTCTCCTTATTCCTTCTACTTGATACCACTTAAACCTATGGACTTTTTTGTTTCATCAACTTGTTTTACTTTTACTATAAACCAATTCAGTGCTTTGAGAGAGTTTGTCAAACCGCACTTAAATTAACGAGCGGCTGTTCATGGTCCCTTTGGAGTACCAGCAAACTTAATAACTTCTCAGAGTGTTCCAGGAGAGGGCTTGACACTACAGGGCAGACAGCTTTGGGGAAATTCAGGACTGGAAAGGTTTGGGCGTTACCCTGCAAAAAGTAGCTGGGGTGTGACCTGCATGCTTGTAGGCTAGCTGTTGGGGCCAGGGCTTTGGGCCACAGCAGCATAGCATTTCAGGGACCAGTATTGCAGGGCAGGTGGTGACAACCCCTTACTGGTCTGGCTTGAACCCCACACCATCACAGAATGTAAATATCATTAAGAGGCTTAGATCTTGTAGTCATTCAGAATTCCCCCACGTCACAAGAAGAAAGGACGGAAATGGCTCCAGACAGGACTAACCTCTGTGAGGATTTCTGATGCATCATGGCTCCTGTGGCGCTTGGGGAAAGGTTGCCATGAGGCCCTTCTCGACCATCTTCGTGCCCCTCAAAGGATTCATAGACATCTTTTCCCTAACTTGTTCTTTTAAAGACACACAATAGGAAGGGGAAGAGGAGGGGAAATAGCTAATGGGACAGGATAACACACGCACCCCCGCCCTCATTCACTCCCTCTATTATTATACCCGCATGATCCCTGCTGCCAGTTTGGCACGCGTGACTTCAATAAATGCTGTGGCCCTTTGTTCTAAGGCTGAATTTGGTCCCCACAGAATACACAGACAGTACAGTTCCACTTTATTTTGCACACTCATTGAATGCTGTAGTGGTGCGAAGCGCATCATTTTGTTGCCCCAAATTAATACTAGGCACCCACCACCCCCTAGGATGTACTATCACCCTAGCATCTGGCCCAATGCATGTTCAACAATTGCCCGATGTTCCTGCTGCATGTTACACCCAGCCTTTCTTTCTCCACGGCTTGAAGTGATTCTTGACCATGTGCACTTGGGGCTTGGATTGTGCTCCGGTTCAGATGAGTGGACCACCATAGGAGACTACTTTCCTAGCTCTCCCATGACTCATTTACTTGCTGTAAGACCAAGTAAACATGGCGGTAGAATTTGCAGCAAACTATCAAGGAAGAAGGTCTGAGCTTTGTTTTACCTGGCTATAACTCTACTGACTTCAGTGGAGTTATTCTACACTTACTCTAGTGCGCGAGAGCAGAATCAGGCTGTTACATCACTACCTACTGTACAAAATGTCCCAACTACACCTCTTGCTTGGTGTGTTCTAATAGGAGAACCCCCATCTCTAGGGTCCTTATACCCCCAGCACAGCCCTCTTTTGCTGGCAGCAGAGGAGCTCCTGAGGATGATGGTTAGCTGGGAGGTTACCAAATTACAGTGGCCTCTCCCATAACATCACTCCTTTTGCAGCTAAGAGGGAGGTGTGAACTGGAACAAATCACAGAGCCGCGTGATCACCATGGAAACTAGAGATGAGAGCCTCTTGTGATGGGGAAAATGACTGGTGAAGAGAATTCCCCCCCCCCATAGTGTTTTCTGCTAAACATAAAGTTTGAAATTTGAAACAAGTTAGGAATGTCAAAGAGACTGATAGCAGGAGCTCAGAACAGCTTAGCAGAGAATGTCTACTGTCTTCTTGCTAAAGGTTACTTACCACAAAACACTTCTGAAATCTTACAGGCATTCAAAGGGGCTTGCGGCACATTGCGATCAGGGCACTGACCTTTAACCTTTGGATTCCAAAATGTGAATGCTGCTTTGGTCACAAGTAAAATAATTTTGGTGAGATTCAACATCACACAAAACTACCCAGGCTTTTCATCATGACTGACAGTCTCTGTTCACAGGCATGTATAACATTTGGATGGCTGAGTGTCTTATGGATCAGGGTTGAAAAAGACTGGCACAGCTGTGTTGAGGGGCAAACTATGAGAGTGTTCCTGCTACAGAATTAGGACAGGAATTGCAGAGGGGGCTGCTGGTCAGGAGTGAGGGACATTGGCAGAGCTGGGTGGGGAGCCCAGGACTGGGATAGCAGGGACGGGGTGCTGCAGGGCAGGTCCGGCACTGATGAGTTTGCTTTAAGATGAGTTTGCTTAAAGCAGAATTCAACATTCTCCACGTGGCACAGCACAAGGGGAGCAGCTGTTCACCACTCACATGTCAGTGAGATATCCCATGTCGTGGGTGGGAAGGGCTGTCATGAAGTTTCACTGGGAAGACTGTTGAAAGAGTTGAAGCTGAAGATAGTGGTTTTCTGTTTATTTCTTGATTGAGCCCTTTGGGGCCATGAAAGGAGGAGCCAAGGGAAGGCTGGAAGGTGAAGTGGTTTAGTGGCTCCTCTCTTTGGGACACAGTAGACTCTCCCCCATCCTAAAGATGAGGATTCCCCACCAACGCTGCACCCAATTCCACGAGAAAGTCTTAAGGGCACTTCAGAAGCACCATGAGGCCCCAGCCAAGACAGGGACTCCATTGTGCTACATGCTGCATAAACACACAGGGATTGTTATCACTTGCTGTCTCTGAGAGTACAGAGTTTAAGGAAAACAGCCAGGGAAAGAGTGGGAGAGAAGCAGTGTTATCTTCCGCACTTTACAAGTGTGTAGCCAATGCACACAGAGGTTATTAAGTACCTTGCCCAAGGTCGCACAGGAAGTATGTGACAGAGGCAGTAACTGAACTCAGAACTCCTGAAGCCTAATGCCTTCCTCTGACAGTTATTTTCACTAAATTGTAGCCCCACACTCAACATATACACATATGCAAGACCCACCCACCACTACATCTGTCTCCTTCACAGGTTGGGTCTCTGCCAACTCATCCTCCCATGACATATCACCCCCCACCCATTACTCTTCATATGAATAACAGTTCTATCAATTCTCCAGCCCCCTGCCTTTACCTTAGGCATGAGACTTTTACACCCATCAAAATCCTTTAGTATATTATTTACAGTGGCTGGATTCCCAAGGGTTTAACAACATTCCTTTTGCTTACGTAGACTCTACGTTCTTTGGAACAGGGACTGACTCTTATTGTGTGTATGTATAGTGTGTATCATGACAGAGTTCCAACTTCATTGGGAGCCTCTAGGTGCTATTGTAATGCAAATATTAAGCTGGGCTATATAAACCACTAGGTGGACTTCTTCAAATCCAGAACTGAAATTGAAGAAGGGTGTTGCACACATTGGTCTGAAGGGTGTATTTGAAGTATAACGCTCCCATTGGCATGACTGCAGGCCTATGTGTTGGGTAAATAAGGAATCGTTGACACAGGTGGACTGGATCCTGGGTGAGTGCTCTAACTATCAGGCTAGAGAGTTATTCTCTTGTACTCTCACTCGCTCTCTGGCCCAAATGACTCTTTAAGAGAGCATGAACAAGCCTGAGAATGACTCGGTAGCTTGGTGGTTAGAGCATTCATCCAGGATGCGGGAGACCCACGATCCAGTTCCCCTGCTCCAATGACTAACTATTTATCTACAGTGAAACAGGAGAGAATGAGGGACTCCCTACATCAGAATATCCCACAGCCCAATCATCAGAGCACTCACCTCGGAGGTGGCAGATCCCTGTTCAAATACCAGGCTAAAGTTGTGAGGGCGGTCTCCTCCCTCCAGGGCTGTTCCCTAAGCTTGCCTAGGGGGACCTGATCCAATAGGCTGCCACTGAGAATACCTACTGGATTGGGCCCCTCAGGTGAGTTAGGCAGCGGAATGCCTACCTTGCCCTAGTTTGTGAATCATCCAGGAATCAGGTGTCCACAGGAAAGCAGCAGCGTGCACGCTCAGAGGCACAAACATAGGTTCCCATGGGATTTTTAATGCAAAAACTTGGGCGCTGAGCAAGTTTAGGATCCTACAGGGTTTCAGTGGGGGATCTGTGCATCACCATGGTCCCAAAACTGAGATTTAGGCACCTAACTCCTTTTGAGCATTCAGCCCATTGAGCTTCATTGTAACAGCAAGGACAGAACTGAGATCTTTCTGCTCTAAAAGAACAGCCAATCTGCTGCTAATGGACGCTATGGCACACAGCTGAGCAATACAGGTTGTGTGTGTTAAACACACACCACACTGAGCCAGTTAATTACAATCTATTAGGAACAGGTAGCCATTATTCTTACACAACAGTGCCATAAATATGCAGACAAGCAACATAGCTGGATGACTACTGAAAGGAGAAAAAAATCCATGTGTTTGTTTGAATTGTTATACTAATTAATGTCACTTGTGTGTTCACTCTGAATAGTCCAGAAAGTGAGCTGACAAGCAGGAATTGCTCTCAGAAACAGTGAATTTTAAGATACTATTACAAAATATAAAAAATTCTGATCTCAAAAGCATCAGCTCCAAAAATCTGACTGGAAGAGTTCCACGCGTCCAATGACGTAAAATAAACATCATGTTACTTATTAGAGAGACCAGGTGGGTGAGATAATCTCTTTTATAAAATACTTTACCTCACCTACCTTGTGTCTCTACTATCCTGGGCAGGGCCGGCTCTAGGTTTTTTGGCGCCCCAAGCAAAAAAAATTTTGGCTGCCCCCTGTCCCAGCCCTGGGCTCCTTGCCGCACCCCCTGCTGCCCCAGCCCTGGGCTCTTCCCCCCCCCCCACCTGCACCCTCCTTCCGCCGCAGCCCTGGGTCACTGGTAACTCGCTCCCACGGCAGGTCATTCAGCAGGAATTTTTGATGTGCGCAGAACACAGACAGGATTGGTTCCCATATGGTTACAGAACTGCAGTAAAGTGGAACAATTTTCAGCTTGTGTGATTGGAGGATATCTGGATGCATGTTATAAGACTGTCCTACATAAATGAGGAAAAGTTGAGGTGCCTTTATTATTCTTTTGTTCCACTTTCTTTCTTTCTATGGGGAATTTGCCAATGCAATATCACTGTCTTCCTTTTAAACAAACAAACAAACAAGGCAATGGCTGTTGAAAATAACAATTCCAGTCCTAATAACCACTGGGAAGCATTTCTTGCTCAATTTTATCCTACTTTTTCTACAGCAAGTTACAGTGCATCAGTATATTTGATTTGGGAGAAATGAAGTAACAGCTGCCCAAACTGAGCTTGAGCACTCCTGAATTTTGAGGTGTTCAAATCTAGAAGGCAGGTGCTGGGGGATAGGGGGGGCCCTGTGGCACCGCAGGGGAGCACGGCAGCATGTATGCAGCAGTGTGTCTGGCGCTGCGTGGAGCCAGACATGCTGGTCTGAGTGGCACGGTAAGAGGGCTGGGGGGTTGGATGCAGCAGAGGTTTGGGGGGGCAGTCAGGGGCAGGGAGAATGGGGGGTTAGATAGGTCAGGGGGTTGGGGGGCAGTCAGGGGACAGGCAGTGGTTGGATAGGCATGGGAGTCCTGGGAGTTTGTCAGGGGACAGGTAGGGGGTGGGGTCCTAGGGCGGAAGTTGGGGGGGTCTCAGGAGGGGGCAGTTGGGGACAAGGAGAAGGGAGGCTTAGATGGGGGGGGTCCCAAGGGGCAGTTGGGGGCAGGGGTCCCATGAGGGGGCAATCAGGGGACAAGGAGCAGCGGCGCTTAGATAGGGGGTGGGGTTCTGGGGGGCAGTTAGGGGCAGGGGTGATCAGGGAGCAGGGGGGGTTGGGGTTTCTGTGGGGGGCAGTCGGAGGGGGTGGATGGTGGCAAGGTGGGGCTATCCTCCCTCCCTGTGGAGTGTCCTATTTTTTGAATGTTAAAATATGGAATCCCTACTCACAGTGCAGCTCTCCATTCACAGCAGGCTGCAGCATGAGGTCTCAGCTACCTCACTCCCTCCCCCTCTTTCCTGTTTGTAATGGCCAAGGGAATGCTGGGAAATGTAGTTCTTTCCCTGCTCCAGGGCTGGCTCTATAGGCAGGGAGCTAACCAAGGAACTACAGCTCCCAGGGCCCCCAGTTGGTTCTCAACTCCCATGCTGGATCCCTGCCGTCCCTGCAAATGGGCTGCCCCAAGCACGCGCTTGCTTTGCTGGTGCCTAGAGCCGCCCCTGATCCTGGGACCGGCTACCACTACACTGCATATGTCACCTTTTAGTCTAGTCAAAACTTGCCAGTGTAGCTTGATTTCTAAATGCTCACAGCATGAATCATCATTGTGATGAATGAGCTACAGGCCAAGAATTATTCACAGAGATTATCTGGCAAATAATTCTGAGAAAATCTTAAACTATTTACACACAGTTTGTGAAGAGAAAGAGGCAAAAATTTGTCAAATCAACTGTCCGCTGCCAATCACTCACTTAACTCTAGCAAACAGCCAATAAGAAGTTCTTGAATTGAAGAACAGGAAAGGAGAGGATGTTTGTACTTGGATTTCTTTTATTCAACCTCTCAGTAACGTAGCTTCTGTCAAGGCCTTTCAAGCCTCCTAAACAAAATAATGGCAACAAAATGGTATGTAGGGTCATATAGCCTGGTCCACTGAAGGCAGCGAGTTTTATTATTAACTTGAATGGATCCAGGATTTGGGCCTTACAGCTATGACATATTACTAACAGCTAAATTAGCAGTGCACTTGCAACAGACCGGTATTTTCTTTCACAGGTGTTTGGAGCAGTGGAAGGGAGATGTGAGGTCAGGTGACTGCTAGTACTGATTTATAAATAATGGCACTGCACTAGTATCAAAATAATCCCAGCAGCATTCATGGAACACCAGGGACAGTGTCCCATCTAGCCCAGAGTTAAATCACAATAAGATAAATCTAGTCCCATCCCAATACTGTGCACTGTTTTCAGCTGAGAGTTTATCAGCACAGTACCTCCATACAGTGCCTGTACTGTATGTAGAGGAGACAGCTAGATAAAGCTGTGCCAATGCCCCAGGACCAAATGGTGTATCGCACCACACCACTGAGAGACTCTCCAGCAGTAGGACTACAGGAGGACACCAGTATTGGACCAATAACTAAGTTGCTCAAGGAAAGTCTTTCCTAGCCTGCAGTTACCCACACCAATGCTGAACTATTTGCTGCCCTAATCGGACCTCCAGTTCTGTCTGTGCTGTAGAGCCAGTCACCATAGCAGGATGAGGGAGGGTCACTTGCAAGGTTCCCTTACAGTGAGTCTTAAGCACATGCGTAGCTAGCCACACCTGGAACACCATCCAGGTACTGAGCACATGTGTAATTAGCCACACCTGGAACCACCATATAGGTATTTATATGGCCTCCAACATGTTGTAACTGAGGATCTACCATGTATTCGTGGATTTACCCACACACAACCCAGGGAGGTAGGAAAGCCGTGCATTTCCCACTTTACATCCAGGGAACTGAAGCAGAAAGATTAAGTGACTTGACCAGTGTCAGACAAGATAGTGGAAGGGTCCAGAACACAACCTGAGTGTTTCCTAAACCACTAAGTCCCTTGCTTTACCCACTAGACAATGTTGACTCCCTAGAAAAATGGCAGAGAGCCCAATGCCTCAGCAATAGGTATCAATGGAAGCAAGTAAAAAATCCAGTGGCCTAATATTTCTCAGTTCATTTCAAACCCAGCTGCACTTTTAGCTTGGGTGACTGTTCTTGAGGTTTGAGACACATTCCTCTAATCCACCCCCACCTAGAAGAAGCAGAAGCCGAACATGACTGACTCATTTATTCTCTTGCTTTGCACACTTTTGCCTGCCTGTGAGTTGTTTTATTATGCAGTAAGCAGCAGCCTTCTTTGCAATTCATTCTCTTAGACTCTCATCTACATCCCTCTTCCTGTTACTTAGACACTTTGATGTGCTGGTGTCTATGAATGGGTTGCCAGCAGCACCCACACACCAAGAATCATTTCTAGTGCTCAAAAGACTGACACACATACATATACATACACAGATATTTATTTTCTGAGTAATTGATATGGTTACTGAGCAACGGAAGCAGAAATTCTGCTTGGAGGGCCGGTGCTCCAAAGTCATGTAGTATTTAGATTCAAAGGGACATTGTCAAGTCTCTAAGGCTAGGTCTATACTACCTGCCTGAATCGGCGGGTAGAAATCGACCTCTCGGGGATCGATTTATCGGGGCCCGTCGGGACGCGACAATCGATCCCCTAATCGACGCTCTTACTCCACCAGCGGAGGTGGGAGTAAGCGCCGTCGACAGGAAGCCGCGGAGGTCGATTTTGCCGCGGTCCTCACAGCGGGGTAAGTCGGCTGCGATATGTCGAATTCAGCTATGCTATTCACGTAGCTGAATTTGCGTATCTTAAATCGACTCCCCCCTGTAGTGTAGATGTAGCCTAAGGTGCCACAAGGACTCCTCGTTGTTTCTGCTGATACAGACTAACACGGCTACCACTCTGAAACCTGTCAAGACAGGAATCACTTAAAGACATTCCCTCATGTTTTACTGACACCACCTCATTCCTGGTCAGTTTCACTCTAGGTTTCTGATCTGTTTCACTTCCCCATTAGCATGCAGGGGCACGGGTTGCTGTGTTTGGGTTTACACACCTTGTCATTGGGCTTAACCTGGCCATAGGCGTTATAACTGAACAAGAACCTCGAATCAGGTTCACTAAAATTAAAGTTTATGAAAACTGTTCTATTCATATTACCTTTTGAAGAAACCCTTCATCGCCTTTTAAAGAAAATAAAATCTCAGGCAATTGCCTGATTCTAGCAGTTGGTATGAGGCCTTACAAAAAAAAACCCACCACCACACACATACACCAAATATCAGAAGGCTCACAATAAAATTGTAAATTGGCAACACTGGACTAAAATGGAGGTGGCTTCCAGAAAAAGGTGGAGAACTGTAATCAGTATACTGGGGATACTTTGGGGAGATGACTTAGCACTGGAGGCTGCATATCACATGTGAACAAGGTCAGCTCTTCATTTGTCTGTCTTGGTGGGTCAGGATTCCACTGAAGCCTGAGCCAACACAAAATGATTGATGGAAAAGTTGGTAAAGAACAGCAGGTTCAGATTTTGCCCAACGCAAAGAATCAAAGGAAGGAAGAAAAAGACAATCATCTCTCTTTCATTTTCTCCTGGGCTTGCTTGTGGTTTCTCAGGGCTGCCACAGGAAAGCCAGACTCACAGTGATCAAAACATCGAGCTAATATTCAGTGCCTGCAACTCAGAGACCATCTTCCCACATGACAGGGAGAGAGAATATACCACCCATTTAGAGAGCTGGTGGTAATTTTTGCTTCCAGCCCCATTTGAAATAATGCCTCATTTTGTTCCAGTGCTCCATTATTTCCCTATTTTTCACTGTTGCTTTTTTGTTTCCTCCGATGGGATTGTACAGACACCTCGAGAGTCCAGCAGCCAACAAGAGATTAGGGGGAAATGCTAGAAAAGTGATCACAGATTATTTTTAAATTGTGCCTACAAAGACCCACTCTGATGGTTGTGTAACTGCCTCCAGAAAGGTATTAATGGTGATAGAAGAGGCTGCTGGAGAGATACCTACAATTGGCCCCTTCAGTCAAGCCACATATAATGTATTCCCTGTAACACGGAGCTCCACTTTGAACAGGAAGGCATCAGCATGATGGCTATGCTGCTACCACCGCTGCTGTTAAGAGGTCTTTTGGCCAGTTCATTATACGCCATTATTTTCTGAGGTTTGAAATCTAGCTGTACAAAATGTGTTCTGCTGTGAAATTGACAGGCTCAGAACTGCAGCTCAGAGCAAATTATGTGAGTTAAAGGTTTTTTTTTTTTTTAAATGGTTTGTCCCTTTTTAGTAGTTTGCATTTCTTTAGCACTTTTCATGCCAAAGCAATCCACAAAATTCTGCACGTATAGCATTGGTGAAGTGCAGCCCCTTCTGATGAGGCAACCAAATGTCACAGGAAGCACTGGACAACTGCAGAGAGAAGTGGAGAGGGAAGATTTGGACAGTGTTATAGGATAAACCCCTATTCTCACATGGAATGCCACAATATGGGTCATTTAATACTCATGCTGGACAGACAGGCCCTTAGCTTTTCAGATGTTCTCTGAAAGACTCACCCAGAACTGCACAGAATTAAGTTCATCTGCCTCAGAGAGACAAAGGGCTGTGTGGACCCTGCTGAGATTTGAATACAAGGCCAGGGGTGGACTAGTCTGGAGTGCTTGCCATGCTGAGAGCATCCCAGCCTCTCTGCTAAATAGCCTGCATTTTTGTTTGGCAGAGAACAATTAGTATCTTGTGTCCAGCCACGCACAAGCTTCTGGGACTCTGTACAGGAGAGGGGCTGGTAGAAGGTGACGATGATGTATCTGACCCAAGGAAGAGGCCAAATTGCTGTGGGCAGTCCTCATAGCTTAATACACAGTCAGCAACCCCATGGAGGCTGAGAATTTCAAACGTGATGCTCAGACATTTAAGAAATCCTCCCTAGGACACAGTAACCCTGCAGAAAACAAGGGGAGAGGGTTGGAGAGAGAAGAGTGGGTTTTTTGGGTTTTTTTTTTTTTTTTTGGTGATTTAATAACTCACAATCTGATGCAAAGGAAAAACAGATAAGGTATCCTCCCTCCCCTCCTCATGCTTTTTGTTGCCAAAAGGGGCTTACAAAAAAAACCCAAATCACCATCTCCACCCAGAATGAATAATTCATTTTGAAGGGTCTCTTAAATTCATTAGCTTCTGTCTTTACCATTTTTATAAGAGTGGGCAAATAGATGTTGTACCTTTAACTGGTCAATGTTCAATCCAATTTTTCAAGACTGCCTTGCTGAGCAGATGCAATAGTTTATTATACAACACCACCGAATCCAAAGGGATATTTCGCATGTGCTGAATCAGCATCAGCACAAATCCCTGCTAGTTGTACTGAGGCTATACTGGCTCTGAGAAAGCAGTTACAGTCTCTTAGGTCAAGAAGGGGAGGAAGGATGGGCTTGTGGTTAAGAAAAGAATCACCAAGCAGTTATGTATTCTATGTTCAGCTCTGACACTGACTTTGGGAAACTTACTCCACCTTTCCGCAATTTTGCTTCCCCCCTGCAAGATAGGGCCAATACATTTATTATATCAATAGATTGTAAATTTACAGGCAGACCCTAAAATGGTTCCAGAGGAAAAGAAAGGAAAGACAGGAAAATAGGAAAGGAAAAGAACAGACATGTGAGGAGGAATGGAAGAAAGGGAGGGGGAAGCACTACAAAAGTGAAGGCAAAAGTTTTGCAACATTGGCTTCACCAGCTCATTGGCCGGGGTTCTACGAACCTGATGCTCTACTCAGCCTGGCCATTTCCAAAGATGGATTAGCAAATTAATGTAAGCAGAGCATAAAGTTGCTGACTGTGGTGGCGTTGAGTCACCTTGGGCCTCATCAGCATTGCTAAACATTGCCCGTAACCTTTCCATTATCACTGAGGGTCTGCACAGCACCAGGACCCAACTGCTCCAATAATTTCAATTACTTTCCCTGACAAATTTTATGTTTCATGTATTTTACTGGCCTGATAATTATGATTTCTCTCATTTCTCGCTATCGAGCTTAATGGGTTCCAGCACGAGTGTGCTGTTTCAGAAATGAAGTTCCACTTGAATTCACAAGTTATTATCTACTTTCACTAATGGAATTGGAAAAAAGAAAGAGTGGGATAGAGATAAAGGATGTGTAGAGAAGGAAGGAGAGAGAGAGAGAGACACAAAGAGGAAGGGAGAGTAAAGAAAAACAAGTCAACAAAGGGAAAAAATGAGAGAAACAGAATAGAGCCAGAGCTAAGAAGAAGATGAAGCACAAGAAGGATGAAAGAAATAAAGAATGTGTGTAAGAGAGATAAAGACCGAGAGAGAGAGAGAGACAGGCGGACAGAAAAAGGCTATACAAAGCAAGCAAGAGTTAGCAGCATAAGGAGCAACCAGATGAGTGAGTGTAGGAGCTGGTGCAGTGTTAAGGACATTTTGAAACTTTTGCTTGCATCACTACTGGAAAGTTAATTGTTTTTCTCAGAAGGCCCCACACAGGCAGATAACAATTTAGCTGATCTTTGCTCTGCACCTTCTGCAGGGGTGAAAGTAAGGCGGTACGGCATACCGGTAAAAAGTGGCTGCCTGTACCAGCCCATACCGCTGACTGGGGGCATGGGGGGGGGGGCAAAAGGGGCAGCAATGTTAAAGCACTTACGCGGCAGCGCTTTAATGTCCTTGCCACTTTTGCCCACCCCGGGCTGCTGACGTGGTGGGGTGGGGTGGGGAGGGGGGCAAAAGGAGCAGCTACCCCGGGGCCGGCAATTTAAAATGGCCCGGGCTCTAGCCACTGATCCCCGGGACCTTTAACTCACCGCTGGAGCCCTGGGCAGCGCAGGCAGGTGGGGGCGGGGGGATGCTGATCCCTAGCCCTGCCCCTTCCGCCCAAGGCCCCTCCCCTTCTGGGGGGGGGAAGCTGCACCCCCATACCGGTAAGAGATAAATTTTACTTTCACCCCAACCTTCTGCTATTGCCCTAACCAGAAATGATCAGTATCCAGGGACGATTCTTGTTGGTATGGGAGGGCAAAGGAAGATCAGCCAAACTTTTTAAAGCCTGATAAAGATCTGAAAAGTGACCTCTTCTTATTTCATAGACCTGCCCTCCATGTGGATTCAGTCAGATATGCTCAATTTACTGACCTCCCCAGAGTTCCTACTGCTCTTTTCTCCTTTCAGCTCTGCAAAGCCAGTATCAGTTGGGTAGAGATGGAGTCCATTCTGAGTTGTGTATCTAAGGGGGGAAGACTTTCAAAGGCACAAGCAACAGCTTGGCACCTAACCCCCACTGCAGCTCCTGATTTCTATTTGTGCCCTAAAAAAAATCTCCCCCTAAGTTCCAACTGCAGAGCCCAATTTTTGCCTCTATTACTCCTGTCACTTGTTTGAAGGCTGTGACAGGTTGTCCTGCTATCACTGGAGGCTGTATTTGACAACCATGAGGTTACAGTTTAAGCGAGGGCAGAATCTGGCTTGCGAAATATTTATGGTTGCTGGAACTGTACAACCAGGAAAAAGCCCAGCTTGATTCTCAGATCCCAAGGGGGTGTTTGTGATGCCAACAGTTGGGTGGGGGACCCATCATTTTACTTGCTAACTGAGTAAGTTGGACATGGTGTCATTGAAAGACAGCAATATGGGGTGCTACACCCCATTTTGCCAGAGTCACATTTTAGAGGAGTCCTGCAAGCTGTTGTACTGATGATGTTTAGTCAGGTGCCCATTCAAGCTTCATACAGAAGTCAGGTGGCAAAAGTGGTAAGGAGCTGGGGGCAGATCCACAAAGGAATTTAGGCTCCTAACTTCTATTGAAATTAGTGCAAGTTAGGAGCCTAAATACTTTGTCAATCTGGACCCTAACAATCCGTGTTGGGATACTGGGCTCACTCTGCTGACTCATGGCCCAGTTCCTATGTTAACTTAATGGAGAGTCGAGATGCAGAATACACATCCAGAATGCCATACACTGTCACTTCTATGGTTGAGTTTTATATGGGTGTTGCTTTGTATGTCACAGGCATACAAACCTTGTGTAGCATAGGTTTAAACATCATAGGATAGAGAAGATATCAGGAATACCCATGACCTGACTGTTTGGCTACTGGCTAACACATAAATAGCTGTTCAGTATCATCTGGCCCCTCCCCTTATAATGTGGTGCCACTTGGCTGCATGCCCATCAAATGTTTAAGACCGACTGCTTCTCCCCTACTACATGCTGCTAGGAGCAAGGATCTAGGGAGGGGCATCAGGGGCTAAAAGGCTGCACAGTCTTGCAAGACCCCTGAGCCTAGCATCCTCCACAAAAAAGGAAATATGGAAAAATCAGGACTAAGGCCTGGTCTACACTGGGAGGGGTGTCGATGTAAGATATGCAACTTCAGCTACGGGAATACCGTAGCTGAAGTCGACATAGATTCATAGATTCTAGGACTGGAAGGGAGGTCATCAAGTCATCAAGTCCAGTCCCCTGCCCGCATGGCAGGACCAAATACTGTCTAAACCATCCCTGATAGACATTTATCTAACCTACTCTTAAATATCTCCAGAGACGGAGATTCCACAACCTCCCTACGCAATTTATTCCAGTGTTTAACTACCCTGACAGTTAGGAACTTATCTTATACCAACTTACCTCCCGTCCTCACAGCCGCAGCTCCCCCGTCGACTCCGCTACCGCCGCTCGCTCCGGTGGAGTTCCGGAGTCGATGGGGAGCGTGTTCGGGGATCGATATATCGCATCTTAATGAGACGCGATATATCGATTCCCGATAAATCGATCGCTACCCGTGTGGCGGGTTGTCTGGACATACCCTTTGACTCTGCTGTTTCTGACAACCCTTTGCCTGTCTAGCGCTTCCCATTCAAGGATCTCAAAATGCTTCACAAATGTTTATTGGAAAATACATTAAATCAAGCCTATATCTAATAAGAAACATGTAATATCAAAATATGGCAACTCTATATACACGTTGGACCTCTTTCTTCTGCCCTGTTATGTGGGGGGGAGGGATTGTGACTCTTCAGGGTAAGGGACATGCTTATAGCTGCCAAGTTTATTGCCGCTCTATAAATGACCTTTTATGGAAATGTTATGTGAAATATTTTCAGATTTGCCTATCTCCATGAATTTCAGCTTATGGTGAACCCACTCAGCCCCAAGCAGTCATGGGAGCAGGGCAGAAAGCTGCACAAAACCGGGCAGCGATAGTTGAGGTTAGGAGAGGGGTGAGTGTTCAGGGTGCATCTGAGATGCTGAGGTTTCTGGCTTTTTATGGTAGCAAATTTTACAGAGGTGAAGTAACTTTTCCAGGAGAGCGGGTTGAAAAACGGGATGCAATTTTCATGAAAAATTCATTCTAGTTCCCACATACCCCTTCAAAATCGGAACTTCTCAGCTTGCCCCATCCCCCTTCACCACTCAGCAGGCACCCAGATACAGAGGCTGCAGGGAGTGCCCATGGGGAAAGGGGGGCCCCGCCACGGTTCAAGCTTCACCCACCCCTTCTGACCCCGGCTCGGTGTGCGTCAGCCCAGCCATGTCCCCACCTACCGGCGCCACACGCTGCTGTTCCTATCTCCAGCCCCAGTGCTAGCCCCGCCCAGGCCCACCCCCACAAGGCGCACTCCCTGCAGGGCTAACACTGGGGCCAGAGACCGGGCAGGAGCGTGAGGCCTCGGTGGGAGGACGATGCAGCCAGGCTGACGGACACCAAGCTAGGGTCAGGAGTCGCAGCCTGTGGATTCAGGGGCTCCAGCCCCGATTTGGGTGGGCCTGGATGTTAAATGGGTGGGCCATGGCCCATCCATGGCTACGCCCCTGCTGAAAGGGGTACAGTAGTCTGGAAAGGTTGAGAGCCACTGGCCCAAAGCACCAACTAAACTCTGAATCTTTTGTGAGTTTCAAGACAGCATGTGATGAGCATTTTTACCCTTTTGATTAATCAATAATGTTTATCTCTCTCCACTAATAGCCTAAATAGAGCTGTTAAATTAAAAGACTTCCAGCCCAATTTTGAAAACTCAAGAGGCTTGAGTAAGCAGGTGAATTTCTGGTGCTGCCTATCTATTCAAGAGGGACAAAACCTCTGAACACTGAGGCTCACCAGTCATTGTGAAGAAAACAGTGAACAGGGAATATAGATTCTATTCCAGACACTGATTGACTTCATTACCTTGAGTTTATGTTCTCTCTCTGTGCATCAGTTTGCCCTTCTGTACAACAGGAAAATAGGTGCTGACCTCACATGGGCTTGTGAAAATTACTCTAATTAATAGCAGTGAGTTCTCCAATAAGCTCCCTCTCCACACTTCAACTCAAGGCACTAAGGCCAAGATCCTCAAAAGTATTTACGTACCTAATTCCCATCAGTTTCAACTGGAGTTCAGTACCCAAATACCTTTTCAGGCCTAGGGCCCAACCACAAACTCTGTTACCTGCACAGTCCTTTCACTGCGGTTAGGCCAGAGATTCATAAACACATGAATGTACGTAGCAGCAGCACCTACCCAAGAAAGCTGCTGCTGCTGCTTCGTTTTCTGTTCATTCAGGTTGGGTTTTTTTGGCCTTCTGAAACAGTTTGTCTGAGGCAACAACTTGGCCCTCCAGATAAGTCTTAACAGAAAAGGCCCCCCTTTCTTGGGTCTCCGAGTCTAAACAAACAGAAAATCGGAAGTCTTCCACCTGTCTGACACTGGGCACAGCCCTTCTTTTCCAGTCTCAGTCCAGCCATTCCCACTCTTTCGTAGAGCAGACAGTCACCGCTGCTCTCCCTCTCCCCCACCCAACTCAGATATTCCTGAAGGAATCTCCTCACACTTCTCCCTGTGACTGTGTTCTTGGCTGGCTTCTATAAGGGTCAGGTGTTCTTCATCAGATGCTACACACTCAGCTGGGAGACAGTTAATCAGTCACACAGGGGACTGGGTCCACCCTTGAAGAGTCCAGTCTGTGACTATTTATAATGTGCATAATTGTTACTGATTCCTCCAATCAGGGTTTAAATTCTGCTGCAGCTGTCCCAAGCAGAGCTCTGGTAAATATTTTTAAATCACTGGGGCTGAAGCCCCAATCTCCTGTGCCTCCCACGGGGGGCTCCAGGAAATACTTTGAGAATTTAAGCCTAGCCTCTAATCCTCTCTAATAAACTGGGAGGGGAGAGGAAAGGAAAAGACTTCACAAGCTGCTCCTAAGGGGGAAGTGGCTCTACTGCTGTATCCTTTTAACTCACCACTAATCTGTTGGGCAAAAGCAACTGAATAACAGAGTTCCTGTGAAAAAGAGACTTCCTTCCTGCAGATTTCAGGGTAGCAGCTGTGTTAGTCTGTATCCTCAAAAAGAACAGGAGTACTTGTGGCACCTTAGAGACTAACAAATTTATTAGAGCATAAGCTTTTGTGGGCTACAACCCACTTCTTCGGATGCATAAAGAAGAAGTGGGTTGTAGCCCACGAAAGCTTATGCTCTAATAAATTTGTTAGTCTCTAAGGTGCCACAAGTACTCCTGTTCCTTCCTGCAGAGTAGTTCACCATTTAAGCCTCAAGGTTATTACTTTTTGTATCACAGTGGTGCCTAGAGGACCCATTAAAAATCAGGGCGCTATTGTACTAGGCCCTGTACAAACACAAACTAAGAGTCCCTGCCCTGCAAAGCTTACATCTAAACAGACAAGACAGAGGAAGGGAAACACAGGGCACACAGGGCGTGAGTGGCCAAGCTAGAAATAGAGAACTCCGGTCTCCTGACTCCTAGTCCGGTGCCCTATACATTAGACTGCTCTTCCTTTCTAGAAAATTACAAGACTTTTGGAACCTTCCATGCACCACTTTATCAGGGCCAGCTCCAGGCACCAGCTTAACAAGCAGGTGCTTGGGGCGGCCAAGGGAGAGGGGTGGCATGTGCAGCAATTCGGGGGCGGCAGGTCCCTCACTCCCTCTAGGAGCGAAGGACCTGCCGCCGAACTGCCGCCGCCGATCGCGGCCCCCCCCCCCCCCGCCCAATTGCTGCCACTGGTCGCGATTGCGATCGTGGCTTTTTTTTTTTTGCTTGGGGTGACAGAAATGCTGGAGCCGGCCCCGCACTTTATGTACCCTCTAATTATAACACCTGTATATCAACAGGCTAATTATTGTTTAAATGTTGATACTTCCTACCAGCAAAGAAATGATGGTGGTGGGATAGACTTAGTGTGGGAACTCAGGGCCACTCCAGGTTCACTAGCTAAAATTCAGGACCCTACATTCAAAGCGCCAGAGAGCACTGGGATCAGATACCCTGGAGTATATATAGACAACAAGTGCCCTTGAGGATCAGCAATTCAGAGTACACACCTTTGTCAGTCCAGCACCTCCAATTTTTCAGAGACCTCAAAGATCACAGAACCTGTTTCATGAGGACCACAAGACTCCTTGTCTAGAAGACCAGGAAAGCAAAAGATTGTGATCTACGGAGCTGTAGGACTTTTCCCAGAGGTATTTAATGTGTCTGCCTGGAGGTGGCATTTAATTATAGAGATTAACTTTTGCAGAGCCCTGGCTTAGGTTGGCTAATAAGTGATCTTTGATGACCTCCAAATTCTGAAAGGGCATTTGGTTTACTCTGCCTCATCTTATTGTCCTAGACAATAGAGGGAGATGAACCTCAAAAGGTTAGGATAAACAGCACTCAGAAGTCAGGATGTTTCTCCTGAACTATCTGAATTGCTCTGCAAAACCAGCCTATAAATGCTGTTGGAACAAGCTCGGTCATAAGATCTCCAGTCCTTTCCACTCTTGGGGTGGGCAGGGAAGAGGCCTCTCACACTACTCCAGCACTCCTGCTCTCACAGAGGAACCTGGAAGGGCAGAGGCTCATCCAGAATGAAAAAGAATGGGGAGAAAAGTTAACCCAAAGTTATCAAACCTCATAACAAGTTCCAGGTTCCGTCTGAGATTTGGGAGAATGTGCAGAGTGGTGTGTGCATGGAGAGGATCTCCAAATTGGTTCATCCATTCCCTAATTTGGCCTTTTTCTTTTCTATCCACATGAAGAATGTCCTCAGAGCCGTCTCCATGCATTTCATTCTCTCCCAACTCCACAGGGTCATTGAAACTGTTGCTAATCAGTTTGGGACTGGACTTGTGCCCCTTGTCCCATCATAGCCTCACACAGTAACTCCAAAGTGGAAGTAGCAGAAAGAAGGAGCTACAGTGGAAAAGGTTGTAGGAAATGCAGCTCAGCAATAACTCACCACTGGAGAGCAGGAGGAGGAGAGAAAAAAGAATGAAAGAGGGGGGAAAAAGCTCTCAGCAAGCATTTCTTCAGAAGGAGCCACAGCCTTCAAGAAAAACAAAATCTTTAAGAGGCATCTGATTGACAAACTCTCACCGTCTCTCATAAGCTCAGGCATATCCCCTGGAGCTGTCACATTAAGGGACTGTGTGATTTCATGCAGAGTCTGTGATCAGCAGCCGGAGAGCAGAGTTAAAGCCACTTGGGAGCAGAAGAGAGTGTGATCATTCGCACGTGTCCCATGTGCATTAGCGGAAAAGAGAGGGGGGAAAAAAACTGCCTGGCCATTAGGAATCATGGATGTAGGATCCTGAAACCAGTGCTATTTCTAGTCCTCATTATTTCCTGTCTCTGCCTGAACATAAATGGAGATATCCTATCCTATCTCCTAGAACTGGAAGGGACCTTGAAAGGTCATTGAGTCCAGCCCCCTGCCTTCACTAGCAGGACCAAGTACTGATTTTGCACCAGCTCCTGAAGTGGCCCCCTCAAGGATTGAACTCACAACCCTGGGTTCAGCAGGCCAATGCTCAAACTACTGAGCTATCCCTCCCCCCTTTAATACAATAAAATATCAGAAGAGGAATCTTGATCTGATGACAGTTTTCTCCATTTGATATTTTGGGTCGTGTTGTGTTTGGGTTTTTTTTTTTTTTTTTTTTTTTTAAATCTTGTTTGGAGACAGAATTACGTCTGCTGTAACCTCAGTGATGCACTCCCATCCATGAGATGACTATGATGAGATAACTGGCTCTGTGGATGAGGGGAAAGCAGTGGATGTGTTATTTCTTGACTTTAGCAAAGCTTTTGATACGGTCTCCCACAGTATTCTTGCCACCAAGTTAAAGAAGTATGGGCTGGATGAATGGACTGTAAGGTGGATAGAAAGCTGGCTAGATCGTCGGGCTCAACGGGTAGTGATCAATGGCTCCATGTCTAGTTGGCAGCCGGTTTCAAGTGGAGTGCCCCAAGGGTCGGTCCTGGGGCCGGTTTTGTTTAATATCTTTATTAATGATCTGGAGGATGGTGTGGACTGCACTCTCAGCAAGTTTGCAGATGACACTAAACTAGGAGGCGTGGTAGATACACTAGAGGGTAGGGATCGGATACAGAGGGACCTAGACAAATTAGAGGATTGGGCAGAAAAAAACCTGATGAGGTTCAACAAGGACAAGTGCAGAGTCCTGCACTTAGGACGGAAGAATCCCATGCACTGCTACAGACTAGGGACCGAATGGCTAGGTAGCAGTTCTGCTGAAAAGGACCTAGGGGTCACAGTGGACGAGAAGCTGGATATGAGTCAAGAGTGTGCTCTTGTTGCCAAGAAGGCTAACGGCATTTTGGGCTGTATAAGTAGGGGCATTGCCAGCAGATCGAGGAACGTGATCGTTCCCCTTTATTCGACATTGGTGAGGCCTCATCTGGAATACTGTGTCCAGTTTTGGGCCCCACACTACAAGAAGGATGTGGAAAAATTGGAAAGAGTCCAGCGGAGGGCAACAAAAATGATTAGGGGTCTGGAGCACATGACTTATGAGGAGAGGCTGAGAGAACTGGGATTGTTTAGTCTCCAGAAGAGAAGAATGAGGGGGGATTTGATAGCAGCCTTCAACTACCTGAAGGGGGGTTCCAAAGAGGATGGAGCTCGGCTGTTCTCAGTGGTGGCAGATGACAGAACAAGGAGCAATGGTCTCAAGTTGCAGTGGGGGAGGTCCAGGTTGGATATCAGGAAAAACTATTTCACTAGGAGGGTGGTGAAACACTGGAATGCGTTACCTAGGGAGGTGGTGGAGTCTCCTTCCTTGGAGGTTTTTAAGGCCCGGCTTGACAAAGCCCTGGCTGGGATGATTTAGCTGGGAATTGGTCCTGCTTTGAGCAGGGGGTTGGACTAGATGACCTCTTGAGGTCCCTTCCAACTCTGATATTCTATGATTCTATGATTCTATGAGAGTGGCTTCCCAAAGCTGTATGGGTGTTAGGAATGGGGGAAGATGACATTGTTCAGGGGTTCGTGAATGGAGAAAGGAAAACAGAATATCATCTACGTGGAACCCCATCCTCCTAAAATATAAAGTAGTAGGTTGGCTTCAAGACGGTACTGGGCCTTGTGCTGGGAGCATAGGACTAGGAATCATGAGACCTCAATTCTAGTCTGGTCTCTGCCACTTGGTTGTAATATGTGTGATCATGTTGCCCTGTAGTGGACGGGCCCACAGAGAGGGATGAGGGACTTAGTACTACTGACAGCTAAGGGACGCCTCCTTTAGCTCGAGTGGCCGAGGTCTGCTTTTTTGGAGCCGAAAGACCAGAGTCTACTCCCAGCTCCCACTATGTGCCCATGTGATTTATCTGGAACACTTACAATCAAAAGTCCTGAAGTGCTCCCTCAGTGGGGCGACATTTGCAATAGAAGGACAAAGAATCATTACAGCATGACCTTGGGTGAGTCATTTAACCTCTCTGTGCCTCATTTCCCATATCCACAAAAACAGGAATGATGTTTACCTACATGACAGGGGTATTGGGCAGCTTAATTCGTTACTGATTCAGAATGACACTGAGATCCTCAGATGGAAGGTGTTATATCAATGCTAAGTGTTGTAGGGGACAGTCATGGAAATATACCTAGTCGCACATAATAGAAAAACTAGAATTAAATGAATGTCCCTTTCTTAATTCACAGTTTTCCCTGAACTACTATCCGAACAGATCCAGATAATATTATAGATATATAATTTAAAGGTGCTGGATTGACAACCCCAGAAAATGGAGTCCTCTGTCAATCCACAGGACAGGGACAGCACATGCTTCCACACCCCATCTCCCCAACACATCTCATCCCTGACACAGTTGGACCATCTCCGTGGCAGAGATCAGCGTTCAGTGTTGGACTCCATGATGAGACTGCCAACAAGAGGGCCAACCAGGGCAAATAAAATAGTAGCTTTTGTGCAGTGGCCACCAGTTTCTTAGGCCTGACCCAAAGATTTCCATTTACTTCAGTGGGCTTTGGATCAGACCCAAGAAACTTGTAGGGGACCTATCAAATATCCTGATACACCACCTGACAGTCGACAATGATGCTAATTCACTGCCGTGCTGGTCTGCACTGAAACATGTGAGACAGCAGCGAAAGGCTCTGAATCCCATCTTCCCAACCTCTAACCCAGCCAGTCTCTAAACTTTTGTTTTAAACATGTCTCTCCAAAGCCCTGCCCAGTGCTTGTTGTGGGTATGCTGCCTGGTGTCTTTCTGCAGTATATGTTGGTAATTTGCCTGTTATATGCCTATAAGCATGAACAGTAACAGCCTCATTAAAAGTGATGCTAGCTAGAGGCAAGAACTGTGGAAACATATTATACACAGAAGCCCAGTTCATACCTGATCTGTGAATTCAACCCAAGCCTGCATTATAAAACACATGCTCACCAATGGCCTGATTCTCCTCTCACACTGCTTTTACACCAGTTTAACTTCATTGTCTCTAAATGGATCTACTCTTTTCTACACCAATAGCAGGGAGAGGAGAAATCAGGCTCTATGTATTTTTAAGGACTCCCCTACTGTCTCCTTCTGCTTGTATAAAGTACTCTTGCTCCATGTTTGGACAATACAATGTTCTGTGAATGGCTGGTGAGAGGCCCTCTATATTGCCCCCAAAGCCAGCAACAGCACTTTATAACTCCAACAAAATGCAGGGAAGCCCTGACCAATATGAATTTATTTTTCGTCATTTATCTGAGTGAGTCAGGAAGTCACAAAAGTAATATGGAGTAAAAAGGTTATGATGAAGTAGGAAACTTTTCAAGGTATTTTATACACACTGGGGGGCATGACCTCACTTCGGATAAACAAGTATTTTATGCCACAGATGTTTGCCTGTATTAAGTACTGAATTATTACTTTAAAGGTAAATTTAGTTCTGTTGAACAGGCAAGAAGGAAGAGCTAATTAAATGTGTTCCTTCCAGCAGTTTGTGATCTAAGGAAATGTCCTGAGTGGAGTGTTGCCAGCTATCACGATTTTCATCACAAGTCTCACGATATACAATGTTTTTTTCTTAAGGCCCCAGCTCCTAGAGCTGAGAATCTCAGCTTCCTTTTCAAACAAATTCATTTTTATTCCTCATAGGACCCAAGAAAAGCCTGAAAATGTGAACCAAGCGCATTCTAAAGAAATTAAGGGTACGTCTACACTGCATTCAGAAATGTGACTGCATCATGAGTGGACCTACCCGAGCCAGCTAGCACACGGACCAATAACAGCAAAGCCACAGCAGCATGGGCTTCAGTGCAGGCTGTAGAAGCCCACCAGGAACCCGGGGCACTTATTCAGGTGACTAGCCCATGCTGATGTGTGTGCTGCCATGGTTTCATGGTATCTGAGCTAGCTAGATCAAAACTAGCTGCAATCACACCTCCAATTGCAGTGTACATATATCTTTACAAAATATTAAAAACAAAAAAACTCGATATTTGTTAGATTTTTAAATCTCATGATTTTTAAGCCACTCATGATTTTGGGGGGCCTGACTCACGATTTTTGAATACTTGGGGTTCTCAATACTGTACACACACTGATTTGACCACTGCGGCTCTTCTCAGTGCCTTTTCTGCTGTTTTTGCACTCTCACAGAAGGAGATTTTACTGCTCTAGTTATTTAACAAACTTTCCAGCCTCTTACAGGAGGAGGCGGAAGACACACTTGTGGAAAGTTAAAGATGTTTGCTTACCAGCTACAGGCTCTGTCTGAAAATGTTTGCACTTCTTTATGCCTTGAAGTGCCAACACAGCACAAGCAGCCTCCCTAATTTGCATGTGAAGAGCATACAGCACCAGGTAAAGTCTTTTTTCTACATAGTGAGAAGTGCTCCCTTGCCTCTCTCTCTGTGGAATTACAAAGTGCTCTCCTGAGCTGTTGGAGTGATACCTGCAGCAGTGAGCGGTACTTGGTAGTGTCCAAGCAGCAAGCGAGAGCACTTTATAATTTAAGACAGAGATTGAGAAAGGCAGGGGAGCCCTTATAAAGTAGTGAGACACACACAGACAGAGAGTTGCAATTAAGAGTGGCTGGCTTGGCACTGAAGGAGAATGTTTCCTATTTTAATTTTTGAAATGCAGAAGTGATACAAAGAGCACCCTTCATTTGCATTTCTGCAGCACATAGTACAATCTCTTTTGGAACAAAAGAATGCCGAAGATGCTGGCATGTTCTCTTGCTGCGACCGGTGTTGTGTGCTGTATAATATAAATGGGTTTTAAATACTATATTTTCAAATAGATTTCAATACTAGCTTTTTCAAAAATTTTGCAATGTTACGTATTTGACATAATTCTTATTTATTTATGATAGCACCCAACCAATATGGATGGAATCAATGGGAGTTAGGCACATAAATATCGTGAGGATGTGGGCCTATGGCTTTCCAAATATTCAAGAAGGGAGAGTCCCTGATCCAAGAAGATTTACATTCTAAGGAGGAACAAGTAGACAA
This sequence comes from Trachemys scripta elegans, assembly GCF_013100865.1. Classification (NCBI taxonomy): domain Eukaryota; kingdom Metazoa; phylum Chordata; order Testudines; family Emydidae; genus Trachemys; species Trachemys scripta. The sequence goes on along the minus strand of NC_048298.1, from coordinate 147,321,593 downwards.
CAGTTAGCAGTAGGGGAAAACACCCAGGCAATTTATATACAAATCAGCTTGATTCACTGTAAACAGCACAGCAGAAGTGGATCCACATCCACAGAGCACCCATGGTATTATTTATATAGTGCCATATCTGTGCATAGGGTTGCCAACTTTCTAATCAAACAAAACAGAACACCCTAGCCGCGCCCCTTCCCTGAGGCCCCGCTCCCGCTCACTACATTTCCCCTTCCTCCGTGGCTTGCTCTCCCCCCCCCTCATTCACTTTCACTGGGCTGGGGCAGGGGGTTGGGGGGTGGACTCTAACTAGAGGTGTGGCCTTTGGGCTGGGGCCAGAAATGAGGGGTTCGGGGTGCAGGAGAGGGCTCCGGACTCAGGCAGGGAGTCGGGGTGCAGGAGGGGGTGAAGGCTCTGGGATGGGGCTGAGAATGAGGGGTTTCCAGGCAGGGGCTAAGAGATTTGGAGTGCGGGAGGGGGCTGCAGGTTGAAGCAGGGGGTTGGGGGTGCAGGGGGGATGAGGGCTCTGGTCTGAGACTGGGGATGAGGGCTTTGGGGTGCAGGAGGGGGCTCCAGATTGACTGAGAGCTGGGGCTTGGGGAACGGGGTTAACACCGCCCTGCAAGCAGTCAGCAGGTCCAGCTCCTAGGCTTGGGAAGGGCAGGGGGCTCAGGCACCACCCCACCCAGCTCCCATTAACTGCAGGACAGTCAAAATACGGACACCTGGTTACCCTATCTGTGCATGGTATTTGATAGGCAAAAATGAAAAAAGACAGTCTAATTATTTATTTAGTCTCCTCTATGGGCTGGGCTCCCCAGTTGAATGAAATCTCCCACAATGCATCAGCCTTCCCCTCCTTGGGAGGGGAAGCTGTGCAACATGGAGTCCCTGGCTGTGATGCATCATGGGCAGGCCCGCCAACAGCAATTCTGGGCCCCAGGGCCAGGGCTGTCCCTAGGGAGATGCGGGGCCCGGGGAGGAAGTGACAAATCCATCACTTCCAGGACCAACTGCGCTGGTCAATCGTGCAGGCCCGCGGGGCCCCCGTGATCCCTTTCCACAGTACTCCTTCCTAGGCAGTCATTTTCCATTTTGTATGTGTGCAACTGATTGTTCCTTCCTAAGTGGAGTACTTTGCATTTATCCTTATTGAATTTCATTCTATTTACTTCAAACTATTTCTCCAGTTTGTCCAGATCATTTAGAATTTTAATCCTATCCTCCAAAGCACTTGCAACCCCGCCTCCCACAGCTTGGTATCATCCGCAAACTTGATAAGTGTACTCTCTATGCCATTATCTAAATCATTAATGAAGATTTTGAACAGAACTGGACCGAGGACTGATCCCTGTGGGACCCCACTCAATATACCCTTCCAGCTTGACTGTGAACTGCTGATAACTATTCTTTGGGAATGGTTTTCCAACCAGTTTTACACCCACCTTATTGTTGCTCCATCCAAGCTGTATTTCCCTCATTTATTTATGAGAAGGCCATGCTAGACAGTATCAAAAGCCTTACTAAAGTCAAGATATTCCACATCTACCACTTCTCCCCATCCACAAGGCTTGTTACCCTGTCAAAGAAAGCTATCAGGTTGGTTTGACACGATTTGTTCCTGACAGATCCATGCTGTTACTTATCATCATATTATTTTAGGTGTTTGCAAACTGATTGCTTAATTATTTGTTCCATTATCTTTCTTTCAGGGCACTGATGCTAAGCTGACTGGTCTGTAATGTAGTCCAGGTGGAGATCCTCAACCAGAGAGGAGAATGAGGACATGAGAAGTCACCCACCACTCCCAAGCAGCACTATAACTCCCGTTTTCAAGTTCTGGCAAAAATTTGAATAAATCAGCGGGAAAAGTTTTTTCAACCAGCTCTAGTTCTTTCTGTTCCTCACTCTGGCAGCCAGACTAGGTGGCTCCCATTGACCCTAGCACAAGCACATAAAAGAGTATGAGTCTCCCTCCAAGGTAAAGGGAATGATGGACAGTCAGAGGCGCCCTGTAGGTGCAAACCCTAGCAACAGCCAAGCTCTTATAGGTTTAGTTTGACTGTTGTTTAAGTTTCCAGTGAAGACAAACCCCAGCAAAGGTAGTAAGTTTAGACCTGAACCAGCCTATGGGTGAGATTTTCAAAGATGACCTAGGGGATTTAGCCAAACGACACCCATTAATTTCAATGGGGATTATGCAGATTGTGCTGAGTTAAGAGCAGGGTGGCAATGTCCACTGCTTACTAAAAAGCTACTAACAAGAGGCTATGGCCTTGGCTACACTTGCGGATTCACAGCGCTGTGAAGCGCGAGTGTAGTCGTGCCGCCAGCACTGCGAGAGCTCTCTTGCAGCACTGTATGTACTCCACCTCTCCGAGGGGAATAGCTTGCAGCGCTGCGAGCGAGCGTGCAGCGTTGCAGGCGCTGATTACACTGGCGCTTTACAGCGCTGCACTCGCTGCGCTCAGGGGGGGTGTTTTTTCACACCCCTGAGCGCAGCAAGTGCAGCGCTGTGAATTGCCAGTGTAGCCAAAGCCTATGTGAAGGTAAAATAAAGCAGGGTGTGGGGGGATATTTTACATTACTCGCCTGCTAGTTGCTATTCCTGCCAGATAGCCCTAAGGTGTGTGAGTTACATCAGTTTACACTCCCGTGCATTACCTAAACTTACAACCCCATTCTTGTGATCAGAAGTTTGGCCCCATACATGAGAGTGCATGAATCAATGTGAATGTGAGAGTTTCAGTTGGAGCACAGGTGTGCACATGCACCTGAGAACACATGAGCAACAGTGTCCATATGTGTGCATGCATATGTGTGGGCTTGGGCATGAGGGTGTAGCTGGCTCCAGTTATTCCAAGCGCTTCCCTTAGCAAATGAGATCAGTAATATTCCCCCTGAAATTGGTTGCTCCCAGGTGTTTAACGAATGGTTGGCCATTTAATGGCCCGAGGCGAAGCCAAGGAAGGTTAACGTACTGACAAAGCGAACATTAACTATGATAACAACTGTTTTCATGGGGGATTATTGCTGTTATAAACCTTACTCAATATCATAACACAACCATTCAACTCCTCCCTTTTCCTTCTCTTTATAATAAAGTTACTGTCATCTTCAACGTGGGAGAGCCAAACAACACAGACGACATCCCCCAACATTGAACAGCCATCCTTCCATTGATCACAATGCAAGAAGTAGTGTACTTAGGCAGGAATATAGACCAGAATAAAGTAAGGCACAGGCAGGCAAGGGGACCCAAACACCTCTTGGCCTGGGGCAGGGGAGAGGAGATGTCTGCATCCCCTGTGCAGTTTGGATGGTAACGACAGAACAGAGTTTGAGCTTCATGCCCTGAAGTGACCTTCACTGCCTAGGAGATGCCATCTGATGTATTTGCTGCACAGGGATAGAAACAGGGCTCCACCGTGTAACATAACTATCTGGGTGATCCATATCTAATTAAAACTGCAGGGGGAGTTTAAGGAGGCAGACTACAATTACCTAACCTGAAATTTGACCAGGATACAGCAGTTACCCTGTCCCTTGTGAATTCTGCCATGGGATCTTTATGTAATGAGCACATTACAAGTGGTCTCAACTATTTGGTTTTACACCTCATTCAGAAGACAGCTCCCTTTTACACCTCACTGCAGCACAGCTGATTTACTGAATCACCAGCCCTACTTCTTGCCAGACCCTGGGATTTTTTTGGTGTCTCCCATTCAAGTACTGTCCAGGGTTGGCAATGCTTGGCTTCCAAGACCTGACAAAATCACAGCCTGGGGTGAAAGCACTGCAGGGATTTCTTTAGTGTCTTCTCAGCCTGATAGTCTTTATTTTCCTGTTTCAGACATGCTAGCAGGATGAGACTGCCACCTGACACAAACTCTGCTGGTAGAGAAATATATCTTGATCGTGTTTGCTTGGGGAAAAAAAAACATCAAACAATTAATGGTATGAAAGATAGAAACCAGACAAAGGTTACAGATACTAGAAAGATTCCCAGTACAGAGTCACGCCATGGTTCCCAGAAAGTGTACCAAAGGATCAGTTCTCTTTGGTGGCTAAGATAAGACATCATAAGTGTTACCCTGCAAAGATCACAACCAAACGTTTCAAGAACATCCATGAGCCACAGCCACAATTGGGCCACAGAGGGATCAAGGAGATAATACTAATTAAAACCCTCAGTGCAGGCATCAGTGACCTAACAATGCTTGATCTTGGTTTCTGTCATATCAGCCTTCCTCTCGTTTCCTCTACTGGTGACTAGCCACTAGGGAAGTAGAATAGAGATGGGCCATACATTTGTTTTAAAGGGAGGATGGGGAAATATACAATATCATCTGTAGTCTCAAAGCAATCAATAAAACCTATAGAATTTACATCCCAGTTTGGCTTTCAAGTTTAAAAATGGATAAGCCTGATATCAGATCACTGGAGTGTTTGTATCCAACCCATATGATAAATATGTTTAATAATATAATAGTTGTACTTTATACTTCCCTGTTTCCTTCCACTTTAAGACCTCAAAGTGCTTTACAAGCTTTTAGAAACAGTCAAGCCTCCTGATACCCCTGCATGGTTAGTGATATTATTTTTGCACAGAGAGACGAAGTGACTTGCCTAAGGTCACACAGTAAGTATGAACTCAGGGGAATGGGAATAGTATAACAATAGAACCCATCTCTCTAAACCAGTGGTTTTCAACCCTCAGGGTCTGCAGACTACGTCTAAGATTTCCAAAGGAGTCTGCACATCCATCTGAAATTTTTTAGGGGTCCACAAATAAAAGAAGGTAGAAAACCACTGCTCTAGATTCTTAGGATATGCCTACGCAGCAATGTAAATCCAGGATTGAGCATGAGCTCAAGCCTAACCCCCTTGCATCCACACACCAATTGTGTTAACCCAGGTTTTGAACCTAGGGTCCCAGGACCATGCAGGGCTGGAGGGTCCAAGCCTTATTGCTTTCTTCTGTGCACATGGCCCCAGCTTGACTTAGGTCCTGGAAGTTTTCCAGATGTATCCCAGAGTTCCTTGGGACAACTTCCTTAGTCCTCTGTATGCTGACAATCTGTGGTGCAGTCTATTGCACTCTATTGCAACCGGAAGCCACACCACTTTGCAAAGAGCGGCTGCTGGTCTCCGCATTAACCCACTGTCTGCTGAACACGGTCTGTGAGCACACTATCAGAGAGCCCTGCAGGGTTTTCAGTGGAGACTGATTGGAAGAAGCTTTTTGCAAAGAGAGTTGCTTCCTGGTCACAAAAGCACAGCCAGATTTTGGTGCATGCTGCATGGGTGCCCATGCACACACCGCCCCAGGGTGGGCTGGGGAGTCCTGGAGCAAGGGCCAGATAGCAGAGCAGGAACTATGCAGATACCCTGCAGGGAGGGGGAGCAGCAGAGCTCCCAGCTCAGCGCAGCCAGGGAGGTTGACCCCCCCGACAGCCCAGCCGCTCCCCCTCCCTATAGGGCAGCCACTTGGTCCCACTCCACTCAGGGTTCCTTGCCCCCAGACTCCCTGGGGCTGTGTTTGCAGGGGCACTCAGGCAGTGTGTACTGCAGCATGGTGAGTGTGAGCCAACCCCAAAACTTCCCCACAACTTCCCAGGGATCTCTTGTCCCTGCCTCCCGAGGTGCAGCAGGGGCAGGAATAAGGGATCTCTGGGAGTGCTGAAACACACTGCACCTCAAGCCCAGAGTGATGCATTTCACCACTCTGCAGCCGGCACCCAGCCTTCATGTGTGTGTTTGTTTTCATAGAATCATAGGGTTAGAAGGGACTACAAGGGTCATCTAGTCTAACCCTCTGCCAACTTACATTTTATGTCAAACTTCAACAGACAAAGATAAATAAAAAAACAACCAAACAAAAACACCTGCATCAGTCCAGTTTAAAAAATTAAGAATTGCAAAGTTTCCTTCTAATTTTTTGACAGCCCTGGAGACTGATGTGCTAATTATCCGCAGAGCAGGTGCCCATGGGCATTGTCCTGCCATGGGACTCAGCCTAGAGGTGGGGAGCCCAATTTTCAGATTAGATGGTAGTTCAGCATAAGGCCCTCTCAAACTGCTGTCGTTCTACTGAGACAGCCACCAAGGGAGCTGAACACGCAGGTTATGTACTCGTGTGCTCCTTATGGGCACCTAAGTCCCACCAATAGCACTGCCACAGTCAGAGAGGGCCCATACTTGCCGGTAATGGTGGGGGGGGCAGAGTGAGGGCAGCGACTTCAGTAGGTGTTACTGAGCATGCTCAGCATAGGCGCTGACTTTTCGTTTTGCCAGTGGGTTCCCCATACTGGCTCTGCCCCCTCACCTGAGGCCCCACCCCCCCACTCCACTCCTTTCCACCCCCGCTTCTCTCCCTGTCCCAAAACCCCCTCCTCTGAGCACCTACTGCCCCCCCGCTCCCACCTCAACAGATCAAGGGTGGGGCAGTCCCGCTGAACAGCTGATGGGCGGCGCCGCTGAAGAGCTGCTGACCACAGTTAGGAAACAGGGTGGGCAGTAGAGTTTTCCCACAGTGCAACACATTTGTAGGGCTAGTGTGTCAACATTGGGTGGGGCGGCACTAGACACTCAGGGATAGGGTTATTTTGACTTCAGTGTGGAGCCAGAGCCCTAGGATTGAGCATGGGTCAGAAAATCCTTAATTTAGGGTTAAAATGCAGTGTAGATGGTCAAGCCCAGGGTTCCCTGGCATGGGTCAGCTGACTCAAGTCCCATTAACCTTAGACTTACATTTCTGTGTAGGCATATCCTAAGTAGTGTTGCCAACCCTCTAGGATTGTCCTGGAGTCTCCAGGACTTAAAGATTAATCTTTAATTAAAGTTTATGTCATATGACGAAACCTCCAGGAATACGTCCAGCCAAAACTGGCAACCTTAACCCTAAGTCATGTGTTTTAAAGGTGACCTGCAAAGGAAAAGTAATTGGGTTTGTGCCCTTTTTTGCCTTTTTATGAGGAAAGAAGACCTGATGACTGTCAAAAGGCTTGTCCACACAGGAAAATTGACTTGCAGGACTTAAGCAGTATAATTATACTGCTACAGCTATTCAGGGATAACTCCCCATGTGAATACTCTATTTAGGAATAGAAGTAACTTTATTCTGGTACAAACACTCCACTTCGTATACCAGCATAGATTGACAGCTATAATTATACTGCTGTAATTCTGCCAGTCAATTTCCTGCTTGCTTTTTTTACATTTGAAACTCAGGTTTTGTTTATCCTGGGATGAGTGGAGAATTAGTGAAACTACAGCATCTCAAGAGACTGAGGGGCACATCTTCTGCTGATATAAACAGTCAGAGTGCCGTGACAATATAGGATCTGCCCCTAAACACAGATCAATTGAGAGGGGAAGGGATTTGCAAGCAGTTATTTTGTTTGGGTTTTTTCAACTTTATTTAACCCAAATATGTGAGAAACACGTGGAAGACGTTTTTTGTGGTCAGGAGAGCTTTCTCCTGCTGACAAACAGCAGCTACCCTGCGTGGCTGTTAGTGGCACGGCTGTTAGCGGCACAGCCGTGTCACTAAAAGCTGTGTGGTGTAGACAAAGCCTTAGAAATTCCCAGTAAAACTAGGGAACACCAGGCTTAATATTTCTGGTATGGCTAAACTAAAAAATAAGCATGAGAAAAGCCATCATAAACAAAAACTAACAAGCACACCAGCCTACCAGCCTCCTTTATACACAAAAAGAATGCAAGTGAGCACAAACCCATTTAAATAACTGCTGCATCCACTCCAAGATTAGGGATGTGATACTGGAGTCAGTAGTCAACGGTTTTTTGAAAATCCTTTGAGAAGTTGCCTTACCAAAGCCTCTTAAGGAAACTAAGTAGCCAAGTGATGAGAGCGAAGGTCCTGTCATGGATCAGTACCGGGTTGAAAGATAGGAAACGAAAGGTAGGAATAAATGGTCAGTTCTCATAATAGAGAGAGGTAAATGGCAGGGTCCCTCGAGGATCTGCACTGGGAGTACTGTTCAACAGATTCATACATGATATGGAAAAGGGGATGAACAGTGATGTGATACAAAATTACTCGCGATGATAAAGTCCAAAGCTGACTGAAAAGAGTTACAAAGGGATCTCACTAAATTGCGTGAAAGGGCAACAAAATGGCCGATGACATTCAATGTTGGTAACTGCAAAGTAAGGCACACTGGAAAAATAATCCCAACTAGACATATACAATGATGGGCTCTAAGTTAAGAGGTTATCCCCCAAGAAAGAGATCTTGGAGTCACTATGGATATTTCTCTGAAAACTTCTGCTCAGTGTGCAGCAGGGGTCCAACAGGCTAACAGAGTGTTAGGAACTATTAGGAAGGGAACAGAAAATAAACCAGAAAATTTCACAATGCTTCTATATAAATCCATGGTGTACCCACATCTTGAATACTGTGTCCAGTTCTGGTCGCCCCATATCAAAAAGATAAAGTGGAATTGGAAAAGGTTCAGAGAAGGGCAACAAATATGATCAGTGGTATGGAATGGCTTCCATACGAGGAGAGACTAGAAAGATTAGGACTGTTCAGCTTAGAAAAGAAACAACAAAGTGGGGATACGATAGAGGTCTATAAAATCATGAATGGCACGGAAAAAGTGAATACAGAAGTGTTATTTACCCTTTCACACAATATTAAAACCAGTGGTCACCTGATGAAATTAGCAGGCAACAGGTTTAATACAAAAACGAGGAAGTACTTTTTCAAACAGTGCACAATTAACCTGTGGAACTCACTGTGATGGGATGTTGTGCTGGTCAAAAGTATAACTGGGTTCAAAAAAGAAATGAATAAGTTCATCAATGGCTATTACCCGACATGGTCAGGGACACAACCCCATGCTCAGGGTGACCCTAAACCTCTGACTGCCAGAAGCCGGGAGTTGAAGATAGGAGTGGCTCACTCTATAATTGCCCTGTTCTGCACACTCCACCTGAAGCTCTGGTATGGGCCACTGCTGGAGACAGGATAGTAGGCAAGATGGCAAACTATAATGTTCTTATGAAGATATCATCTAGTGAATCCCCAACACCATTTGTTTATGCACAGTATCTCCCAGAAGTGTCACATCCACTTAGCAAACTGTTCCGACTCTGCTTATCTTATAAATCCATCCAATCGGATCACAACTCAAGGTGGCATGATATACTTCTCTCCCTATCTCTGGTGGCTCACCTTCCTCTGAAGCATCTGGTCCTAGTTGCAGTCAGAGATAGAATCACGAAACTAGACCTAGAGGGACTACTGGATTGGCAATTATCTATGTTCCTACGGTGAAATAAGTCTCCCGGTCCGCACCCGGATTCTTACAAAAGGGAAAACTGAGGGACAAAGAGGTGAACAGGATTACCCCGATGTCACACAGTGAGTCTGTGGCAAAGTTCAAGATGCAGCTAAGATCTCGTGAGTTGCACACCTGGCCTTTAACACAAACCCCCCAACACAGAAACACATATGTATTATTTCATTTCTTCATCTCTAATTGCTGACTTCCTAGAATGAGCAGAGGCCAGGTCCCCTCCATGAGTTGTACAGTCCTTTGCACAGTCAGTATTCAACTAATAATGAAAAGCAGCAGCAGTTCATATGTAAAATCCTTTGAGAAGCCTTGATATACAGGATACTTGATAAGGGGGCCGGCCTAATGGTTCACATGAAATCTTACCCCATAAAGACAAGCCTTTGGCAAACTCTGAAAACTCAATTGACCAGATATATGGTCAATCTCCATGCCAGTGGTTTTTCCCTCTCCCCATCGTGTCACTGCACTTTGAACCACCAGCTGCAATGTGCAGTGGCAGACACAGAAGAGCGGTGCACTCAAGGAGCCCAATCCCAGAGCTCCGGCAGCAAGAGTGGGATACTATCAAAGCAGAAGAGCCCTGGAGCACAAGCAGGGCGTGCACAGGGCAGACATGGGTACACATTCTGCCAGCCTGTTGAAGATAAGCATCAGCAGCAGAACCCAAACTAATGTCACTGGATTCTCTTGCTCCTGGAAGCAGTAGGTATGTTCAACTTTTTATTTCAGAGCGGGCATTGAATGCCACTATGAAAAAGGGTATCAGTGCCAGCTGGGAACACCTGCCTGAAGACCCAAGGCTGCATGACATGCCTGTCATCAAAGGGCTCCATGATCACTGTCTTCTATGTGCTCATGGAAGTGCCACTTATTTTCATATCGTTGGCGGTCAGCAGTGGAGGCTAAATAATAACTTCCTCCTTGGCATCCTGAATGTACCCACCCACAGCTGAATGGAACAGAAATAATAATACCTGACTCATACAGTGCTTTTCATCAGCAGGTCTCACAGCGCCTCCCAACCTTCAGCACATTTGTACTCACAACTACCCCTGTGAGGTAGGGAAGTACTATTATGCCATTTTACGGATGGGGAACTGGGGCACAGAAAAGCCAGGTGACTTGCCCAAGGTCATGCAGAAAGTTTGTGGCAATACAGGGAATTGACCCCACATCTCTCAAGTCTTACGCTAATGCCCTAATTGCTGGACCATCTTTCCCCACTTCCGTGGTTTGCCAAACAGCTAAAAAACCGTGTCACTGGCGAGCAAATTCATGGTGACCACATCCTGGAATTAGCATGTGAGACCACCACCCACTGCTACTTGAGCAACCACTCCTTCCCAGCCAGCAGCTATATTGCTCAGGGGGTGGCGCTGAAGAGCCTCAGTTTTGAGGTGCATTTGTGCAAACCCTCTTTTAATAACAGCAGCACCCACAACCACTGCTAACGTATCATCTTTTGGGAAGTGAGCATGCCATACTAGGTAATCAATGTTCTTCATCCCTGAGCTGGTCAGAGCACTTCTAGCCCTAAAGAGTCAATCTCCAGATAGATTCAGTGCTTGGCCTCTACAGTGAAACTGCTAATCACATGCTCTGTGAAATGCTGACATTAGTTCACCAGGCGTGGGGTGAGACCACCCACTCAATGCCCATGGCACACCCAGCAGCCATCAGAGGGGAAAGACTTCCACTCACACCTAATCTGTGATGTATCTGAGCCTGTTCCCTAGAGATAAATGGCTCTGTATCCAATTGAAGGCAGCGCAGAAGTAAGGGTGGCAAGACTGTGACCCCCTAAATAAACTTCCAACCCCCTTGCAACTCCCTTTCCAATCAGGACTCCTAATTTGAGAAATACTGGTCTCCCCCGTGAAATCTGTATAGTATAGGGTAAAAGCACACAAAGACCAGATTTCAGGTGAGGAGACCAGATTTCACAGTTCGTGAGGTGTCTTTCACGACCGTGAATTTGGTAGGGTCCTACTAATTGCTCCATGGCTGGATTTGATTCTGAGTGGCTTGGGATAATAAAGATTATGGAGTTACTAAAGCAACAGCATCAGAACAGCGAGACCCACATGCTGTGGCTCTGTGGGAGCACCAGCTACAATAAAAGCAGCAACGCATAGGGAGATGAGCAAGCCACAGTGTTACAGGGAGGGTCTTACGAACTGGGGCTTAATCTGGATACCGAGGGGGGAAGGAAGGTCCAAGGTTCACTATTGTGGCTGTATTGTATAGTATCCAGACCTCATTTTCAATGTGTTACTGCTGACGTGAGGAAGGAGATTTCTTTCTAAGGGAGAAGACTCCGAAGGGAGACATTATAAAGAAGCAAGTCAGAGTTTCTATTTCAGTAGAGCCAGCACAGCACAGATATGCTGTAACATGACCCACTTAAAGAAGGGAGAGGGTGAGATACAACCATTAACCACTCTATTTCCAGGGAGAAGTCTCTGAAGTGAGATAAGAACCCACATCGGTAGCCTCTCTCACTGACTATTCTGCCATTTGAGTTGCATGGCGCTATCAGCTGCATAGATTTATTACCCACAATTCCTTAGCTACACATACTGTTCTACAGATGGTGAGATCATGACTGAAGCAATGTGTTGACACAATGACTCATTCTTGCACAAATCTTCTGGTTGTAAAATGTCCCCTCAGAGAGACAATTCTTCTAAGCATGGCATGGTCTTTCTACTGTAAATCTAAACCTGCTATGTGCAGGCAACAATGGGGAATAATTTCCCACCCAAGTTGAACAGAGCTTTGGTCCTCAAGCAACATCAATCGCCTCACTCCAATTTGGTTGTATCTAAGAGTATTTAATATTGGTAATGTTCCCTTCATGGGGCCCCCATCCCATTCCTCAGAGTTAGAATTGTGAGAGGGGAATCACTTTCTCTGTGTTCACCTGGGCAGCTCCTTACTACCGCAGCAATAGACTTGAACCTTACCCTACAGAGACCACTTCCTCCCATCAGATGAATAAGGAAATCAGACGTGGTGTAAGTGGACATAGCTTCATTGAAGCCAATGGAAATGCAGCTGTTACACTGAGTTACATTTAACCCTCAGTCTTTGTTCATTATATGGCCCCAGTGGTGAGCTGGAGCCGGTTCGCATCAGTTCGCAGGAACCGGTTGTTAAATTTAGAAGCCCTTTTAGAACCGGTTGTCCTGCGTGGGTCAACCGGTTCTAAAAGGGCTTCTAAATTTAACAACCGGGAAGTTGAAGTGACCCAGGAGCATAGCTAGGGGGAGAGCAGGGGAGCGGCCGCGCCTCCTGAGCACATTAATCAAAAGTGGCGCCTTAGGCACTGACCCCGTGGGTGCTCCAGCTCCCCGCCCCCAGTTCACCTCCGCTCTGCCTCCTCCCCTGAATGCTCCGCCCCGTTTCTCCCCCTCGCCCCCGCTTCCCACGAATCAGCTGTTTGTGCGGGAAGCCTGGAAGGGCGGAGAAGCGGTGCTGTGGCTTCGCACTCAGGCCCAGGGAGGTGGAGACAGAGCGGAGGTGAGCTGGGGCGGGGGGGCCACCCGCGCCGCAGCAGGTAACCAGGAGGTAGGGGGCGCAGGGGAACCGCTCCCCGCCCTGGCTCATCTCTGCTCCGCCTCCCTGGGCCTGAGCGCAAAGCCGCCGCACTGCTTCTCAGCCCTCCGAGGCTTCCCGCGTGAACAGCTGATTCACGGGAAGCTGGGGGGCTGCGAGCTCGGCCTGACCCGGTGCTCCAGGTGCTGCGTGGCGGCAGCGTGGCCCGGCTCCAGCCGAGCGGTGCAGCTGTAGCGCCACGAGCCACCTCCAGGCAGCACGGTAAGGGGGTGGGGGGGGGGGTTGGATAGAGGGCAGGGGAGTTCAGGGGGGTGGTCGAGGGTGGGGAGTTGACTGGGGTCGGGGTAATCAGAGGGCGGGGAACAGGGGGGTTGAATGGGGGCAGGGGTCCCGGGGGAGCAGTCAAGAAGGAGGAGAGGTTGGATGGGGCAGTGGGAGGCAGTCAGGGGCAGAGGTTCCAGGGGCGGTCAGGGGACAGGGAGAAGGGGTGGTTGGATGGGGCAGGGGTCCCGGGGGGCCATCAGGAATGAGAGGAGGGGTTGGATGGGGAGCAGGGGGCAGTCAGGGGACAGGGAAGGGGGGTGGATGAGGCAGGGGTACGGGGGGGACGTCAAGGAACGTGGGGGTTGGATGGGGCAGGAGTCCCGGGAGGTGGGCCACGACCCCCCTGTGGGGTGAGGACGGAACCGGTTGTTAAGATTTTGGCAGCTCATCACTGTATGGACCCCATCACCACTGTATCTGAGCACTGCACAATCTTTAATGTATTTACCCGCACAACACCCCAGTGAGGTAAGACAGTCCTATTTTGCTTATTTTACAGATAGGGAACCGAGAAACAAATTGAGACTAAATGACTTGCCCAGGACTACACAGCAGGGAATTGAACCCAGATCTCCTCAGTCTTAGGCTCGTGTCCTAACCCACGGTAATGCAAATATTGGGGGAGGGGGGCAGGGAGGGGACTGCGGTTACCAGCACCCTACAATTCTTGTGTTCTCCTGCCTGCATGCTTAGTAGATATCTATATGACCACCGGCGGGCTCTAACAAGTTAATACAAATTAACCTACACAGTGCTGGAGCACCTCAGTTACTCCCTTACCCTCACCCCTTATTTTGCCCATATCGATTTATAACTCACAAATTTGTATTTAGGGTNGTGGGAGGCAGTTAGGGGCAGAGGTTCCAGGGGCGGTCAGGGGACAGGGAGAAGGGGTGGTTGGATGGGGCAGGGGTCCCGGGGGGCCATCAGGAATGAGAGGAGGGGTTGGATGGGGAGCAGGGGGCAGTCAGGGGACAGGGAAGGGGGGTGGATGAGGCAGGGGTACGGGGGGGACGTCAAGGAACGTGGGGGTTGGATGGGGCAGGAGTCCCGGGAGGTGGGCCACGACCCCCCTGTGGGGTGAGGACGGAACCGGTTGTTAAGATTTTGGCAGCTCATCACTGTATGGACCCCATCACCACTGTATCTGAGCACTGCACAATCTTTAATGTATTTACCCGCACAACACCCCAGTGAGGTAAGACAGTCCTATTTTGCTTATTTTACAGATAGGGAACCGAGAAACAAATTGAGACTAAATGACTTGCCCAGGACTACACAGCAGGGAATTGAACCCAGATCTCCTCAGTCTTAGGCTCGTGTCCTAACCCACGGTAATGCAAATATTGGGGGAGGGGGGCAGGGAGGGGACTGCGGTTACCAGCACCCTACAATTCTTGTGTTCTCCTGCCTGCATGCTTAGTAGATATCTATATGACCACCGGCGGGCTCTAACAAGTTAATACAAATTAACCTACACAGTGCTGGAGCACCTCAGTTACTCCCTTACCCTCACCCCTTATTTTGCCCATATCGATTTATAACTCACAAATTTGTATTTAGGGTTTCTGGGGCAAAAGGGAAAACGATTTTAATAGTAGGCAAGGTTTTCAGCTCAATAGCCTTAAAGATAGAATTCCTCTTACAGGTATGGGCAATCACAGGGCAAACTTCTCCCTATGTGGCACCTCCCTGAACTGGAAGTGGTACTTCTAGTGGCAGGACGGGAGTTCAGCCTCCCTGGTCCTTTCAATCCCTGGCCATACTGCTGGGGGTACCCAGTCAAGGTGCAATTTGGTGCCAGTTGTGGTGATGATTTTAGTGATGTGGACACCTATCCACTAGGAACTGGTCTGAGATCCAGCACACTCATTTCACAGAGGCCACTAAAGGAATTCTCAAATGGCTGATGATGTATGGTGACTACCGACCTAGCAATATGAAGCCAGGATGTCAAGGTTAAATGCTCTATCTCCTCAAATCAAACCCCATAGCTACCCATTCCCCCAAAACTATTAATTTTTTACTAATGTTTCAGCCCCCAGTCGGCTGCCAACAGTGTGCAGCAGCATACACAAGATGCTGGCATTCTCACCACGATGTTGTCCAACTCTGTTCAGAGTAACCAACAGTATACACAGTGACATCAGCTTCAGGCGTATTCCCTTATGTGCTTCACATCTCATTGGAAATATGCTTCATTCCATCTTACTTAGGAACTTATTTTTCCCCCCACATCTTGTTAGGTTCCTTATTAATACATAGTGAGCCCAGGGCCTGATCCAAAACCCACAGTAGTCAAAAGAAAGACTCCCAATTATTTCAGTGGGCAGTGGATCAGGTCCCAGATCTGTTCGTGGCATGCTTGGGACAAGGTGTGATGAGGGAGGGGGATAAAGGTGGCATTATACTACCGCTGTGCTTCCCCACTCTTGGGGAGCATTAGAACAGTCTCAGGGCTGCTCTACCCTATGGCATTTTTATGGCCCTTAGAGCAGTTCTGCTGGTCCAGGATTGCTGGAACACAAAGCAATCTAGTCATGCCCACTGTTGCTCCCTCCTGCCTCCCACTGGTGGGAGGGATGGTGCAGAATGGGCTTTGCACTTCTTGAGGATTCCCCGAGGCAAAGGAAATGTGCAGTTGGCTGTTTAAGCCAGTTTTCCATCAGCAAAAATGGAATGGAGCAGGGCAGAGGGTTTGGCTCATTGGATACAGCAATATGACCTACATGAAACAGACCCTGATAGGACACTGTAGTAAGCCTGTGTTGTGCTTGCTGCCTGTGCAGGCACTTCAGAGTGGATGTGGGCATCAAACAGAACCTGTTTTTTATCTCTTCAGCAGATGAACTGGCCCATTTTGCTATTAGAGGCATGACACAGTAGAAATGCAGCTACTGAACAGGCAGTTAAGTTTGTCCACAGGTTACGTAAATACTAAACCTGACTCCGTCCTTCCTCCCGCCCCCACCCAATAATGGTGTGAGATTTATCCAACATGCTATAATGGTGTAAAGTCTAAATTAAATTCTTATTGGAGACATGATCACTTCAAGCTAGACTTTGCTTTCCTTTTCTCTCTGCTAATATCTAAACCAGATAGAGTGAATCCGGTTGATCAATGCAGTTCAGCTCAAGTTCAATACAGAGGCAGTTCGATGCAAGAAACTAAACTATATTAAATTAAAAAAACACCACAATACATTCTGCCATGAGAAAACAAAGGAGCAGTCTGGGAGTTCAGTGTCCAGATAATTTCCTCATATTATGTGGATTCATGATTACTATCCTTCTGTGCTGCACCCCACAAAGATTAAAGTTGCCCTGCCCCTCCCCCTTTTTTGAAAAAAAGGAAGCATATAAAAAAAGAGGGAAAACGGCAAACGGAATACAGCAGAGGGAGGTGCAATTTGACTGAATGGAATGGTGAGATGGAAAGGAGCATAGCAAAGAATTACAATATAATAATATGTAGCACTTCCAGAGCATCTTCCAGTGATGCTCTCAAAGTACTTTACAAGCATAATTTAGCCTCAGAATATTCCTCTTCAACTCTCTCCTCATTTTGCAGATGTTTAAACTAAGGCACAGATCAGTTCAAATGACTTGCCAAATGTTACATCCAGTCAGTGACAGATCTGGGGATGCAGCCAAAGAGTTCTGACTCCAATGTACTTTAGCGACAAGACCATATTTGCCTTCAGACTAGACAGGGTTATTGCAGAGGGTAGTAACAAATACCATCTGATTTTGCTTTTTTCCCTCTCAATCTTTTCACAGTTGTGTCCATTATAGCAAGGAAAGGGTTACAATGGGTGAAGATTTTGGATTTATTTTCTAGTAGCGACTCACCAGACACAGGCTGGTCATGTGGTGAAGTGAATCATGACAGGCAGAGGTGTCATCTGACTATAAAGATCTTCAAAAATCAGCCACATTTGGACAACAGTAAATTAGCTGCTACTGGGGGAAACACCAAGTCAAAGAAGAAAAAGGAAAGAATTTGGGGAGCCAGGAGAGTTTCCATTTTGGTCCCTCTGAAGCTAGTGAGAAGTAAAGACATCCCCACTAAATTTCCTTCAGGAAATCAAAGATTGTGGCTAACAAAAAAAGCGTAGCTCCAAGATCAAGAACACTGGTGAGACTGATGCAGGAGCAGGGCTCCTCAGTCCAATGGCTGTGTGCCTCGCAAAACCTAAATCTGTCCAGAAGCTGCCAGGACTCACCCCACAAATGAAACATCTCAGACATGAAGTTGTCATCCTTCAGCCCACTTCATGTGAACTCCAGGAAGTGATGCCTCAATCACCACCTCCCCTCCCCAGAAAATATACAGGGTTAAGACAACAGCACTCTCATCAGTCATAGTGAACAATATTTTCACTTGCCTCCCTCTCTCTGCTTCCATTTGCTCTTTTTTTTTTTTTTTTTTATGAAGGCAATATTTACAGCCGAGGCAGTGCTGAGTAAGATGCAGTGATTATGGCTGATTTTATCACAGCCGTATTACTTAGCTGCAAGGTGAAGCGCTGTGCTAAAATGGATCATGAATCCCCGAAATTGACTATCCGTCACCTTTATAATCCTGATGGAAAAGCAGGTCAGATCAGGCCTGACAACTTCGCATGCAAACGAGAGTACAACAGAGATGTCCGTTCTCCTTAAGGCATTTATTTGTCTGGAAAGGGGAGGTCTTGCTGAAGGCAGGGGGACAAAAGAGAGATGGATACCAAAGGCAAATAACCACATTTACCTTTGCAGTAATCATGTGTAAACAGAAGGCCTAGATGTATGCCTGAAGAGAATGATGGGCATGAGATTGAAGGAATAATAAAGGGGTTTAAAGCTCAGGACTGGAGCTGGAGGATGGGTAGTCTGGACTGGAGCACGGAGAAGTTTCCAGGTTAGGAAATGATAACCAAGGTTCCTTGATGGGGATCACTTACATAAGGTTAATAACTAAAGATGGAAAAGTGTTCAAGTCATACTGGCCCAGAACCAAATACATTTAGTGTCAAAGCTTCTATTAATTTTGTGCGGAGTCAGACACACAAACAGCACACACATACAAGTTTGGGGGCCAAATTCAGCTCTGATGTTACTCCATTCAAATCATTGGTCATATTGACATGTGGTGTTCACTTCACTGAAGTCAGTGGAGTGACACCAGAGATGAACTTGGCCTGGGATGTTTATCTCAGGATCTTCAGGAGAGCTGGCTGGAAAATGGAATTGCTGTTCCATGGGAAATTTTGTCATTTTGAAATTTGTGCAATGAACTGTTCTGTCTAAATGTTTTTGAGCAGCTCTACTCTTCAGTCTGCAAAATAAAGCTAAAACTCTCTGAAGATCAGGCTTTCTAGCACTTCCTGCTTCTGAGCAGGCCAGAAATACCATGAAACACTGTTTTTGATGGTATTTTGGTGCTTCCATCTGAACCCAGGAACCACAGAGATACAGTCAGAAATGAAAAAGAGCAACTCTGATCTTGTTCATTATAAAGCAGCTTATACTGTTCCATTTACAATGGGCACCCAGAGGATGCTTAAATATTGACAGAATCAACTTTATGTAAGTGTTTTGTTATGCCATTGGTTATGTTTGTCACTGAACATTTCAGTGATTAATAAAATATTTAAGCACTGGCCTGTCAATCCTTCTCCCGGGGTTTCTCTAGACTAGGCTATAAAGGGTGTTGTTACAATTGCTAGCTAACATGTGCTAACTAACATGTTGTAAAGTCTAGTGTAGACAAGGCAGTGTAGACTTCAAAATGTGCTAAGCTGGCTTCAAGTTAAACCGCATGTCAAGACAAGAGAAGCCCTACAGTGTATTGCAAGGTGTGTCATTGACAACTTACCCAGGGTAGGGAGGAAGGGTAAGCTGGTAATTGTCAAAGACAAGTGGTCTGGACTCCTGGATTCTATTCCCAGCTCAGTCTGGAGAAAGCCAGCTATCTTCTCTGTATGTTGGTTTCCTCCTACATAAAACTGGGATGATGATGATAATATCTGGCTCACAGAAACGTTACAAGGTGATGTTTTTAATGTGTGTAAACTATTGGAAATCGTTGGACAGAAGATGCTATAGCAGGGCAAGGACTAGGCACATCTTGCTCTCCTCACCTGTACTTTCCTCTAGTGCATCTCCTTGGGTAAATCACATCCCAGCTAAACCTCTTAGTGGGTGATTACATTAGAGATAGTGCTAATTGCCAAATACCCTCTGTGTGGTACAGTCTTATCAACACCATACACCTCCTCCCCTAGGGTGAGGTGGCTTGATCCATTTCATAACAGTAACCGAGTTATCTGCTCTAACATGCTCCATTCCCTCAGGCTGGGGGTGCTGATTTACTCCTCTTCCCAGCACAGACTCAAAGCTTGTCCACAAGAGCCTCTTGCAAACAGGGAGTTTGTCCCAGCAACAGACTGCTGGATTTAGTTCAGCTCCCATTTAGACCAGCAGCCAATCAGTTCAGCCAAGCTGTGGAGCTGCAAGTATTGACACACACAGACATTTGCCCCTCGTTTTGTGGAAGGAGGCAGAACTAGCGGTGTGGCACTATCATGCACTGGCGGGTGGAGAAACTCCACAGCTCTCCAGCAGCTGCCGACACTTTGTGTTTTAAACCTGGGATAAAAATTGAGAGATTAGTGTAACCCACACACCTTCTGGGTGTGGTGTTCTGTCCCATCTAGTGGCTTCAAGACAGAGAGAGACAGACAGACAGAGACAGAGAGACAGAGAGAGAGAATGAGTTTGCTCTGCAGCAGGGATTGGCAACCTTTGGCACATGGCCCATCAGGGAAATTCGCTGCGGGCCGGACCGTTTGTTTACCGGCAGCGTCCGCAGGTTCAGCCGATCGCAGCTCCCACTGGCCGCGGTTCACCATTCCAGGTCAATGGGGGCTGCGGGAAGCAGTGGCCAGCACATCCCTCGGCCCACGCTTCTCACGCAGCCCCCATTGGCGTGGAACAGCGAACTGCGGTCAGTGGGAGCCACGATCGGCCAAACCCCTGTGGACGTGGCAGGTAAACAAACCGTCCTGGCCTACCAGTGGATTTCCCTGATGGGCCGCGTGCCAAAGATTGCTGATCCCTGCTCTACAGCCTCAGCTAACAGGCAGTTGGATTTTAGCTCATGCAGTAGAGGCTCATGCACTAAACTCCAGAGGTCCCAGGTTCAATCCTGCCCACCGCTGACTGGGGTCTGTCGGTGTTACACTAGCAGCAATGGGTAAACAACTGGGATGGTGGGAGGGGATTTGGCCCCTCGAAAATTTAGGGATTGCTTTACTAAACCCTGAGCTTGGGGAACAGAAGTTCATTTATCTCACTTTATTAAAAGTGAACAAATTTAGTCATGGTATAAAACTACTCATTAAAGTGATATTCAACAGCTAGCATTTTATTATTCAGCTCTAACCCCCTCAAATAATAAAGCTGTCTATGCCCCCGTAGAGACATTGTGCAAGGTTCCCCAATTGCTCTGTGTAGTGGTTTGGCAGCGGGGTTCCTCCCCCTCCGGGTCCGTGGGAGGCCACTCCACCTCACTATGTCTCTGGGCGTCGCCTGTCGAGGGTAATTAGCAGCGCAACAAGAGTCTATAACTTGGGCCTGAGGCTGGGGCCAAGCAACAAAGGCAGTGAGGTAGCCCAGGCCCTCAGTCAGGGCAGGGCAATAGGAGTCTATGGCTTAGGCCTGTATTCAGGGCCGAGCAGCAAGGGGTTCAGACATCCTGGCTCCTTGGCCTAGAGAGGGGAAGACTGTGCCAAGCCACTTCCTAACTCCACCTCGGGTTGTACCTGGGTCGGTAGAGGGCAACTCCTCCATGGTCGGGTCGATATATGGCTCTGGCCAGTCCTCAGCTCCTCAGGGGCCAGCAGCAATCTCCCAGCTCAGGAACAAGCAGGAGGCGTCCGGCTTCTCTGGTGGCTGCAGCCCAACTGAGCTTCCAGCCCCGATTTTATAGTTCCTGTCCCACCCACTGACTTCCGGCGGGAGGGGTGAGCATGGCCTGGCTCCACCCACCAGGGCTCAGTGAGGGGTTCCTCCCCCTTCGGTCCAGTGGAGGCTACTCCACCTCACTACACTCTGCCAATGCAGCTCAAACCTAACCCGCTGCTATTTTGGTCCTAGAAATCCTCCCACCCCCAGCTCTGTAAATGCACCTCTCAGTCTTGACTCACAACACCCTTTGCTATTCCAATCCTGAGCTTCACTCACAGCTCTGCCAAGGCACCTTACTTCTGCCCTGTAGACCCTACCACCCCCCCCCAGTATTCCTGTCCTAAGATCCCCTGCAACTCTCGCAATACCCTTCACTCCTGACATGTTGCACCTCCATCTAGTGCAGTCTTGAGCAGATGTACTTGCTGTGCCAAACTGAGTAATAGCTGTTGTGGTGGCTACAAATACCCAAGGGGGGATAAGTTTATTGCCCTTTTGACCTGTCTCCCATTTGGACTCAGGTCTCCACATGTCTAACAACATTAAGATTGTTTTCAGTAGCAGCACCACCAATCCCCAAGGTTTTAATGGGCAATTCCACCTTGTGCCTGTCATCTTGGAGGCAGTTCTCATTCTTGTCCTCTCCCTCATTAGCAGATGCTTTCGTTGTTTTTATTCCAGATTTGTTTTAATGTGTTCGTGTACTATTTGCTGTCCCTGGAATTCATTTGTTCGCGGCTAATGAAACCTCTGCGTCGCTAACAAAGCAGAAAATAAAAAAGGTAAATAGCACTCCCCAGAAACAATTTGTTTCTCGTTACGTGCATTCTTGTTGAACAACATTTGAGGGAATTTTCACCCCGGCAAGGAAGAGGAGGAGAAGAAGAAGGGGGAGGGGACAGCAAATGCAATTATCTGAGCTGGAAAGGAAATAACAATTATAGTCACACGGCAGACAAATGGGTATCCAGACAGCCACACCTGTGAGCTCCAGAAGGCACTTGAGCACAGCCAAGCCACACAAGGGGATAGGACTCAGCAACAGCAGAGGGGCACAGATTTCCACAGCAAGACTATATTTCACATTTCTTTAACCCTTTATGGGCTACACCGAGACCCCAGTTGTCCCTGCCAATGTCATGAGTTGGTAGCAATTCTTATTCAGTTGAAAATGGGGCATAAAGAGAGGCTACGGAAAAAGCCCTGGCTAGCCATGTGAAATCTCTATAATGTATGTAAACATAGAGACTAAGGAAGATGTAGCATGCTGTCATGAATTTGGGATGTCTCCACTACTTGTGAGTGGCAAAGCTATGAGCGAATTATGCAGGTCAGATCAAATCCTCTTCCCTCATTTCTACACCAGCATGTGTTCTGGATTTGCCACACATGTTAAAGAAACACTATGGTAAAAATGTTCTAGAAAGTGGATTTTATTTCATTAGAGCTCTTTTTCTCGTATCCTTCCACCTGAAAAGCCAGGAGCCTCAATTACCATGAGACCAAATGTTCAGGACTCAGAGGGAGAGAAAACTGAGTCAAAAGGCCCACATTTTAATAAATGGGGGCCTAAAGTGAAATCCAAGTCCATATTCATGCACCTAAATAAGTGGCCAGATAGTCAAAAGTGTTGTGCATCCAGCAGCTTCCATGGACTACCCAGTTTGACATTCTGATTTTAACCATTTGTCCATCCAGCCGGGGAGCTGAAAAAATATCACGGGACCCCACCATAGTCATGCAACGTTGTTATGCTCCTGTGGGCCAAGGACAGAGACAACTCCTCTCCTGGGAAAAAGACTCAGGTTCGACGCTAGTAGGAATGCCTTGTAGAGTGGGAGAAACCTGCTGTTCATAGGGAGAATAGGCTGACAAGCTTACAGCTGGGATTTTCAAAAGAGCTTAAAGGCGTTAGATGCCCAAATCCCAGTGGGTGCCTAACTCCCTTGGAGACTCCTTTAAAGACCCCACCTAGCCACTTAAGGCTTGGACTCCGCTCCTCACAAAATAGCATATCACACATTGCACTAACAATTGCTAGATCACTGGACCGGCCCCTGTAATGGGATATCAAATACCAATTGCTTTACTACTAAAATCATATTTATTAAGGTTTAACCACTATGTAATTTATACATCTCTCATTGCAGAGTTGGGAAAACTCCATCAATAATAATAATGGCATAATAAAATTCAATTGGTACACATTTAACCTACAATAACTGCCTTGTTATATCTAAAGAGAGCTCTTTGGAGGTGAAACAAGGTATTAATTGAGGTGCTGTGGAATCACGCAGGCTGTTTCACTTTAACTTCAGGGTGAAGAACACAGCTACCGGGAAACTCATGGCAACCCAGCAGCACCATCTCACGAGTTCATTACTGTAGCTGCACTAGTTATTTACATGAACTCAATTCCAAGTGATTATTAAGAACGTGCGGTTTATCATGCAATGTAAAAGGCCAGCTGTTACGTCTGGCCAGGCGACAGCTTAAATGGCAAACCTCAATAATTCAGTTTTTCTAAGAGCAGTTTGGAATTTTAGTAATGCATTAATTCTGCACAATGCATAATTTCTTAATGGAGACGTGACTGTCTCAGGTTACATTTCTGGGGCCAAAATGCTCTTTTGCCAGCATAAATCCAGAGTAATTCCATAGAAATCATTGGGATCCAGATTTACTCCATTGAAGTTAGCAGATAGAGTTACTCAATTTTTATCCCAGTGTACGAGTAAAGAGAGCAGCTCAGCCTCCCTTTCCCCTGTCCCAGTAACTCACGTCAGCCCCAGCCAGAATGACCCCGATTACCTTTGCATATAGCTGGTGTTGTATGATGCAGAGCTGGATGGCATGTGGGCTTAGGCAATAAATACATTCTAGAGCTTCTTCTGCTCCACCCTTTAGCAGTAAGAGGAAAGAACAAAGCACAGAAAGCATCACAGGGGTTCAATTATTTGGAGAATTTAGAGGGCAGAAAAGTTGTTCAGAAAAGGGGTTCAAACTCTAGCATTGCTATGAGCCTAGGACAACTTACAACTGCTTTGAGGGGTCTTTGAGAGGCCTTCCTCACAGGGCTTGTCCACATTAATGGAAAAGGGGTTGTTAGTACAGTATCAATGGTTAACATCCTAGTGCAGCTAGGGCAAGTTGTAGTTTTACACGCGAGTTGGCCCAGGTGAGACTTAACTCTCAACTAGTAAATGTGTTAAAATACATCTTGTTCTCTATACACTTGGGCTTGAACACACGTTAGCTATCCCATTTTAAAAACACCTTTTTGCTAGTGTAGATGAGAAGAGATTTTTCAGGTATACACATTAAGCACTTTCCTATCAGGTTTGTAATAACTGCTAGTTCATTTCCCATCCATTTTAGATCTCACCTGCACCATTAGCAGCACAGCAACCCCATGAGTGGTCCCACTAGGGCTTTGGTTCAATTCCGACTCAAAGGCAAGGGCAGCCACTACTCTAGTCCACCATCGCTTTTTGCAACAACTTGGCTGTTGCTTGGCTGTCTCCTCTGCAAGTATTGGCCTGGCACAAGCTTGTGAGAATCTGACAGAAAGAATTACAGCCTAGAGTGGTGTGATGCTATCAACTGCTATGTCCTGCAGATCTGTGGCAGCATGGAATTAATACACTAGGATAAAGTGTTACTAAAAAAAACCCCCGCAAGGTCTTAATCAGAGCCAGTTTCAGTCTATTTCCAAGACCATACATAATTATTTTTGCTCTCTTCCCGACATGTGACAAACTATTTCCCACTGTGTTCATACTGGCGTGCACAGGGCCTGCCGGAAAGTTTGAGGGATGGTACCCCAAGAGAAATCACTCACTTTGCATAAAGAGGGTTTGTGTGGGTAAAGAGAGGATCAGTTCTTCCTCCTCCGCATCAGCTTCCTGCGACAGGCGCAATGGAGCCCAGCGGCCTGTGCTGTGGCCCATGCATATTTGCCAACACTGAAAACCCCAGCCACAGGAAGGATTTGTGTGCTACATTCTGGTGAACTTTAGCAGAGATGTAGCATTGTGCAAACATGATCTAATTGATCCTCACAGCCCCTCTTGTGAGACAGGCCATAATTTCCATCTCCAGTCTTCGGACAGCGAGACTCACAGAGAAAGGTTAAGTAAGTTGACTAAGACCACAAAGAGAGGCAGGACCAGAGCCTAGAGTAAAATACAGGAGTCCCTTGCTCCTTGCTCCCATTAGAGCATGCTGTCTCTCAGGTCAGTGAGCTATCCCTCCCCATGGTCAGAGGTCACAGTGCTGCTCAGCAGAAGAGCTGGCACAACTGTGGGCAGTAGACCTGCTTGGAAAATTTTAGATGAAAGCTTTTTGTTTGAATTGTAATGCTGTGCGGGAACAAATTGATTTCAATGACATTTTAAATGGAAAGAAGCCTAAACGTTTTGTTTTGATAATGTGGAAATGTTTTGTTTCAATTCATTTTTATATTAAAACATTAATGTTGATATTATATTTATGCATATTATAGTTAATATCTACGTGCAAAATCATATTTAATATTTAAATATAATGTAAAAGTTTAAACAAAATGAATCCAAATGAGAGTCAAAACAAAACGTTTCAACAGTCCTGAATCCATTTTTTTATTGTTGTTTTATGGGAAATTTCAAAATTTGGAGGGTTTGTTCCAATCCAGAATGATTTTCTGAAATATTGAATTTTCTGTGGAACTGAAATTCTGGTTCCTGACCATACTGAGTCACATGGTCAATGAGCACACGCCAATTCAAAAGTGGGAATAATGCATCTTTGGAAAAGTAAAAACTATGGGGGATGGGGAAAGTAAAGCCACAAGCAAGATTTGGTAATAGTGTGGAGAGGTGAGTTTCAGTGAAGAAATACAGGATGATGTGTTGGGCTTGATTGCTCAGAGTATGCTTGTGATCTATCTTAGGTATTTGAAGTCTCAGTCACTGTCATACCCAGTACAGCCTTCTACTTAATAGTTCTCAGACCTGGTCATGTAGTTATAGGCCTGCACTGACTAAGCCAGTGGAGTTGCTCTGTAGACTGTGTATTTGGAGAGAAAAAGGATACAAGTTTTGTTCTTGACACCGCAAGTGTTTGGCTGACTCATGATCGTGGTGTCTGCTACAGAATAGCCTAAGACAAAAACCTCCCCACTTTGACTAAGGTCTGCTTCAAACTGCTGTTTAAGCCAGTCTCTAGTGTCTACAGCAGGGGTAGGCAGCCTATGGCACATGTGCCAAAGGCGGCACACGAGCTGATTTTCAGTGGCACTCACACTGCCCTGGTTCTCGCCACCGGTCCGGGGGGCTCTGCATTTTAATTTAATTTTAAATGAAGCTTCTTAAACATTTTAAAAACCTTATTTACTTTACATACAACAATAGTTTAGTTATATATTATAGACTTAGAGAAAGAGACCTTCTAAAAACGTTAAAATGTATTACTGGCACGCAAAACCTTAAGTTAGAGTGAATAAATGAAGACTCGGCACACCACTTCTGAAAGGTTGCCGACCCCTGGTCTACAGTATATCTGCCCCTGCAGGCAGGTCATTATAAGTTCTTCTGGTCTTTACTGATCCTGTGCCATATGAACTTAGTTTGGGAATTGTTTTGAAAAGCTCAGGAAGTCTAGGGAAGATGCTTCTCAGTCATACCTCCTTAGAAAGAAAGAGCACCTGGTAAAAGATTTACTGCTACTGCCTCTGGCATTTCATGGTATCACAGCCCTCTTGCCTGTTGTACCTTGATCCCCTGAAATCTGAGGCAGGATCATACACCACACATGGGGCAGGCTTTCTGAAAGCAGGAGGGAGAGTAAACACTCAACCAAGGTTCAGTAATTCACACCGTCATTCTATTGTCTGTAAATTCTTAGACCACACTCATTGCTGCAGGAGTGAGCATCCAGTCGTGTTCATTAAACATCCCCCCAAAAGATGCGTGGCGAGGATTTAAAAAAATAAAATAAAATTAGGCCTCTAAATCAACATTTAGGTAGCAAAACAAATAGCCTCATTTTCAAAAATGTCAAGCACCCAGGACCTCCCATTGACATCACCCACAAAGCTGCACAAATGCTCACCAACAAACACACTCACATACTCCATCAGAAACATGAACCAAAACTGCATGAGCAAACCCAGTCAGCACTGTGAACACTACCCATATGCATACCACATCCTCCTGCAGCTACTCATGCGCGCGTGCACACACACACACAAACCTACACCAGCTTTCATCAACCACAAGTTACTGAGCTCAGGACAGGGGTAACTGGGTGAAATTATGTGGCCTTCACTATGCAGGAGGTCGGACTAAATGGTGTAATGGTCTATTCTGGCCTTCAAACCTGAATCTGTGAATCTACAAACAGTGCCTGCCTAATCCCCACCCCCCGCCCCCCAATCTCTGACACTCATAATCCTAGTGACCCTACAAACACAATTTCACACACAAACCCACAAACACATTCACCTGCAGGTGCCTGTTCCCAAGCAGAAATGAGAACATACCAAACACATAAGCTAATACACGTCTCTGCAAACGCATGCATGCATGCACGCGCGCACGCGCGCACACACACACACACAGAGGAGCAGCACAGGGTTTTTCAAACACCCGCAGGAATCCAGCCATAAACCCAGATGGAAGGTTCAAGCCACACCAATTTGTTGAAAAGCACTGCCATTAACAGGACCATCCTATGGAAAATGCCCCTATTGCAAACATAAATGAATAAATAAAAGCCAGTGCAAGTGAAAAAGATTCCCCCCCGCCCCATTTCCCAGTCTTGCTGATAAGGAGCTCTGGGGTTATTACTGGCTCATCAAATATTCCATTAAGACTGACAGCCCTAAAAGAGAAGTGCTATTTGCACAAGCTCCAGCAACCTTTTCTGTCAGTGTCATGGCTGCACGAGGATTCTGGAGTGAGCAGAAATGAAGTCAGATCCTGTTTAATATATAATTAGCAATATGAAGAGTTTGGGGGCATTTGAATAATACATCCCATGGCCAGACAAGGTGGTGGAAGCTGAGAGAGAGAGAGCGTGAGAGGGCTAAAGGCATAGGCTGGAGCAAGTCGAGACTTATGTGCAGACGTGAATGGCCAGAGGTACAGTTATAGGGTGATAAATAATAATAATGCTTTGCATTTATATATCACCTTTCTTTCAAAGATCTCTGATCTCTTCACAAAGATTGGTAAGAATGATTATCCCTATAGTACACATGGGGAAATGAAGAAAAATTGGGAGGAAGAGACTCAACCAAGATCACATCAGTGCCAAACCTGAGAATATAACCCAGATCTGTCTCGACTCCCGGTCCCACTCTCTAATTACCAGAACTCCCTGACTCCCGCTTCTTATCACAGGCAGATTTTGCAGCCATGTGGGGAGATAATGCACAATATTCCAGGAGTGGAACAGAAGGTAAATATTGTTCATTTGTTTACGTCACCATTTTAGCCCAAGACACGACTGACACAGGTCAGTTTCATAACACCTGGACAAAAATGATAATTTATCAATCACAATTCTGGTGTTTATTAAATTAACTTGGAAAGGGTTCAAGCCCTCCAAATTTGGCTCTGGATCCAGACTTCCAACACCACAAAGTGACGATGTGTCCAGCTCTGGTGTTTTTGGTTCATACCCACCACTGTGATATATAATTTGTTCCCTTTTAAATTCACAAAATTACCCGGGTGCTGATTGCATATCAGTAGCCCCTTTAAAGAAGGCAACTGAACAGATATAGCATCTACAAACATCACATCACATTTCTCAACAGAACTGTTCTTCTGTCCTTGACACATTTACAGTCAATTTTCATTTGGAAGTAAAGTGACTATCAGCCAGTGTGTTGGTAACATCTGCCTCCCTAAAGGATGCCCATCGCTCTGCAGCGACCCTTTCTGGCTGCTTCAGTGGCAGCATGTTGGAAGGATCAAGGTGCATTGTTTGTATTTAATTTCCAGCTGAAAAGGGCCGGAGAAAGAGAAAAAGGGGAACTTACACTGAGAAGGGGTTGGGCAGGAAGGGAAGCAAGCTGCTCTATTAGTCCACCAAAGCAAAAAGCAATATCTGCACAATATATCAAACAAACAGACAAATAAAACTCCCTCATCTTTTAAGTTAAAGATAAAAGCAGGCCCAGCTGAAAGGCAGTGTGGTCTACTAAATAGGATGCTAGACTGGGAGTCAGGAGATGCAAATTCTATTCCTTGCTCTGTCGCTGACTTACCATGCAACCTTAGGCAAGGCACTTCACTGCTCTGTGGCTCTGTTTACCCTTACACTCTGTGTAATTGTCCAGTTAGATTGTAAACTCTTTGAGGCAGGAACTCTCTCTCACTATACCATGGTATGGTACCTCGTATAATGAGGTCACAATCGAAGTACTACTGCACCACAATCGAAGTACTACTGCACCACAAATTAGAAATAATAATCATAAAACCACGAACCAGATACAAAGGAAAAATGCCAGTATGATCAATGAAAGCAATAGGTTAGTCAGGGTTGGGGCTGCCCAATTTACTACACAGTGACTGGCTGGCATATATATGTAAGTAATCTAAGCAGCTCATGGCCCTCAAAGCCAGAGCACAGCATCTTCAGGGCAGAGCAGTTGAAATGCAGGAGCTGAGACAGAAAGAACTGTTTAGCATAGCAGGCCCATCTCAGAACAAGCTGCCCCAATCCTCCATTTGAGAAAGGTAGTTTCATGATAGGACAGAACCAGAGCGAAGGAGGGACAAACTGCCTAAAATGGGACCCACCTTGTCACAGAAGTAGAGGTGGCTGCTCATTCCTCATGCAACAAGGAGGAGGATCTATCAGATGGTTTTACAGCTGGAAGACATAGCCAAGCTGTGGTGACCGGGGAGCCAATCATTAGGAATATTGAGAGCTGGGGATGTTGTGACCAAGAGAACCATTTGGTGACTTGCCTACAGGGTGCAAAACTAGTGGATCTCATGAGACATCCAGGGAAATGCCTATGCCTTGTCTAACTGGTGGCAGTGTGCAGGGTATGTGTAGACCAGGGTAGGCAATCTATGGCACATGTGCCGAAGGCGGCACACGAGCTGATTTTCAGTTTCATTCACACTGCCCAGATCCTGGCCACCAGTCCGGGGGGCTCTGTATTTTAATTTAATTTTAAATTAAGCTTCTTAAGCCTTTTAAAAACCTTATTTACTTTACATACAAAAATAGTTTAGTTATATATTAAAGACTTTCAGAAAGAGACCTTCTAAAAACGTTAAAATGTATTACTGCCACGCGAAACCTTAAATTAGAGTGAATAAATGAAGACTCGGCACACCACTTCTGAAAGGTTGCCGACCCCTGGTGTAGACATATGACACAGTGAAAAGCATGCTGCATCCACACAGCAGCATGTAGCTACAAGTGGCAGTGAAAGGCTCTGGCAGGGAGAGATGCAGAAAGGAAAGGCAACAGGAGCAATCAGCTGCCAAAGCCTTTCCCCACTGCCAGAGCCTTTCACTGCAGTGGGTGAAGGCCCTGGCAGGAGAGAGGCAGTGGGAAGAGACAGAGGAAGCACTGCTTGGGTGAGTACAGAGTACAGAGCCTGTAGGTACATAATCTAATCTAAGGTTCTGGCATGTCTTTAGTCGCCTATGCAGTGCCTCACTGTCTAGAATACTATTAATATCTCTGATAGGGATGTGTGCAATGTCTGTACTCTACTCACCCCCGGTAATTGTAGACGTAGCCCTAGTGAATGCGGGGCAGGAGCCTATGGACACAATACATGCTTGTAATAAGTGACACATAGAGGTGTAGTAGAGAGGTCCTGGAAGCTACATTTAGATTACTCAGAATATGTCTGGTACCCAGGAACTCTGCCAGTTTTCTCTGAAACTCTTCTAGTTCCATGCAGAGACCAGCTAGACAGCAGGAGCTACTCAAGGAGGAGAAGATAAAATAAAAAGTATGGGTATACATTTATCAAGCACTAGAGAATTTATGGGGAAGAGGGAGTCACTACAGAAGTGATGGGCTCCACCTTAATCACAGTGTTGAACCCAACTGCTGGCATGGAAAATTAATAAACTAGGAACTGGGAAAAGCCAACAGGTGCTGAGGAGCACTCCAGTCAGACAAAGACATCTGCTAGGGAATGCCATAATACAGAGGTAACTATATCTGGTAACAAGGAATAAGAGGGAAACTTCAGCTATAGTGGGGGCAGGTTGAGATCACAGAGGTAAATTTTGGAAAAATAACGGGGTCAGAATCAGAATCTCAATAACATTAGATGCTTGGCCATTTTTTTTTAAACATCAAAGGTCTGTTTACCAATTCAGGAAATTTAAAAGCAATAATGGATGAGCTACAATGCTAGGTAATGGAAGAGGACCTTGGTATATAAAGCAACATGGTGGAATGACAAAGGTCAATGGGATAATGTAATCTCTGGCTATAAACTATACAGGAAGGACATATTAGGCTATAGAGGTGAACAGTATTAGCATTATAACTGAGTCTTCTACAGAATCTAATGAGATAACATTTCTGAGAAGCGAGGATCATAGAACAGACTGTGTCCAGATACAAATCCCAAGCCCTAAGACTTTAAGTATAGTGGTAGGGTTACAGTGTTAGATTGATCCTGATGGGGGAAGATGTTGAGTGCATAATCTCAAGCAAGAGCAAAGGGACAACAAAGTCTATTACTGCAGCAATAATGGGAAACTTTGGCTGTCTGCATACAAATTAGTCAAATGTTTTGTTGAGAAACAGTTTCGAAAAGCAATTTCTTGACCCCTTAAATGACTTCTTCTTGGAACACATGGTTCTAGAGCTCACAAGAGGAGAGGCTACTTTCAGCTTAGTCCCACATAACACACTCGTGCTGGTTCAAGAAGTAACTATTGTTGAGCCACTAAATGACAGTGACCACCAGATAATTAGGTTCAACATCCTCATGGGAGGGAACATAACAACAATTATCTGTAAATTTTAGAAAGTGGGATTGTAAGAAGCAGGTCAAAAAGACCATAATGTCAAAGTGAGGAAATTAAATCCTTTAACTAATATATGGAGACTACGAAAGCAACCATAAGAGAGTCATGAAAGGCATGTATATACTGAAAGAAAAAATGAAGCAGGAAGGCAAGAGGAAAACTCCACAATTTGTTTAAATGGCAAGGCTGAAGAAATTATTTCAGCCGAACAGGTATCCATCTAAAAATGGAAATCCAACGCTAGTGAAGCCAACAGAATGAATCATGAGAACATAAGAATAACCATATTGGGTCAGACCAATGGTCCATCTAGCCCAGTATCCTGTCTTCCAACAGCGGCCAATACCATATGCTTCTGAGTGAACGAATAAAACTGGGCAATTAATTGAGTGATCCATCCTCTGTCATCCAATCCCAGCTTCTGGCAGTCAGAAGTTTAGGAAAACCTAAAGCATGGTTTGCATCCCTGACCACCTTGGCTAATAACCACTGATGAACCTATCCTCCAAGAATTTATCTAATTCTTTTCTGAACTGAGTTATACTTTTGGCCTTCACAACATCCCCTGGCAACAAGTTTCACCATCTGGTATTCACGCAAAAGTTTTGAAGGAACTCAAATGTGAAATTGCAGAATTACTAACTGTGGTATGTAACCTATCACTTAAATCAGCTTCTGTACCAGATGACTGAAGCATAGATAACGTGACGCCAATTTTTTAAAAAATGGCCCCAGAGGTAATCCCGGTAATTACAGGCCTGTAAGCCTAACTTCAGTACTGGGCAAACTGGTTGAAACTATAGTAAAGAACAGAATTGTCGGACACATAGATGAACATGATTTGTTGGGGAAGAGTCAATGTGTTTTTTGTAAAGGGAAATCATGCCTCACCACTCTACTAGAATTCTTTGAGGGGGGTCAACAAGCATGTGGACAAGGGGGATCCAGTGGATAGAGTATATTTAGATTTTCAAAAAGCCTTTGACAAGGCTCTTAAGCAAAGTAAGCTGTCATGGGATAAGAGGGAAGGTCCTCTCATGGATCTGTAACTGGTTAAAAGATAGGAAACAAAGGATAGGAATAAATGGTCAGTTTTCAGAATGGAGAGAAATTGAAATTAATGGAGATATCCCATCTCCTAGAACTGGAAGGGACCTTGAAAGGTCATCGAGTCCAGCCCCCTGCCTTCACTAGCAGGACCAAGTACTGATTTTGCCCCAGATACCCAAGTGGCCCCCTCAAGGATTGAACTCACAACCCTGGGTTTAGCAGGCCAATGCTCAAACCACTGAGCTATCCCTCCCCCCAAAGAGAGGTAAATGGTGGTATCCCCAGGGGTCTGTACTGGGACCAGTACTATTCAACATATTCATAAATGATCTGGAAAAAGGGATAAACAATTGGATGGCAAAATGTGCAGGTGATATAAAACTACTCAAGATAGTTAAGTACAAAGGAGACTGCAAAGAGTTACAAAGAGATCTCACAAAACTGGGTGACTGGGCAACAAAATGGCAGATGAAATACAATGTTGATAAATGTAAAGTAATGCACATTGGAAAACATCATCCCAACTATACATATAAAATGATGGAGTCTAAATTAGCTGTTACTACTCAAGAAAGAGATCCTGGAATTATTGTAGATAGTTCTCTGAAAACACCCACTCAATGAGCAGCGACAATCAAAAAAGCTAACAGAACATTGGGAATCATTAAGAAAGGGATAAATAATAAGACAGAAAATATCATATTGCCTCTATGTAAATCCATAGTATGCCCACATTTTGAATATTGTGTGCAGATATACTATCTCAAAAAAGATATATTGGAATTGAAAAAGGTTCAGAAAAGGGCAACAAAAATTATTAGGGGTATGGAACAGCTTCCATAAGAGGAGAGATTAATAAATCTGGGACTTTTCAGTTTGGAAAAGAGATGACTAAGGGGGAATATGATAGAGGTCTATAAAATCATGACTGGTGTGGAGAAAGTAAATAAGGAAGTATTATTTATTCCTTCTCATAGCACAAAAACTAGGGATCACCCAATGAAATTAATAGGCATCAGGTTTAAAACAAAAAAAAGGGAGTAATTCTTTACACAACGCACAGTCAACCTGTGGAACTCTTTGCCAGAGGATGCTGTGAAGGCCAAGACTATAACAGGGTGAAAAAAATAACTAGATAAATTCATAGAGGATTGGTCCATCGATGCCAATTAGCCAAGATGGGTAGGGATGGTATCTCTAGCCCCTGTTTGCCAGAAGCTGGGAATGGGCGACAAGGAATGGATCACTTGATGATTATCTGTTCTGTTCATTTCCTCTGAAGCATCTGGCATTGGCCACTGTCAGAAGACAGGATATTGGACTAGATAGACCTTTGATCTGACCCAGTATGACCATTCTTATGTGATTGTGCATTGTGTGAAGAAATACTTCCTTTCGTTTTAAAGCTATGGCCTATTATTTTCATTGGGTAACCCCTCATTCTTGTGCTCTTCACTTTCTCCAATCATTAATGATTTTATAGACCTCTATAATATCCCCCCCTTAGTTGTCTCTTTTCTAAAATGAACAGTACCAATCTTTTCAATCTCTCTTCATATGGAAGCTGTTCCCTACCCATAATTATTTTTGTTGCCCTTCTCTACACCTTTTCCAATTCTAATTTATCTTTTTTGAGATGGGGTGTCCAGAAAGCATGCAGTATTCAAGGTGTGGGTGTTTCATGGATTTATATAGTGGCATTATGATATTTTCTCTCTTATCTATTCCTTTCCTAATGGTTCCTAACATTGTTAGCTTTGTTGACTGCCACTGCACATTAAGCAGATGTTTTCAGAGAACTATCCGCTATGACTACAAGATCTTTTTTCTTGAGTGGTGACAACTCATTTAGACCCTATCATTTTGTTTGTACAGTTGGGATTATATTTTCCAAAGTGCATTACTCTGCCTTACCAACGTTGAATTTCAGCTGCCATTTTGTTGCCCAGTCAAGCAATTTAGTGATATCCCATTGTAACTCTTTTCAGTCAGCTTTGGATTTTATTATCTTGAGTAATTTTGTTGCATCTGCAATTTTTGTATCACACACGGCTCATCTCCTTTTCCATATAATTTATGAATATATTGAACAGTACTCCCAATACAGATCCTTGAAGGACCCTGCTATTTACCTCTCTTCACTGTGAAAACTGATAATTTATTCCTACCCTTCATTTCCTATCTTTTAACCAGTTACTGATCCATGAGAGGTCCTTCCCTCTTAGCCCATGACTACTCACTCTACTTAAGAGCCTTTGATATGGGACCTTGTCAAAGATTTTCTGAAAGTTCAAGTATACTTTATGTATGAACTGAATCACCCTTGTCCACATGCTTGTTGACACCCTCAAAAATTTCTAATAGATTGGTGAGGCATGATTTCCCTTTACAAAAGCCATGTTGACTCTTTCTCAACATATCATGCTTCTCTGTGTCTGATAATTCTCTTCTTTACTGTAGTTTCAACCAATTTGCCTGGTACTGAAATTAGGCTTACTGGCCTGTAATTGCCAGGATTGCCTCTGGAGCCTTTTTTTTTTTAATGGCATTACATTATGTATCTTTCAGACATCGGGTAAAGAGGCTGATTTAAGTGATCGGTTATATACCACAATTAGTAGGTCTGCAGTTTCATAATTGAGTCCCTTCAAAACTCTTGAGGAATACCATCTGGTCCTTGTGTCTTATCACTGTTTAATTTATCATAAGCTATGGGAGATAAAATGTAATAGGTTCCCAGTTCCATTTTCAAATGGCTCCCATAGCAAATGGCCAAAGGCTGTGACATCCTATTAATATTATGGGTGTGCTACTGGCAGATGTTTGCAGCGATGGTAGGACCATAGTTATAGAATTTTAGTTGGGGATAATTCCCTAAATATTCTTGGAAGTAATTTAAATATCATGCTACTGCTATGGTAAGTCTTATGCTGTCACTGTCCCGCACTGAACACATTGGTAATATGTGGGGAAGATACATTATCATGTTGGAACCAGCACAAATCCATCATGCTAACAGAGAAGAGCTCATGGTGGTCATAAACTGGTAATGTATAAGTTATGACAACTGCAGGACTCTGGAAATGCAATCAGACATTTGGGAAATTTTATTATTGAACACAAGAAGACAAAAACAAAGATGTGTATATTGGGGGGAGGGGAGTAAGATAAAGACACAGGGAATGAAAAAGAGCAATATCTGAGAAGTCTAGGACTGGCATAACTGGGATTATTTAAGAACAGGATCGAAGGAGATTGGCAGAGCTGTGTGTGGAGCCCAGGAGTGCAACAGAAAGGTGAGCTGCTGGTCAGGGTGGAGGTGAAACTTCAGAGAGACAGAAAGCATTTACATTAACTCAGATTACAAAAGGAAACACAAATATCCTATGGAAAAGGCAGAGGCATTTTCAAACCACGAAGGGATGATGAAAAGCTGCTGCCTATGAAGGGTGCAGAAGAATCAGGAGCCTGTGCAATGCAAACAGTGAGTGCCTCTGCACATCAGCATCAAATCTCTCTGGACTTTATAAAGAAGCATCTCAACAGAAAGAGCCTAGGGAGCAGCATCGGGAAGGCAACACCCAGACCTGAACACACAGAGTTCAATCCATTACGACAGCCCAATGAATTCCGCACGCATAGATAAGAGGAGCAGGATGGTTGCGGGGGAGGGTGCCTTTGGGGGTGAGGAGTGGGGTAGTGTGGGATGATAGATCACTTTCCAAGCACAAGCAGAGCCAATAAATCACAGCGCGGCTAGTGTGGTGACCACCAGTCCTTCTGGCAGGTTTGTAATTACTCCCTAAATGTGGTCACAACCCTCCTGATACAAGAGACAAATACTTTATATTCAAGGCAATTACAATTCCAGGTAACACTGCTGGCGAAGCATGGTCACTGTGTGTCACTATCCATTGCCAGAGACACACACGAGTGGTGCTGAGTTTATTAAACCGGAGCACTGGCTTTCACAGATCAACCTGACACGGGCCCTCTGTGGAATAGTCCCAGATGGGTCATTCTGTGATGGCAATGCAGGCCACTTCCAAAATGATTGTTTCAACTTTCCATGGCACAGAGCTATCCTGATTCAAGAACTTACTTGAAATGAGTTTGAAGGCCTCTGCATAGCTCCCTACAAGATTTCCTAATGTGGTGCCAATGGTGTTCTTTGTGCTTAATAAGACACCTAAATAAATAGGGGGCAGTTGTTCCCACTAACCTTCAGGAGAGATCTGCCTGAGGCAAGGTAACAACTCATCGGTGGATTTGTGCAGGAGGACCCTATAAATGAATGAACATGATGATTAGAGTTCCCCTCCTCCCAGGAGATACTGCTCTTTCTAAGTCAGAAGAAGAGGAGCTGGGACTGGAACAGGTCACTGGGCAGAGCACTTTTGTCCTCTCTTAGGGGGATTTTGCTGCTGCCATCTCCTTGCATCATCACATTTGCTACCCATATATCTCTGTCCAAAGCAATGTCTATCTCCAGTTTTGCCCCCACACTCATTTATGCTATTTGTATTGATGGCTCTACAGATCAGACTTGGAGATCTCTTCATGGAGCAGTGTGTGGCAGGGTCAATTGGTGGTTCATCGAGGGGAATGAACTCCATTTTCTCCTAAGAAGAGCGTGGACTATCCAAGGCAAGTCTGCTGTCAACTGAAATATCATCATGGAAAGATGTCCAAGAATGAAAGACCATGCAGAATAAAGGCCAGCGATTTGGGCATGCTTTGGTTGCTCGGCACAACTCCAAAAGCAGCCATAATGTTAGCTGAACATGTTACCTGGGGATTCCACTTGTGCACAAGGTATCTGCTGATGGCACAAAGATGCTGTAGCAACAATATGCTACCCACCCTTCCTGTCTCACAGCATAGGGAGCATGGCTAGGAGGAAAGGGGCACAGCTGGACCACTCCGGTGATCTCCAGCTCGTAGAACAGTCCCTATGGTGCTCTAAGGTATGTCAGAGACTGGACCAGTCCCCAGCCAGACCCAGTATCAGGGAAGTGTAAAGCCACATTTACCCCCACCCTTCCTCTTTCCTATTGTGTGACAAGCACAGCTCAGCTGGACTGAAGGACCTGGCTCTGAATTTGTCATGCACACATCAGGATAAAATGCTCTCTTTGGAGGAAGGGAAGTAAAGATAGGAAACAAGCTCATGACTGAATGTTCATGCAAAACAAATCTCTCTCTCCTTCCAGGAATCCCTCTCTCCTTCCAGGAAGGAGAGATCTCTCCAGGTTGAGGCTAAGGGCCAGCAAACAGTTTTGTCAAATCTGGCCTAAGTTTTTATTTGTAACAAAAGTCAAAGCCAGCTGAGTTTTGCCTGCTTTAGGATTTTCTAATAAACATTTTTGTGTAGGTCTAGCTGTGAACTTACGAGATCTAAGCAAGTTTGGGCCGGGCCAGTATGTGGATGGGAGACCAAAGAAAATACATGGTTAGAGCTGGTGGAAAATTTTTATTCAAAACTTTTTTCCTATGTAAAATGAGATTTTTTGACATGATGACATTTTTGCCAACATTTTTCAGCCTTTGTTGAAAAATCAAAACCTTTTTGGTTTTTGAAAACTGAAAATGTTCCAGTTTTGCAACAAAACCACAAAAATCAGCAAAAACTTTTGACAAAAAACAAAAATGTTCATTTTGTTCATAATTTTTCATGGAAAATAACATACATTTTTGCCTCACTCTGCTCAGGGTCCCGCAGAAAGCAGTGTTAGAGTTTCAACAGGTAGAGCTATTCCTTCAAAGTCAATACTCAACCAATTCCCTAGTCTGGTGTTTGTGGGCACTTTGCTTCTGGGGGTGCTGCCTTTGGGATGAGAAGTAAAAAACTCTGCTCCTGATTGTTTCTTGTTGTTACAGTTACCGTGGCATTTTTCACAAGGCTTGGGGTAGTGGACATGGCTTAGATAATTTCATGCTACCTCATTAAATGCCCTCTGCAATTTCAATTGGGTACAGCGGGATTCCGCACTTCTTAGCCCAAAGCCTTGCTATGCACTATTCAACAATTGTTGTGTTCCACCCCTGAGGTGATTGCATTTCAGTGGTGGGTGGAAATGAATCGTTTGTAAATCAGTTTGAGATTCTTCAGGATAAATGGTGTTATATAAATGTAAGATTTAAAAATAATAATAGTAATAGTAAAGATGATGAATATTTTTCTTCCCTCAGCATTGAACCCCTCTGGAAGTCCTCAGTGTGAGGCTTCAGAACTATCCAAGACTGTGATTAGAAAGAAACTCAGTTCGGCAGGAAGGTGGAAGCTCAGAATGCCAAAGAAAGAAAAAAAGAGAGAAAAATCCTTTCTAGCTTTGGCCAACAGACCTAATCGGAAATTCTTTTGAAATGTTATTTTCTGGAAGAGAGCTCAGTTAGCAATATTCTGCAAATGCTCAGCCCACTTCATCCATCTGCCAAGCTGAGAATGAATATTCACTGCAAGTTATTTTAATCATTGTGTTTTTCTTGATGTGACATAATTCTATATAATTTTTCCCCAGAAAAATATCTCTCTGTTTTTTATGCTGTCAAGTCAGAAAGTTCTTTTTCCATCTGTGAGAAGAGAGGGGACACTGGATGACACGCTGGGCTTATGGCAGCACCTTGTCACCACCTCCTGAGTCCTGCATTAAAATCTGGGCTAAGGTCATAACTCAAATAACATTTGGTGGCCTCTACCTATTCTTTGGAAGGGACTGATCCATCGCACAAAACTGCCATGCAATTTGGTCAAAAGGAAGGCTTATGACATCTCAGGAGCGGTCCAGCATTGGAATGCCAGGGATGTTACAGGTCAGGAGTGAGGCGTGTGGAGAGCCCAATACTGGAAGCGCTGCAGGTAGGCAGTGAGTGGCATTGGCAGAGCTGAGGACTGGAATACCAAGAGGTGCTGCAAGACAGGACTGAGGGGGAATAGCAGAGTTGTGTGCAGGACAGTCCAGTTCTGGAAAAACAGGAGGTGCTGCTAGTCAAGATGGAGGTGCATTGGAAGAGCCTTGTGTGTGTGTTTATGGGGTGGGGAAACTGCAGTGTATGTCCATAAGGGGTGAATTCACCCTGATGTAACTTTTTTGAAGCCAGTAGAGTAATATCAGTGTGAACTGTTCCCCATGCCTGGCCGTAACGGGCCCCAGCTGCTCTCGGGATGCTGTGTCCAGTGGGTCTCCAGCTGCTCTCTGCCCCCTGGGACACTCTGTCCAATGGGCCCCCTGGCTGCTCTCTGGGATGCTGTGTCCAATGCAAATACATGAAATGTTGCCTGTTTTCCAAATTCATCTGCACAGCCACAGCCTACATTGGATGGGGCAAGGTTCTGATTCCCCGCCCTTCAGCAGACTGCATTTGGGAGTGGTTAATCCATCCCTAATTCCCAGTCACGATCTTGAGTCCAATATAACTAACATCAGCATTATCCCTCTAGGGGCAGGCGGAGAGAGAGTGAGTGCCAGGTGGTGGTGGACTGGGGTAAATTAAAATGAGTTGAGACTTTCCCTTCCCTGCTGTCTCTGCTCCTGATTCCTATTCCCTTGACAGGTCTGCATCCAGCTAAGAATACTGCAGTCAGTTCAAATCACTGTCTCCTTCCAGAGAGAGTAGCAATTTAAGACCTTTAGGTCACAGGGAAAAAAGAGAGAGAGAGAGATCTGCATTTAGCTTTAATTAAGAAGTGGATGTGTTCTG
The DNA here is from genome assembly GCF_013100865.1 of Trachemys scripta elegans. Taxonomy (NCBI): domain Eukaryota; kingdom Metazoa; phylum Chordata; order Testudines; family Emydidae; genus Trachemys; species Trachemys scripta. Next base: position 147,280,678 of record NC_048298.1, on the reverse strand, counting down.
AAAGACGGTAATATACCCTGATGACAGGCCCACGCAGACATCCCGAAATCCCTAATTACATCCTATTGTCCGAGTGCTGTTTCTCTTCCTTCCCTGAAATCCTGGCTCCTTGCTTCAATCACGCTCTGCTAAGCACTTGGCAAAGACCAAAGTGCTGTCCTGAGCCAATACTGGACACAGCACCACAACCCAAGTACTGTTCTAACTTCACCAACGATTGGGCAATAGAAAGAGGGTGAGGTTGAGTGATCATCATTTCTACAGAGAAACGTGTAAACTAGGGTTGGCTTATGTATTGACAAGAGGCATGGGAGATTTCACTGAGAAACAAACACACAGATCTTTGGCTGGTATAGACTGGTGTAGCTACATTGACATCAACTGAAGTCAGTAAACCATTGTTGATTTGCACCAGCTGAGGATCTGGCCCACAGAGTACAGATGGATACATAATCTCCTTTTAAAGCTGGAGTAATTTTTGAGGTGACAGAGGGGGAACATTTCAAGGGATTAGACAAGTCACCAGCCCAATCCGTAAAGATTTTATAGAATTTAATAGGGATTAAACCAAAAGGGTTCTATAGAAATTTAATAGGGATCTGTAAATTGACTCAAAATGATTTAGAAAGGAAGGAGATTCCTTCTAGAGGTTTTTTGAACCATTTTATAGCAGGGATCTAATTAATAGAGATTAAAGTCTATGAAAGGTTCAATAAAATCTGTAAAAAAAAAAAATAGCATTTTCCATAAGGGGGGCCATTAGAGACTGAAAGTTGTTACCATCTAAATGTTTTTCCATGACCTGCGTGAAATGAGATGGGAAGCCTCAATCCTGGTGAACAAGTATCTACATCTGGAGTTGACCAAATAACTCACCTCAGGTAATACAGCCAACACATGTAGCTTCTGTCCATGAGTATAGCTCCATTTCCTTGATTTATTTGATAATTTTTTCCCCAAATACTTTTGGCTAAACTGTATAGGTTTTATCACAACCAGTTTGTGGTACCATACTCAATATTCAAAATTCAAGCTGTGTTTTTTTTCATAGTGACTGGTCAGTTAAGTCACATGGCATTGTTTCTTATCACCTGACCTCTAAAACACTTCCACATGAATTGACTTATCCTTGTGTGCGTGGATGTGCTAGGATAAGTATGTGGATTCGTGTGTGTGTATTCTAGCACATATATGTATTATGGCTAGCTAGCTGGATCTCATTAATATTTCAGGACAGGTGAACACTTTCTCACCTTTGCACCAGTTTCCAGGTGTCCCTCTCCACCACTGTGACACTATCTTCCTAATAAATTAACTGCTTAAGTGCTAAATAACAGACCACCTATTTCAGAGTCACACAAGGCACAGCTAGGTCAATTCCCCACACCAGTTGCGATGACCATAGCTGGTCCAGTCTGACATTCTCAGCACCATCCTATTATGGCAGCAATAATGGACATTGAACACCTTCAGTTTTGGAAGGGGGAGATATATGGGGAAGTGAATATTTTAAAACCTTCTTAAGGACAGGTAGTTCTATGTTCAGCTTGTCAAAAAAAGTCCAGCACATTTTTCCATCATAAAATGCTGATTTGACTAAATTGAAACATTTTGCGGGAATGCATAAATTATAAAAAATGTTGACAGAAATTTATTGAAAGGTTTAGTCCTATTACATTATATTATGCAGACATAGAGGTCAACATTAAACTCTTTGCTTTTTTTTCTTTCATGAAAATTCTGGTATTTAGACTTTTCACCCTGATTCAGGACAAAACCAAATATCAAAAATCTTGGAATTTCCTGGGGGATGGTGTGATAGGGATTACAAACCCCTCACTAAAGTTGAGGCAGTGGAAAGGCTAGAGTGATATTGGCCCAGGAAAGCTCTGCTCCTCAGGCACTGCCGAGCATGGTACTGGGTAAAGGAGCAGTATAAAGAGCTCCAGCAGCCCAGGAATGGAGGGAGGAGAAAAGCCATTTCAAGGAGGAGCACTGCCCTAAGACAGGAGGAGGAGGAGGAGTTCTTATTGAGGAGGTCTGGCTTTGAGTCTTCCCCCCTCTCCTTTGAGACATCACCCCAGAGGGAGGGAGAACCATGTGCAGGGCTGCCAGAGGGTTGCCTGGACCAGCCCTGAGATTCTGGTGGTTTGGACCGAAGGACTATAATCAAACAGCAGCCATGCCCCCAACCTGAGACAGCCGGTGGGATAGGAAGTGGCCCGGGGAAGGTGAACAGGAGGTGGGCCAAATGTAGGCCAGACCATACTGTCACACTTTCAGGGCTCTGGGCCAGGACCCAGTGAGAGGGAGGGCCCGGGTTCCCCTACCCACCTCAGATCTCCCAATGCCTCACCGTGGACTGGGGTTTGCCAACAAGGAAGCCAACCCAACTGAACCCCATCCAGGAGTCCTGACACAGTGGACAAAAAGAAAAACTAGGGAAGCAGGCCTTGACCACTAGGCTTGCTGAACGAACTGGCAACCTGCTACAGATGGCAATTCAATTTTCTGGCCAATTCTAGTGGTACACGGCACATCCAGCAAATGGGCCTGTATATGTAGGTTTCACATACCCTCTCCTAATGCAAATCATTGACAAGACCTGAGCACTTCAGAGGATCCGTCCAGCAGCAATAGGTATGTTTTGATGGAGCAGGATATGCACTTTACTTACAGGCATTCTATAGCACTTTGCACCCAGTATATGAGCATCCAGAAAAGCCAGGGGATACATATATAATACTTATAGCATCTTCTCAAGGACTCAAAGCACTTTACAACCATGAATTAAGTATCACAATTACCCATGAAGGAAGGAAGGATCATTAGCCCCATTTTACACTGGGGAAACTGATGCACCAAGAAGCTAAGGCAAGCATTTACAAAAGTAGCCTGTGATTTTGGGTCTTTAAATGTTTGTGCCAAGGCACAATAGGATGCACTTTCCCTGTGTCTGTATTTTACATTGCCATGTGCTGGATACATTGTGGGGTACAGGATGAAACAGGGCTAGGACTAGCATTCAGTCAGAACATGGTGGAGTCAGGAGGGGCGGGGGAGGGACACGCTTAAGATAGTGAGATTTTAGGGACAGCAAAACATTGAGTAGCTATGCATGAGTAGGGCTGACTGTGTACTGGTACGGGTGGAGATTAGTCTATTTGCTTGGGGCTCCTGAACCTCTAGAACTATCCCTGAGGTGGACAAAATCCCCAGCTATCTCTCTTCATTATCACACTGAATCTGAGGCTTGCCATCAAGCTTTGACCTCTTTAATCATCTATTTAATCACCTCTTCCTCCTGGGAAGCAAGTAGTGAAATGGTCTTTCTCGGGCACTCTAGGGAATAAATCAGCCAACCCGGATTCCTCTGAAGTGAGTGTGACGGGTTGGATCACAGAAACCTCCTTGGGAGCTGCCACCCGATGTGCAAAAGACTACCCCTGCTTCTGTTTTCCCTGCCAGCTCAGGACTCCAGCACCCTGTCTTGCTGAGCCAGACACTCCCGTCTGGCTCCAGACACAGATCCAGGGTCTGAATCTCCTGTCCCAAAGCTGCAAGTTTACCTGAAAACAGCTCACAATAGTGTGCTTGTCTTTAGCACTCAGATGCCCAACTCCCAATGGGGTCTAAACCCAGATAAATCCATTTTACCCTGTATAAAGCTTATGCAGGGCAAACTCATAAATTGTTCGCCCTCTATAACACTGATAGAGAGATATGCACAGTTGTTTGCTCCCCCAGGTATTAATACATACTCTGAGTGAATTACTAAATAGAAAGTGATTTTATTAAATACAGACAGTAGGATTTAAGTGGTTCAAAGTAGTAACAGACAGAACAAAGTAAGTCACCAAGCAAAATAAAATAAAATGCGCAAATCTATGCCTAATCAAACTGAATACAGATAATCTCACCCTCAGAGATGTTTCAGTAAGTTTTTCTCAGACTGGACACCTTCCAGGCCTGGGCATAATTCTTTCCCCTGGTACAGCTCTTGTTGCAGCTCAGGTGGTAGCTAGGGGATTCTTCATGATGGCTCCTCACCCTCTCTGTTCTCTTCCCCCCTTTATATATCTTTTGCATAAGGCGGGAACCCTTTGTCCCTCTGGGTTTCCACCCCCCCTCACTGGAAAAGCACCAGGTTAAAGATGGATTCCAGTTCAGGTGACATGATCACATGTCACTGCAAGACTTCATTACTCACTTGCCAGCACACACATATACAGGAAGACTCACAGGTAAAGACAGTCATCTGCAGACAATGGGAGTCATCAAGATTCCAAACCATCATTAATGGTCCACACTTTACACAATTACAATAGGCCCTCAGAGTTACATTTTATATTTCTAGTTTTAGATACAAGAGTGGTACATTTATACAAATCAGTTGATCATACTCAGTAGATTGTAAGCTTTGTAATGATACCTTACAAGAGACCTTTTGCATGAAGCATATCCCAGTTACGTTACATTCACTTATTACCGTATTTTCTCTAAAACTATCTCAGTTACATTATATTGACTTATTATCAAGTTTTTATAAAACCATATAGACTGCACAACGTCACAGTGAGATATTTTAACCTGTGGCGGAGATGACTGAGCCTTTGTTCCTTTCCCTGGAGGGAATTGCCACCAGCCTTAACTTGACCCCTTGCTGGCAGTCACAGCAGAGGTCTTGCCTATACTAATCTTTCCACATACCACCCAGTTCCCAACTGCTGCTTTCAGCAGTTCAGCTGCACCTGTGGTAACACTGTCAGGAGTGCTACTGAATACAGGTGTGATGCTCTGTACCTCAGGGGAACACCCTACACCCCATGTTCATCTTTATAAAATGATTTTGTGGTATCCAATGCAAAGTTTGTCATGTTGGGGGTCTTCAAAAGGCTCATGATGCACTGAGCATGGTTGTTATAGTGACATTATAGTAATTGTTACAGTAATGTTATCGTAAGGTTATAGGTTATAATTTCATGTATGTAGTTATGAGGCTGAAATGCATCTTCATGGCTTAAAGCAAGCCCAGGCAAAAACTTTCCAAGAGCAGAGAGGCAGTTCACACCTCATCAGGGCATGTATGGGACAAACCCAGCCCAGCCTCACAGGAACAAAGGACGCTGGCCTAGGCAACAACAACAGGATCTGTTGGATTCTCCAGTGAGTCACCCCCCTTCCTTTTGTCAGTTTGGAGCTGCAATGAGGTAATGCTCACCTGACTCTGAAGGGTGGGGGGCAAAGCCTAGAGGGAAGAAAGGACATGATAAAAGGGAGAGACATTTGCCATGCTCTTCCTCTCTCTTCCACCTACATCTACAGACACCACACCAAGCAACTGAAGTGCTGATCAAAGGGGGGAGCCTGGCTGAAGAGCAACCAGCCAGCCTGTGGTGAGAAGCATCTAAGTTTGTAAGGGCATTGAAAGTGTTAAGATCAGCCTAGAAAGCGTTTTGCTTTTATTTCATTTGACCAAATCTGACTTGTTATGTTTTGACTTATAATCACTTAAAATCTATCTTTATAGTTAATAAATCTGTTTGTTTATTCTACCTGTAGCAGTGTGTTTGGTTTGAAGTGTGTCAGAGGCTCCCCTTAGTATAACAAGCCTGGTACATATCAATTTCTTTGTTAAACTGATGAACTCATATAAGCTTACAGTGTCCAGTGGGCATAACTGGACACTGCAAGACTGAGGTTCCTAGGGTTGTGTCTGGGGCCGGAGACATTGGCTAGTGTCAATCAGTTGCACAATCCAAGGAGCAGCTTACATGCCAGAGGCAGTGCATGAACAGCCCAGGAGTGGGACAGGATAAGGCTGGCTCCCAGACTCAAGCATTGGAGTGACCTAGCAGATCACCCCTCCAGATAACACCAGAGGGGAACATCACAACAGGGCACTGGCAGCTGCTAGCTTTTTTAACAACAGCATCATGTAGCTCTGTTCTGAGCACTGCTAGACAATATGGTGGAAATAACACAGGGGGCTGTGGGAGCCTTGTCAACATGAGCACTCCCCCCTGTGGAGCTGAACTGGTGGTAGCAACAGCAGGAAATTTTGATGAAAGACAGCAGCCAAAGAAGCTGAGGACTGAATGGACCATGGAGACTAAGTTCCCTCCAGAACTAGGTAAAAACACGTTGGCTGGGGCGAGGGGTAGAGGGGGGAAAACAAACTTGCATCACCCTGTGGAGACAGAGAGGACGTCTCTCTGTCTAGGCCTGCCAATGGGGCATCATTCACCAGCACTATAGTCACAAAGAAAAATTACATAAAAACAACCTCCAGCCGGACTGTGGAGTCCTGCCAGGATGTCAGACCATCACAACAGGGAACTCAAGCAGGACAGGAGCTACACTTAAGCCTGTTAGCAGGTGATGATCTCTTCAGCAGAAAGTCAGAAATCAGCAATAACCCTGCAGGCATTCTTCCTGGTTTGATCAAGCTCCTCCAACTTGCACTCCCCCAGGAGGCAGGCCGCGCCTACCTTTCTTCTTTCCCCTCTGTAGCTGGTATATTCCGATAACAGAGCCTCTGCTGTCAAAAAACAAACTGCAGGCAACAGATTGAACATGCAACTGTGCAAAAGCTCGTCTCAGGAGGGATAATTAAAAACACACAGAAAAATAAATGGCTTTTCTTTCTCATCCCCTTTCCCTCTTCAAGAAGTAACAAGACAGGAGCAAGTGTCTGTATGCTAGAATGCCCAGAAAATCGGCAATTAACAAGCGTTACGCTCTTGCCTGTCTCCGATTTCCTCCCCGCAACTGTGGCTAAATGTTTAAATACATCACTCGGCCTTGCCTCCCCCACCTCCTCCCCGTGCAAGCTGTGGCTCAGGCAAACCTCATACCTTCAGGCTTTCTATATGGTGTATTTTTATTGTATGCATTTATTTGAAACACAGGGAAGTTGGCTGGCAGCTAAATATTATATAAACTGTGTGTGTTCAAGTGTCTTCACAGGTGTGCCTGTTCAGATGGACTAATTACCCCAATATACATATGCTAAGATGCACTCGACCTTATCAGCCACTGAGGTACCTGTGTTTGCATCAGCAAACTAGACTGCAGCATCCTCACAGAAGGAGCAATACAGGATCTGACCAACAGTGTAATCCATGAAAGTCAAACTCGATTCTTCCCCAGGACACTAAGCACCAACCACATTACCCTGCAGACTCTCATTAACAAACGTACCAAACAAAGGGAAGGCATCTGCCTATTCTGTGGATTTTAAACAAACTTTGACTCTGTCTGACAACTAGGACTGAATCTTAAATTCCTACAGACTGGAACTGGTGGAAAAACACGATCTCAATTAAACCCACGTACCAATCCATCAAATGGAGGCTACAGAAGATAAACAATATGCAAACAGAAGCCTTCAACCCAGCAAAGGGAGTGAAATATAAATGTAACCTCATCCCAGCCCTCATCATCACACACATCAATAACCTAGCAACCCTCCAGGGAGAATCCCCAAACCCAGGACTCCCACGTACCAACTCAGAGAGAAAATGCCTACTATATATGCTGATACTCTGGCCATGCTAGCACCTATGCAAGATGGCCTCCAAAGGAACTTGCATTGACTAGAAGCCTGCTGCAATACATGGACCCTATAGGTCAATCTAGGAAAAAGGAAAATCATGATATTTCAGGAAGAGCCTCCAAACTATCAAAATAATCTAAAATTTTATTACAGAGAATAGACATTAAGCACATGCTAAATTATATATACCTAAGCCTCATAATAAATACATGAGCGCACTTCAGTCTGGATATGAAAGAATTACAAGAGAAAGCTCTGCAGGTCTTCAACACCATAAAGAATCCATTAGATTGATACAGCCCTGCAAAGAAATAACTGCTAAAGAGATTTGATGGTATAATTCAACCCATTCTATTATATGGCAGTGAAGTCCAGGGCCCAGCTTTAACAGATGAATGGACTAATTGGGATAAAATCCCATATCTAAAGTTCTGCAAATAACTAGTGCACACGCGCAAGAACTTCAGCAACAACAGCTGCAGAGCAGAACTGGGATGATTTCCCCAGCTAATCAATATACAGAATGCAGACAGCTTGTGGTGCCATCTCAACCAATGGAGAAAATTCTCCTTCCATCCCAAAGCAGCGGAGGATCAAAAAATAAATTCAAATAAAAACCATGATCCACTTCTACATCTCTCTCTCTCTACCTATGGATTTTATACTGCCATCCATCAGTATCTGAGCACCTTCCACTTAAAATCGGTAGGAGCAGCAAAGTCCTTAATGGATTTTATGGACTCTCGGGCACTTCTCCCTTTTCGGTCTCAAATCTCTGCTTGGGGTAGGTGGGGTTTTTTTTTGGTGGGGGAGCTTGAGGAGCAGACAGAATTGGTATAGGTTTGAGAATAAAAGAGGCATTTGAATTGTGAGTGTCACTTACGGTGGAAAGGCTTTCTCTAAGAGGGATGTTTTGCAGCAACTCTGAAATCGCCTGATCTCCTCTGGAAGATTGTTCCACAGCCAGATGCCCTCGACAGAGAATGCTGTGTTCCCAGCTCTCATATGTTTTATCCTAGGTTTTGAGATCTGAATTGTTCCAGAGAATCGCAAACGTCATGGTGGTTCATAGATGGAAATTCAGTTTTTGATGTAGCAGGGATTTAATCCATTAATTGCTTTGAAAATTAGAACCACAGTCTTAAAATGGCATTGGAAGATGATAGGAGGCAGAGGAGGGGCTTGAGCATAGATCTGAAGTGCTCGCGGCAGACTGAGCCATGCAGGTAGCTGCATTCTGTAGCAGCTGGAACCTGTGCATCATCTTCACATTCAGCTTCAGTTACAGTAATTCATCCTGGAGATGACAAATGCCTGGATCACTGAGGCCAGGTCCTCATCCAGGAGGAAGGGACAAAGTTTCCTAACAAGCTGAGTTGAAAGAAGGCATTTTTGGAAACCAGTGCTACCTGGTTATAAAATCTTAGTGAAGAGTCAAATGGATCTCTGAGATGTCGTAACACTTTGATTAATAGGGGGCCATATGCCTTCAATGGAAGGTAGAGACAACCTCTTGGCCGGCTCCCCAGTGAGTTTCCCCTTTCCAACCAGCATCACTTCAGTTTTGCATGAGTTCAGCTTGAGTCAGCAGCTCTTCAACCAAGAGCTCATTTCCTGTACACATTCTCAGATTTTAGGAGTGGTGCTGGTTGCATCAGTAGCGAATGAGATATACAGTTTAGAGCAGCAGTTCTCAAACTGTGGGTCGGGACCTCAAAGTGGATCACAACCCCATTTTAATGGAGTTGCTAGGGCTGACATTATACTTGCTGGGGACAAAGCTGAAGCCCTCAGACTTCAGATCTGGGTGGCAGGGCTCAGGTTACAGGCCCCCTGCCTGGGGCTTAGCTCTTGGGCTTCGGCTTTCCCCCCACCTCCCGGGGCAGCTGGGCTCAAGTGGGCTCAGGCTTCGGTCCCCACTCCTGGGGTTGTGCATAGGAGTGCGCAGGCCATTTCATTAGGGTGTGCACCCAGGGAGCCCCGCCCTAGCCCCGCCCCTGCCCTGCTCCTATCCACTCCCTCCTACTTCCCACCCCCTGACTTCCCCCCTCAGAACCCCCAACCCCCCGGCTCCTTGTCCCCTGACTGCCCCCTCCTGGGACCCCTGCCCCTAACTGCACCCCAAAACTCACCCCTACCTAAGCCTGCTCCTTGTCCCCTGACTGCCCCCCTAGGACCCTACCCCCTACCTGTCCCCTGACTGCCCCGACCCTTATCCACACGCCCACCCCCAAACAGACCCCTGGGACTCCCACGCCTATCCAACTGCTCCCCAACCCCTGACAGGACCCCCAGAACTCCCGACCCATACAACCCCCCCACTCCCTGCGTCCCCCAACCCCTCTCCACGCCCCTGCCTCCTGACAGCCCCCCCCAGAACT